>NC_140177.1:28928572-29408730 GCF_963971535.1 Notolepis coatsorum | reverse complement strand
TAGTCTAGTGGATCGACTGAGCTCCTGATACGAGGAATACATGTGACGTATATCATGCCAGTTAGGGTACCTTGTGTATACTGCACCTGTGTATACTGGTGGGATTGGGGCTCTATCCACTGGACCTTTAAAAGACAAGCTATAGATGGTCCTTCTGTACTTTCCCCATAAATCCACCTTTCTTTCCAGTCTCAGTTGCTGGAATTCCAAGATCCTGTAGAGAAGGAGTGAAAAAAGAGCATTCTGTTTCCATTCTGTTCACATGAATGGGAGGCGTGTATGGAAACCCAAGTTCCTATACAATTATACACACAACTTGTTTTTTCCCCTCCTCCTCAAGACTCTCCATGAGGCCGCTGCCTTGAGAATGAACCACAGTCCGTCGCAACTGCAATAAATGTCGGCATTTGTGATTTTAACACGGCCTGGCTGTGAGCCGTTTGGTTTTGTTCATCCACCCGTTGAGGTTGGACAGGGCCGGTGCGACCGAGAGGAGCTAGACATGTTATACAGCTCCAGTCTGTGCTGATGGGAGGAGCGGAGGAGTGCCGGGCGGAGGACGTGTTGGAGAGCTGGAGAGTTGCCTGGGGGGTAATGGGATCAGGAAGAGAGCGCAAAGAAACGCAAGTTCAAAGAGACAGGAGGTCAAACACACAAGGCCACACTGTGCATGCGTGCGTGTGTGCGTGTCAATGTGTGTGTGTCTCCCCCCCCCTCTCTCTCCCTCTCTATCTCCCCTCTCCCTCATCCTATCTCTCTCTCCCTCTCTCTCTCTTCTCTCTCCCCCTCTCTACCCCCCCCCCCTCTCTGTATTTCCCTCTCTATCTCTCTCCCTCGATTTCCCTCTCTCTCTCTCCTACCCCCTCTCCCTCTCTCTCCCTCTATTTCCCTCTCTCCCCCTCTCTATCTTTCTCCCTCTCTCCCTCTATTTCCCTCTCTAGCTCTCCTATCTTTTTCTCCATTTCGCTCTCCCTCTATTTCCCTCTACCCCCCCCCCTATCTACCTCTATTTCCATCTCTCTCTCCACTCTCCCTCTCTTCCTATCTCTCTCTCTATCTCCCCCTTCTCTCTCCCTCCCTCTACCCCCCCCCCTCCTCTCTCTCTTCAGCAGGTGTCTGGCAGGAACATACTTTGTCTCCCTGTGTTCCCTCCCTGCAGGCAGCTCTGATGAGAAGGCACGTCGTCTGAGAGGCTGTGTGTCTGAACGAACTGCAGCATCCATCACAAGTGATAACAAGGAGACGGTGCAGCTAATGAAACATCAGCCTCGAGGGAGTTCAGCCTTAACCCTTTCACTGCCACACGACAGAAGGTTAACCCTTTACTATCACGCAACAGACGGTCGCCGTCGGATAGTAAAGGGTTAACCTTCTGTCGTATGTGGCAGTGAAAGGGGTAACCGGCGGTCGCGTGGCAGTGAAAGGGTTAACCGGCTGTGTATTGTTCGCAGTGAAAGGGTTAACCGTTTTGGTAGTGCGGCAGTGAAAGGGTTAACCGGGCCTCCGGAGACAGACGTCTGCGTACGTGTGCCCAACCTGCCACTCGTTTTACGGAACACGTTTGCTATACATGTACTTCTTATGGAGTTACTTTATCCCAAGTCATCATATATCAAAACAAAATTATACTGAGCCACCGTGAACCAAACACAAGCCCAGAAGATGTATCTTTGACTAGTATAAGTATGTTTGTAAATAAAATGGCCAGCCCTGCCGTTGTAGGCTAAACAACAACAATGAAACAATAACTGTTCCAGGGATGGACCGTTTGTTTATTCATTCAGTTACAAAAATATCGCCCCCCCCCCCCCCTTCTCAGAGTTTCACACTTCTCTCTACATAGTGCACATTTTCTGAGCTTTACAAAAGTCAGTCTATAACCATTAAGTGTTAATACTGACCTAATGCAATAATGCATTGCAGTGTGCAAGTCATTTAAATTTGGAATCAAGTGTCTGAGAGGGAAGAGCACAGAAAGTTAGCAGTTAAGCACGTTTGATCTGAGAAGTTAGTTGAAATCGGTCAATATTTAAAAAAAAAAATCTAAATATTTAAAAATCATAACGGTATGAATGAGCAGCAGTAAATGCCACTAGACCCAACGGACGGAACCTACAACACACTCCACGCCCCTAAAATCTCTTCAGAGACGGGGGCGTTTTTTTTGGTTGTTCTTCACACACTTCTTGGGACGCAGGGCGCAGAGGACGCGGTGCGCAACAGTAGACGAGTCGTCTGATTTCCATATTGAAAGATCTCATTGACTTGAGGCACAGTCACCCTCAACAAGCTGCCTTGCCAAAAGGACTCTCGGTGTTTCATACTGCGTCGCTGCACCGCTGCTGTTTCGCGCGGAGAGTTCTTGGAATGCCAGCCCGTCACACTTGCGCGGCTCAACAGGTGTGATCTCGTATACATTTTTATTAAAGGTGCCGAGTAATTCATTTGAACTTTGTTTTTTAATTAAGCAAGGTTCTTTTGCTTATGATGTTCGGGTATCTTAAGTCATTCATCCGCACTCTGGATATATAATGTCGGGATTGTTCGGTGAATCTCCAAGGACGCTGCGGAAAGGAATTCTCAACTTTAGTCTGTGAGTTGAAGCTCATCACTAAACGCTAACGTGTGCAGGATGATGGGGCCGTCGGTACAGCTACTTCTCATTGCATTTCTGGGTAAGCAACTTTTTAAACACTTTACCTTGTTTTATTGAATGGTAATTCATGGCCCTAAAAATGTCCTTGAAATCAAAAAGTAATAACACTGACTTTATGAAACAAGGTTGTCAAGGAAATGCGTGCTGCAAAATCACAGTAGTCGACCAAGTTGATTGAAAACGCCATGGGGGATATGGAAACATAATATACAGTTTGGTCAATCCTAAACCTCAGAAGAAGCAATACACCACAATTAGACCTTACAGAGATTGCAAATTGTTGTAATTATTCTTTATTGACTGTGTGTGGATGAACTTGCCTGACATGTTCAGCCAGTTCAACTAACGATACTACAACAGACTCACAAAGTGTCTATAGCTACAGAAAGATTCCGTGATCTGAACAGCTCTGATTACCCCCCATTTTCAAGTCAGGTGCAGCTAACCTGGCTACAAATTACACACTGAGTTCCATACTTCCAATTTTCTTCCAAGTCTTAGAAAAGGTTATAGCATAATAATGAACAACATAGCCTATACTTGAAGGATAACAATCTCTTGCACTCAAATCTATTTGGTTTCAGACCCAAGCATTTAATGGAACTATCTAATTGCTATCTGCTTGAAAATATCAAAAGCTTTTTGGATAGGGTGTGGTTGGTGCAGTCTTTCTAGACATTAAAAAAAAAACATTTGACACCATCAATCATGACACCCGCTGTCCAAATAAAATAAAATGTAAAATGTTTATTTTCAAGTAAAAACATGGTTTAGTTCTTATTTACGAAATAGCAGTCAACAGGTCAACTTTGGTCATTCTAAATCTGAATGCCATGAAAGTTAAATGGGCATATCGCAAGGATCAGTTCTTGGACCTTTGTTGTTAGGCTTATATCAATGGCATCTCTAAGTGTTGCATAGGAGTTGGGCTACAAGTGTACGCTGACAATTTATTTGTTGGCGGCAAAAACACCTATTGCTGCAGCCAAACTAACAGATTTCTTGGGCAAGGTGGCACACTGGCTCTTCCTATCTAACAATGAATACAAAAAAGACTGTCTCTCATGTGCTTCCCAACCAGAAAGCTCCCAATCACAGACACTTTAAGTTTCAACGTGAGGATAAAAGACAATGACCTATAGAGACAGTACGGGATTTTAAGTCTAACTGGGAGTTGTTTTGGACACTCTGCTAAAGTTTGACAAACATAAATAAGTTAGTTAGAACTGGTAGAGCAAAACCTTGAGGCAAATCAGACACAGCTTACTGACCCATACAACATAAATGCAAGAAGGGAGATCCCCCCTTGAATGGCCCTTCTAAGGTGTCTCTCCTCCACACTGCCTGTGGAGCATTTTTCCCTATTGTTAGGTTTTAGTGAGTTTTTCCTTACCTTCGCGTGGGGTATGTCTGGGAGTGCTTGCATTCTTTCATTTATTTGCATTTATTTTAAATTTGTTGGACCTTATGTTGTTCTTGTTCTGTTCTTGACTTATTGTTATGTTTCTTCTTGACTTGTTTAAAGAAGACGTGTACGGCCCATGGGGACATTAACGTGTGTTGTTGGGCCTTACAAATAAATTTGATTTGATTTTGATTTGATTTGCAGTGATTTTCTCTCATCTCTCATACTGCATACGTTCTTGGTGTCAGGCATCATCCTCCGCCATTAAACCGCCATTAAAACATCCATTTTCTTAACCAAGCTAACAAAGTTATGGACTAGAAACCACTGAGATTTCACCATTGCAATATTCTAAGAAGTATAATCTTCTCAGTTTTGACAATTTCACGAGTTACTCCAACCTCACACTTACATTGCAATGTCTCTCCACCTATCTAGCTTCACCTATCTAGCTTCACCTATCTTCAACACCTTCTTAACCAGACCTCCCTATCCTGCCACTGACACCCCAAGTACACCAGAAAAAAGCTCTAGAATTAGACACGCAAAGACTTCCTTTGTACAAACTGCCTTCTAAATTAAAGGCACGACCCTCTGGAATTCCCTACCTGTCAGTTCAAAGCGGCGTCTGGATTTTAAAACGTTAAAACGTCCTGGTTAAACCTCGGCCAGGACTGTAATCATGACACCAACCAGTCATTAGTTGTGCACTTGGAGTTCACGCTGTAAGCGATTTGTCTCGTTTGATTTAATCCTCTCTTTGTGCGTTTGTTTGTGTGTGTTGTCATGGATGCTTGCTATTCTTGTTTTTTGATTATTACATGGTGCCGACTTTAATCTGTAACGTGTCGTTTTAACGGTCCCTTGAACCGCCACTGCCCGGCACCGAGGGGCCGCTGTTGGAAACGACCTCCGGCTTCTTCTGAGACTGCTCTCTATACTCATCCCTGACAAATAAACTAAACTAAATCACCTTCTTATGATGTCCCCCCTCCCCCGCGATTACAACTGCAGCAGGTCTAGGTGAAGTGTTTAAGCGACCTTAAGCAAGCTGTCGTCAGCGTACATGTGTGCACATTCCCTTTTAGTGCACCTGTTTACCACCGTGTGTGTGCACGCGTGTGTGTGTCTGTGTGTGTTTTTGTGTGTATGTTCTTCACTCAGAGGATGTCCTTCTTCCTCTCGTTATCTCTTCTGCTCTCAACTTAGCCCGATGTATTATATACTAGAAAAATATAAATTCTTTCGGCGAGTTTGCGTTATGTCAGATTGATGTACATTTGAGGAAGGGGGGGGGGGGGGGGGGGGGGGGCAATAAAAATGTAGCCTTGGGGCGTTCTGGGCAGATGAAAGAGTAGCGTGAGTTAAGGGCCACTTTAAAACGCTCTCTCTCTCCGGATGGAGCGGCGGTCGGAGGACTAGCGGATTACTGGACTGTAGTTGACCCGATCCATCTGCTGGCAGCCACGGGGGGGGGGGGGGGGGGCCGGCCGGCCTCTCTGGCTGCAGCCTCCAAAGGACCAAGTTGAGACCAAAAAAAAATGATATTTTGGAATCCACTTACCCTTAAGTGTGTTTAAGTGAATCTAACGTTCAATTAAGTGGCTCGTTATTGCAGCCTTTCCGAGCGGCAATAAAAATGTACTGTCAGGTCGGATTAGCGTGTGCTGTAAATTTACGGAGGGAAAAACCTCAGGAACATTTTGAACGCAGACCAAAACAGCGGAGTTGAAAAGGAAAAATACGTTTTAAAATGTTTTTACTCGCACAGAGCCGTGGGAGTGCTTGTGTTTTACCTTTTTAAAATATATGAATGTAATAGGCAGACCTGTCAGGCCCCAACCCGATACCCCATGAGGTTCTCCAAGGTTCTCCGAGGTCTGTAAACACACACTCAGGAGCCAGCTGGACTGACGGAATGTTTTATTCCGTTAGAGGATAAAGGTGCAGGAGGATTTGGAAGAGGTTAAACTGCGTGGCTTACAAATTGTCAGCAGCAGGGGTACATCTCTGGCAGCTAAGGGTCAGTGGCATTGTTTGTCAAATAGTGCCGAACTTGAGTGTTACACTCTGAGTGCATAGTAGTATAGACACATTAACAAGATAGGTGGTAGTATAAGTATAGTAGCATAGTAGTAGTAAGGTATGTAATAGTAAAAAGGTTAGAGGATTCGTTTTTTTTCCCACATATTGTTTGAAGAGGTGTGTTTTTTGTCACGTTCTTATGCATTCTTATTTCTTATGCATTATATTTGATAGTGTACATGGTTGTTCTGTATGTAAAGAGCATTTATTTGGTCCATCAATCCCGTTTTCTGTGAAGACATGCAGTAAGACGGTAATAAAGTTATTATTTAAAAATGGTTTACACAGACACTCAAAGAAAGTAAACGTTTATTTGAGGTTCTTCTGTGCATTGAGGGGCACAGAAAAACATTAAAGTGATTCTCCTCCTTTGTCCCAGAGAGAGAGAGAGAGAGAGAGAGAGAGAGAGAGAGAGAGAGAGAGAGAGAGGTGCTACAACACACTGGTGGCAGAGTTCTGGTTCTCTCTGTTCTCAGCTTGTCAGGGGTCCCAGGGCTGTTACCTCACCGGTGGGTAGCAGCCAACTGGAAATGTTCTCAGCGGTTTTAGAGCTTTGGGAGTTTTGTGGGCGCTTTGATTTAGATAGAGGGCAACAGTTTCAGGGGAGAGAGGAGGGAGAGGGACCAGAAGGCCTTTGAGTACGTTACTTGGCCTCGTTGGTGGCTGAAGCTATATAATGAGGGAGCAAGCCAAAGCAACTCCCAACCCCCCCCCCCTCTCTCTCTCTCTCTCTCTCTCTCTCTCTCACACACACACAGACACACACACATGCACATGCACACGGAAAATGGAAAATATCTACTGAGCGGTTATTTTGTGGGGGGAAATGGGAAGGATTCTTTTGAGTAACGTGACTTATCATCCTTTGACGACATCTTTGTCAAGTAATATATTTGCGTTTCATATTGGTGAAAGTCCCAAAAATAAGTGTGATCGGGAGTCGAATTAGCAATGCTTGTGGTGGTGGTGTGAGGTCACTCACCGCTACACCAAGCCACCCACCCTGTTGCACACACAGCCACCCACCCTGTTACACACACAGCACATCCACCCTGTTACACACATAGCCACCCACCCTGTTGCACACACAGCCACCCACCCTGTTACACACACAGCACATCCACCCTGTTACACACACAGCACATCCACCCTGTTACACACATAGCCACCCACCCTGTTGCACACACCGCCACCCACCCTGTTACACACACAGCACATCCACCCTGTTACACACACAGCCACCCACCCTGTTACACACACAGCCACCCACCCTGTTACACACACAGCCACCCACCCTGTTACACACACAGCACACCCACCCTGTTACACACACAGCACATCCACCCTGTTACACACACAGCACATCCAACCTGTTACACACATAGCCACCCACTCTGTTACACACACAGCACACCCACCCTGTTATACACACAGCCACCCACCCTGTTACACACATAGCACATCCACCCTGTTACACACACAGCACATCCACCCTGTTACACACATAGCCACCCACTCTGTTACACACACAGCACACCCACCCTATTATACACACAGCCACCCACCCTGTTACACACATAGCACATCCACCCTGTTACACACAGCCACCCACCCTGTTACACACACAGCACATCCACCCTGTTATACACACAGCACATCCACCCTGTTACACACATAGCCACCCACTCTGTTACACACACAGCACACCCACCCTGTTATACACACAGCCACCCACCCTGTTACACACATAGCACATCCACCCTGTTACACACACAGCACATCCACCCTGTTACACACATAGCCACCCACCATGTTACACACACAGCACATCCACCCTGTTACACACATAGCCACCCACCCTGTTACACACACAGCACATCCACCCTGTTACACACATAGCCACCCATTCTGTTACACACATAACCACCCACCCTGTTACACATCAAGCCACCCACCCTGTTACACACAGCACATCCACCCTGTTACACACATAGCCACCCACCCTGTTACACACCAAGCCACCCACCCTGTTACACACACAGCACATCCACCCTGTTACACACATAGCCACCCACCCTGTTACACACACAGCCACCCACCCTGTTACACACACAGCAATACTATGATGGTGCACAGTGTTAACAATGTCACTATTAGGCGAGGCCATGATTCCACTGATAGTGACTCACTGCACCCCCTGCTGCATCCAATAGAATCCACAAATAGTTAAATAGTTGTACCTTTCTACTGTGTGCACTTTGTAAGGTTGTTTACTCTCCCTGTGTATCACAAGAATGTGATGTGTGTTGGTATCGGATGACAAAAAGTTCTGTGTTTTTTTTGTGAATAAATCTCATTCCGAATAATTCCGTCCAATCGTCATATGTGAGGAGAAAAACTCAAATGTAATGTACAATTTAGCTAATTTATTGCATTAAAGTTCTTCACTCATTTAAATAAAATCCTAAAGAGCCATTTCCCTGAACATGAAACATCTGTTAATGCCGGGGGGAGAGAGAGAGAGAGAGAGAGAGAGAGAGAGAGAGAGAGAGAGAGAGAGAGAGAGAGAGAGAGAGAGAGAGAGAGAGAGAGAGAGAGAGAGAGGAGAGAGCGAGAGAGCGAGGGAGAGAGTGAGGGAGCGAGAGAGGGAGAGAGAGAGAGCGAGGGAGAGAGAGGGAGAGAGTGAGGGAGCGAGAGAGGGAGAGAGAGAGAGCGAGGGAGAGAGGTAGAGAGAGGTAGAGAGAGCGAGGGAGAGAGAGGTAGAGAGGGAGAGAGCGGGGGAGAGGTAGAGAGCGAGGGAGAGGTAGAGAGAGAGAGAGAGAGAGAGAGAGAGACAGTATAAATTAATACTGTACACCGTCTTATCTTCTGTGACTCAGAAGGCTATTTTCATAACATCCCAGTGTTGTTTTATTGCACGTATCGGCTCTCTCATGTAATCCAGTGTGGCTAATTCTTCAGAGGGTCTCCAGGTTTTGGCCACAGTACAGGGATATCTGCTGGCCCCAACTCTGAATGGCTGCCACTTCTCATCTCCCTGTGCAATGAAAATCCTGTCCCAAAGCCTATATAACTCCACATGAATGGTTAATCTTGATGGAAGTGTTTTGTGTGTGTGTGTGTGGGGGGGGGGGGGGGGGGGGTGCTGCTTATATTACTCTACTTGTGAGGATCAGTTTGGGGTCTAGTCATAAGATGTGAGGACATTTTGACTGGGTCCTCACTTAAAAATAGGCCATTTTAGGGTTAGGGTTTAAATTGAGGTTGATATTAGTTCAATCAAGGTTAGGGTTAATAATATTAGGGTTTGGTTCAGATTGGCGCATGCATGCAGTGGTGAAGGTTAGGGCCTAGGGAATGAATGTAGTCAGTAGTCCTCACAAGTAGAGCAATACAAGAAGTGAGTGTGTGTGTGTGTGGGGGGGGGGCTGCGTTCATGTGTGTGTGTGTGTGCATGTGTGTAAACTAAAGTCATAAATATCCCCATGGAGCAATTTGCTAAGTAGTCTGCAATCAAGGCATAAAAACACACTGTACACAAAAAAACACACAGACCACCATACATTATGTTATACATTATAACATTACAACATGCTCAGTGAAACGACACGTCCGGTATTCTCTACTGGGTCATGTCATGCTGTTAATCTGTTTTTCTTGTGTTTTTTTCTTGTATTTTTCTTCTACCTTGATTGCTGGCTGCAAGAACGCCGAACAAAATCCCCCTCTGTGCTAATAAATGTGTGTGGGTGGAGCGGGTGTGTGCACGTACGTGCCATGGGTGTATATGCAGCACACGCCACGCATGCCTCTGTGTGTGTGTGTGTGTGTGTGTGTGTGTGTGTGTGTGTGTGTGTGTGTGTGTGTGTGTGTGTGTGTGTGTGTGTGTGTGTGTGTGTGTGTGTGTGTGAGAGAGAGAGAGAGAGAGGGAGGGAGAGAGTGGAGGAGACCTACCTTGAAATTCACCTGCTATTAAACCCGCGCTGGTAGGTGACCGACGAAAGCCCTGGTGAGGCTGAAAGTGTGTTTACGTAACGCGCCTCTGCAGGTTTCCTTTTTAATACACACACACACACACACACACACCTACACCTACACACACACACACACACACACACACACACACACACACACAAACACGCACACACACAGGTGGTTTCTGCTCTCATTGTGAAAACAAGCTGTTGGCAGTCACTCAGGGTTTCCCCTCTAGTCCAGGCTTTGCTGCAGGTGCAAGAAAAGGCTAAACATACACACAGAGACACACACACACACATGCACACACACACACACATGCACACACACACATGCACACACACACACACACAGAGATTCTCACACATGCAGCTAACTGAAAATCCTGGTCTTTGATATTAGCACGGCTTCAGCCAACAGTGCAGCGTTACTAATGACAGCAGCTGAGCGGGGAGGGGGGGGGGGGGGGGGGGATCATGTGTGCTGGCTGTCCAGGGTTTCAACACACACAGGCCTTTGACAGCCCGTGTGGGGATTGTCTCGTCGGGCTAAAACAGCTGAATCTATAGCTTTGTTCTCTTAGAGCTTTGGGTTATTTTTCGAATCAGATGTTTTTTTTTTTTTTTGGGGGTTTGTTTTTGTCCCTCCTTCGGGGTTATTAGTGTCAAATTAAAGGCAGCCCCCAGGTAACCCCGCAATGGAATATCCGAGAGGCGAACTGATATTGCCAGGCGGGTCGCGTCTGATAGAAAGGCATTCAAGGCCAAAGTCTTCATATTTCAAGGTAGATTCTGATGATATTGCAGTATTATATGTAATAAATCCCCTTTGGAATGTGGGCCTTTGAAGGCTTTTCTTTGGATGCCGATATTCCTCACTTCAGGGTTTTGAAAATACTTTAATTTCCGATATTTTATCCCTGTAAGCTCCGCTCCCTGATTGCGGAGGATATTGCAATATCACGTGCTGCACGTGAGGGCAAACCTCGACAGGAAGGCAACTGAATATTTGTATATGCTGTGTTGTTTACATCCTTTTGTTAACCCACCGTTCAGCCTGTGTTCTTCTGCTGCCTTGTGGGATTGTGTGAACTCCCAGTACGGCCTGGTGAGAGTTAAGAGTTCTGTATCTGTGTGAGCCGCTCCTTTTGTCACGTGAATCGAGTACAACATAGTAACTCCATACATGCCAGGTGTTACAGGTCACTGGTAATGCCGTAATCCCTGGGCGACGACGATGACGAGAGTTAAATCGACTAAATCAAATCCCTCTAACGACTTCAAAGAGGTCTCTAGCGGAATGGAGCTTCAGACCACAACAGTCCCAGTGAACTTTCACATCATTAGTTTAACCGTTTCGTGTAAAGAGAGGAATAAACGGCAGCGGTGATACAGTTGGCGTTATGGTTCCACTGCCCCTAGGGGGCGCTCCCTGCTGCAAGAGAGGTTACAGTATGACGGCTACAGGAAAGATGAGACATAACGGCAAACTAACCTGAAGAGCAGGGAGCACTGAGAACCAAGCCCCCATTAGGACAGAGTTTACAGATGCAATACCCTCAGGGTGGTTGTATACAAAACAATACACAGCAGAACCGAAGGAGGTGGTGGTGGTGGTGGAGGTGATGGAGGTGCTGGTGGAGGTGGTGATGGAGGTGGTGGTGGTGATGGAGGTGGTGTGGAGGTGGTGGAGGTGGAGGTGGTGATGGAGGTGGTGTGGAGGTGGTGATGGTGGAGGTGGAGGTGATGGAGGTTGTGGTGGTGGTGGTGATGGAGGTGCTGGTGGAGGTGGTGGTGGTGGAGGTGGTGATGGAGGTGGTGTGGAGGTGGTGATGGTGGAGGTGGTGATGGTGGAGGTGATGGAGGTTGTGGTGGTGGTGGAGGTTATGGTGGTGGTGATGGAGCTGGTGGTGGATGTGGTGATGGTGGTGTGGAGGTAACAGCAGCAAAGCAGTGACACAACATCAGTGTACAGAGAGAGGAACGGGGAGGTCTTTAAATAAACCGTGCAGGTGGGATGAAGTCACAGCTCTATACATGACCTGACAGAACTGCATACCTGACCTCACTTTAATTAACTTAGCATTTTATTACATTTCTTTTGCTAGAACGATAGTTTCATCATCTTCTATCAGGATATAAAAATAAATAAAAGTAGAGTCTAAAAAGCACGCTTGTTTAAAGAGCAATACAGCTCAGTTGATTTCTCCTGGAATTTACATGACTGTGTCCTTAATTGTCATGGGAAGCGCACCCCCCCCCCCCCCCTGCCCCCCCCCCCTCCCCAGAGAGGCTGACTGGTAACTGGAAAGTCACTGATTTGATCCCCGATACCGACAGCATGGTGTATCCTAGTTGTGAGGTAGCAGCTGGAGGATGGCTGGTATTACATCTATTTGTGCCCCACCATCTCTGCCAAAGTGCCCTTCAGCAAGGCACTGAACACCCAAACTAATCGGGGTACTGCTCTGCGCTCTGACCTCTCAAGAATTGCAGATATGTGTGGGGGAGCTGTGTGAATGTGAGTAGGAGAGATATGCGGAAAGACAAAACAAATCGTATTCTCCTCATAAGATTTGCATGTCTGAGAAGCTTAACTTGTTTTGTACCTACATTTACACTAAAATCCTAACAATCAGCAGCATCCGGCATATTTATGCGCCTCAAAAGACTATGTTGTGTTAAATACTCCCCAAATTTAAAAAACAAGACCAACTAATTCTCACTCCTGCCTTGTTATCGTGGACACTGATAAAAGTCTTTGAAGGTTGGAATGTCTGATGACTTTCCCATGTAACCACAGTGTCCCACGGCTGGGTATCAGCAGAAGTAAAGTCTTGTTATCGTCTCGTTCTCACAGGCTGGGGTGAGGGTTCCTCTCTGCACTACTCCGATGCCAGGTCCAACCGCCTCTCCTCCCTGGAGAAGAGCTTCGGCCGACCGTCCAAGGACTCCCAGTGCCAGCACATGCTGAAGCATCTCCACAACGGAGCCCGCATCACCGTGCAGATGCCCCCGAGCATAGAGGGCCACTGGGTGTCTACCAGGTAGGTACCGGGTGAATAGATGTAAACTAACCTTGACGTCTTGTCAGGCTTCCAAGTTGGGAGAGACTACGTGAACATACCCAGAATGCCTTGCAGTCCGCCGAAGACCGAAGATGCTTTTAACACATGCGCACTATTGTCAATCATAGTGATTTAGTGACTTTGTGATTATACTAGACTGACACTTAAAGATAAAGGCTATATTACAGAGTTGTCTTACTACTCGTCTCTTGCAGGTCTCAAACTGTTTTAACTTATAATGTTATTATCAGCAGATCAGGACTAGAAGCACGACTGAAGCCAAGCTATCTAGCTAGCCACTAGCATACTAATAAAATAGACCCATTTGACTGTAGTAGCATGTGTTAGTTGGACAATGTTACAGTGATTTTCCATTTGATCCAACACAGCATCGGAAACCAAGTGGTAACGCTAGAGACTAGCATGCTATGTATGTATCTTGGCTTTGCTAACTACAGTCAAATGGGTTTATTTCACTAGCATGCTAGTAGCTAGCTAATAATAATAACTGGACTTTGGAGAAGTCTTTATTCGGCATGCAGGCAGACACACACATGCAATGGGCGGCACACACACAGGAACACATGCAATTAGTTGGGTCGTCGATGCGATTGAGTCTCTGCACTTGACCCATCCCGTCGTCCTTCCCCCCAAGGGCAGCCGGGAGCAGATAGGGGCGTCGGCGTGGGGCCGCGCCCCGGGGACCAATCCAAGTGCTCCTGTCCGTCTTCGTCAGGGACGTGACAGCGTTAGCGATCTGTTGTGCATGTTTTTCCATTGGGTTTCTCTTATCGGTGGGGGGGGGGGGGGACCCTTGCGAGCACTGGGAGAACATGCAAACTCCACACAGAAAGGCCTGGGAGATACCCCACCTGGGTAACTGGCATCATGGAAACCTGGTCCCCAAGCAGGAATCGAACCCTGGACCTTCTAGCTGTGAGGTGTTAACCACTACACCACCATGCCGCAGCTCTAGTAATGTTACAATCACAAAGAGAGTCTATGACCGTAGTATACATGTGTTAAAATGTGTTAGTATTGTAACATGATGTAAAATGTGGATATATAATTGTTATTCGATTTGTACCATAGAATTATATGTTTTTACACGTTTTATGTGTACAAATAATGCAAAATAATAAAATAAATAAACAAGTACCTTTTTTATATAGAATTTACATTCACATACAAATAAAGAAAATAAAGATGCAACATTCTGGGATCCCTCCTTCCATTTGCTAATCAACCCAAGACAAGCAGGAGGGCCACTGACCTTGACCTTGAGGGCCACTGATTTGACCCTCGTGGCCTGCCTATGGCAAAACTACCTTTTTGGACAAAAGAAACCTTTAAATAGTTCATGATGTGTGTTGCCTAGCATGTTTATTTATTCCCCCTGACTACCAAGGTCTAGAGGGAACACGTTCCAAAAGCCCAAAGCCTGGTGCACTATTGTTCTATTGTTCTAAGGATTCTAAGGAAAACATGTCTTAGTCCTCAGAGACAATCACTCACATTGATATAAGCAATAGAACACTGTAGTAGGCTGTAAAAATATGCGGAGGGACTGACGTTGTGACTTTCCATTTTCTATCCTATTTCAGATATCAGATTTCACATTCTGCACCCATTTCAGGGGCTGTCGGTGGCAATTCTGTCCCGAGCCCCTGCTAACTTCCCAGCCTGGTGGAAACCGTTATCAGATTCGATTAGATTCAAATGTATTGTATTATTCAGCACAAGTACAGTACAACGAAAATATGTTTGTCATCCAACCAGAGTGCAAATGTAACAGTAACGTGCAATAGTAATATAGAATGTACTGGTGATTAAACTGGTTATAAAATATATAAATGAGTACTAATGAGTGTAGTGATAATCAGATGTGAGTTGTAGTATACATATATACAATGATACAGGTATAAAGACACTATGGTAGTAAGTCATACTGGTCAGAAGTATAACTAGTAAGAGTAGGTAAGGGATATGTACAGCTTTTCTTTTTTTTTTTTTTTTTCTTTTAAACATTACACCATATTATCTATGTATTCCTAAAAAGATCTACCTACTTTTAGCATTTTGCATTTCGTTTTTAGCATTTTGTACATTTTAGTTTTGTATATTGTTATAGTGTTTGGTATTTTGTATGAAGCACAATCTCAGGAGGCTCATACAGAACAAAGCATTTCACTATAATGTAATGTATGTACCTTATAATGTATAACAAATAAAACCAAACTTGAACTTGAAACTTGATATAGATATAGTATCTACAGGTATGTAAAAAGGATTATGTGCAGGTATGTACTACAGACAGATGTGGATATCTTATATCGTATATCTTGTATCTCATATCTCATATCTTCTATCTTGTATCTTCTATCTCATATCTTCTATCTCATATCTTGTATCTCATATCTCATATCTTCTATCTTGTATCCTCTATCTTGTATCTTCTATCTCATATCTCATATCTTCTATCTCATATCTTGTATCTCATATCTCATATCTTCTATCTTGTATCTTCTATCTCATATCTTGTATCTCATATCTTCTATCTTGTATCTTCTATCTCATATCTTGTATCTCATATCTCATATCTTCTATCTTGTATCTTCTATCTCATATCTTGTATCTCATATCTCATATCTTCTATCTTGTATCTTTTATCTCATATCTTGTATCTCATATCTCATATCTTGTATCTTGTATCTTGTATCTCATATCTTGTATCTCATATCTCATATCTTGTATCTTGTATCTTGTATCTCATATCTTGTATCTCATATCTCATATCTTCTATCTTGTATCTTGTATCTCATATCTCATATCTTGTATCTCATATCTTCTATCTTGTATCTTGTATCTCATATCTCATATCTTGTATCTTGTATCTTGTATCTCATATATTGTATCATGTACCTTGTATCTCATATCTTCTATCTTGTATCTTGTATCTCATATCTTGTATCTCATATCTTCTATCTCATATCTTCTATCTTGTATCTTGTATCTCATATCTTCTATCTTGTATCTTGTATCTCATATCTTCTATCTTGTATCTTGTATCTCATATCTTGTATCTCATATCTTGTATCTCATATCTTCTATCTCATATCTTGTATCTTGTACCTCACCACCGCCTCTGTCCTCCAGCTGTGAGGTGAGGCCCGGCCCGGAGTTCCTGACGCGCTCCTACCGCTTCTTCCCCAACAACACCTTCCAGGCGCACCAGGTCTCCTACGGGGACAACCACTGCACCACGCCCACCTACACCCTGGTGGTGCGGGGCCGCCTCCGCCTGCGCCAGGCCTCCTGGATCATCCGCGGCGGCACCGAGGCCGACTACCAGCTCCACCGCACGCAGGTGGTGTGCCACACGGCCACCGTGGCCAAGGAGCTCAGCCAGAGGCTCAACCTGAGCTGCCGCGGCGCCGTGAAGGGCAAGGGCCCCTGGGAGCAGAACGTGGCCTACGACCTCTGGAGCGAGGAGGGCGGCTGCGACTGCTCCCGGGAGCTCAACTTCGCCATGCACGAGCTGCAGCTGCTGCGGGTGGAGAAGCAGTACCTCCACCACAACCTGGACCACCTGGTGGAGGAGCTGTTCCTGGGGGACATCCACACGGAGCCGGCCCAGAGGATGTACTACCGGCCCTCCAGCTACCAGGCCGCGCTGCAGAACACCAAGGTCAGTGGCTGCCGGACGCCTTGGGGCAGAGCTAAGAGAGAGGGGCGATGGCACAGCTGTAGTTGGGGGACCATTCTAGTATTTCAGGGCACGTTCTGGCCTCCAGATAATCTAGGGATGGTATAATGGTCCTTCGGATGAGACGTTAAAGAACCCAGGGGCGCCTATCGCAAAGAGTAGGCGGTTCCTGGGGGGCCTTTCCTGGCCAAATTCCCAATCAGGTCTCTGACATCAAGGCCACCTAATCATCCCTCCGCCCTTAATTGGCTGATATCAATCCCTGTCTCCTGAGCCGTTCAGCCATTGTGTAGCGTGACGTGTGCCTGGTGCCAGTGTATGGCAGCCGTTGAGCCTGCGTAGCCCAAGGTTGGGTGCTACCAGTGGTGGTGAAGGAGGCAATTCCCACCCTACATTGTAAAAAGCGATTTGAGTGTCTAGAACAGCGCTGTATAATTGCAATGACGGGGGCAACAGTGGCTCAGGACGTAGAGCGTCGTCTGGTAGCCGGAAGGTTCCCAGTTCGATTCCCGCTCCTCCCGGGCAGCGTATCGAAGTGTCCTTGAGCAAGACACTTAACCCCTAACCGCTCCCGATGAGCAGGTTGGCACCTTGCATGGTCGCCTCCACCATCGGTGTGTGAGTGAATGGGTGAGAATTGTAAAGCACTTTGGATAAAATTGCTATATGAAATGCACCATTCATTGATAAAAAGATGCTCTGTAGGTAATGGGAGCAGGAGTTTCAGTACGAGACCACCAGCTCTCTCACTCCACCAGATACATGTCGGTCCAGCCGCCAAACACTCGAGGCTGGACCATGCGCCGGTCTCACTCTGTAAAAACCAAACACCTCCGCCGATGGAAACACGAGTGACTCTCTGTGTACATAACTGATCTCCATCTTCCAAATCTAATATTGAAAAAGAGAGCGTTCGTCCGCGATCCACGCAGCACGTAATTTCTCTGTTTACACTGTTAAGCAGCCGTCGTCCCCACGGGCCGAAACCCAAGAGTGATGTTACAGTGATCACCCTTTACGGAGAGATTACACCGAAAACCCTCTTTTAATTCCGTCTGTCTAAATAAACTGTTATGGTTTGTAAACAACCCCAACAGCACGGCACAGACAGGTAGTTCAGAGTTAGCCAAAAACCAGGGCGTATTTATTTACAAAACAGAAATGAGCGAAAACAACAAAAAAGCACAAGGGGAGAAAATGTTCTTGGCAGAGTTGTCTGCGGCTCTGCAGCTCGTCTTCAGAGCAGAGACGGCACTGTGGCGTTGCGCCTCTGACTCTGCGGCTCTGCAGCTACTTGACGATCCACTCTGGAAAACAGAGAGAGAGATAATGTCAACAAGACGAGCGAACGGAATACAATGCAGTCCAGAATTGTTTATCTGAGTCAGTAACAACAACAAGCGGCTCCTCTTCAGTGTTACCCAAACACACAAAAAACAGAAAGGTCCCAAGTCCAGGAAAATGCGAGAAAAACAGAGTATCCAAAAAAAGTACGTTCCAAAACTCACCAAGGCGCAATTGCGCAAAGCGGTCTATGAGGCAGAGATCCAACGGATGGCAGAGAAAAGCAACAGCGGCGACTTCCATAGACGTCCTGGAGAAAAACAGACGAGGTACAACACGGGAGGAAACAAGCAGCAGCCAGTGGTAATCCAAAACGACCCGACACAGAACGTTAGGAACAAGTATATAAGGGCTCCACCGAGCTGATTAGAACTCACTTCAGGTGCGCGAAGGTAATTGGTACCTTGAAGCGTGCGGAATCGGACCAATCCTCACATAAACAGCCATTTGTACGGTGGGTGGATGACGGGGAAGCTGGGTATCGCGGTATCGCAAACAGAGTGCGGGGTCGGGGAGCCCTGATCAGACAAGCTCCCCTGCTGTGCAATAATGACCAGAGCTGCACCCCCTAAGCCCCTCTGGCCGGAGAGGCGCAGTGTGAAACCTGGCCTATCTCTGGCAGCGATAAGCATGTGGTGCTCCTAGCCTAGGATCTGGAATCATGAGGCCTTATGAATTATTCCGCAGAGGGCAGACCAGGTCTGATTTCATGCCTGGAGCCGCATCAAGAGTTCTGAACGCTCTCGCTCCCTCCGTTTCCCCCTGGACTCGACTTGACCTGGGCCTGCGGCTGTTTTTTTAACATTACAGTACATGACATTTTACATACAGTAAAAATACATCTGAATTTGCAATTTGTGTATCAGTCATAATAGGAGCGTTCCAGCAAGCTTAGGATTGATTTGTAACTGAATCACATCTGCATTGTGACACTTCTTTACCAAAGTGTGTTACTTAAGAAACAAAATGTACACGTTTATGTCTTTATGTCAACAGTGGGACAAACTAATCATCAAATTAATTTGTAAAAACTGTTTATAAAAAGGTTTGATTTTCAATTATACAACAGCATTAACCCATTCTCTGCCACCACTTTGATCATCCTAAACCATCCTCTGCCAGCGCTATTTGTCTATGGAGATGTTCACCTTCTTTGCAGGGCTAGCCTATAACTTTTTAAATTGTATTGCTAAATTGACATTACTATGGCCCATTCAACATCAATTATCTATCGTTCAGGATGTAGGAACGTTTTACTTTTTCATTCACACATTCATACTAAAATACCGTCGAGAGTATAAATATGTTTTTATTTTATTTTTTTATATTTTAGCATTTTTACAGCTTTTTCATGGTGACGCAGGACCGACAGAGGAGAGGGCGAACGGGAGGAGAGGTGGGGAAGACATGCGACAAATAACGTTGGGTGCTGGGATCGAACCCGGGTCGGCCGCGTAGGTGCGCGTGGCACTATGGTACGCGCCACAGGGGCGCCCTGTATAAATATGTTTTTATCGTTTTCTGCAGTATTTCATAGAACGTGAGATATAGACATAAATGCATATATTAGATTATCAAATGCAGTTTGATACCGATCCATGCTATATTAAACATTTCAACTGTACATGGTCCTAAACGTCATGACTGATCATCTGCGGGTGAACGGAGGGGGGGGGGTCGTTTATAATTCAATGACCGACGTTAAATGATTTATGTAGTATGGGTGATATATTGATCAGAGCAGTTTTTATTGAAAATGATAAAGAAAAACGCCGAAACTCACGTCAGTCTCCTCGTAGCGTTGGGCGATGAGAGTGGAGCAAACAGATCCCAATTATGTGATGTTGATCGATGCGATCCATTTCCAGTTTGTATATTACTAATACACGTCCAAATCATGTTGATTATTGAGTTATGGCAAAGATCCATATCCACAGTGTCTGTATTGAGCCCCGGGACGATAAACGAGTGGCCGGACGAAATTAGGGGACGGACCGAGCTCCAACGGGCACTTCCGGTTTGGCAACTCGCCGATCGGCCACCAGGTGGCGGTATTGAAGCGTTGCAGAGTTGTGATGGCTCAGACAGCATCAGCCAAGACTCCGTGGGTGAAA
This sequence comes from Notolepis coatsorum, assembly GCF_963971535.1. NCBI lineage: Eukaryota > Metazoa > Chordata > Actinopteri > Aulopiformes > Paralepididae > Notolepis > Notolepis coatsorum. Next base: position 29,388,378 of record NC_140177.1, on the reverse strand, counting down.
TATGAATACCATGACGAAAATATGAAATATTGATCTCAAACACGCCTTGCGGCGTGATTGGCAGACAACGCATGGCGGAGAAACCCGCCTTAACACGTGATTAGCGGAGAATGGGTTAAGGGGAAATGGCAATAGAAAAGGTCTCAGTCCTTTTTTGCGCAGAATGCAATCAGCAAGGCTGTCTATTGAGGTTGTTGTAATGGGTTCTTTTTTCAGGCTCCGATCCATTAATGTTTAGTGGTGTGCCCGGGCCTGGTCACAATCCACAGCATCCAGCGGTGCCAGCCTGTTCATTTGTGGTTGTTGGGCGGATCAGTAGTGATGCAAGAGCAACACATGAACTTAGTTTAAAAAAAAAATGTAACTTCTGTTTTCTCCATTTCCTGTCCCTGGTTAACTACGACATCAGTTAGTGAGAATAACAACTACATCAGTTAGTGAGAATAACAACTACATCAGTTAGTGAGAATAACAACTACATCAGTTAGTGAGAATAACAACTACACCAGTTAATGAGAATAACAACTACAACACCACTACACCAGAGGAAGCTCAACAAATCATGTTAAACCCAGATTCGGCTCAAACAAGGGACTAAACACGTTTCGCAATTATGCCACAACAATGTGGAATGCCCTACCCAAAGCTGTAAAGGAATGTGAATCCCTGCCCACATTCAAACCCGCTCTTAAAGAGCACCTACGGGAGGCTGCAATTCGAAACTGGCCACCGTAAATGCCCAAAACCCCCACCACCTCCTAATAGACAGTCTCCTCCCCACGCATGTATATATTCCCTCCCCACCGTATGTATATTTCTCTCCCACCCACCCACCCCCTCCAAATGTACAGTCCCCTCCCCATCATATGTATATACTCTGTCAGGATCTAGGGGTAACAGTACTGTATATTTGAATACCGTTTATGTCACAAATGTATCAGTACTAAATACCTATATGTCCCTATGCCATAAATGTCATGTATGTTGTGTATGTCATAAATGTCTATATGAATTGAAAATGGGGGACCCTGATGGAAACAAGACAAACGTCTTTCTCAGGTCTGCATCCCCTTAACAATTGTATGTATTGAGCCGTACTGTATTGTACCCATTCTGCAATCTGTTAAATAAAGTTTTCATTCATTCATTCATTCATTCATTCAACAGTTAGAGAGAATAACAACTACATCAGTTAGTGAGAATAACAACTACACCAGTTAGTGAGAATAACAACTACATCAGTTAGTGAGAATAACAACTACATCAGTTAGTGAGAATAACAACTACACCAGTTAGTGAGAATAACAACTACACCAGTTAGTGAGAATAACAACTACACCAGTTAGTGAGAATAACAACTACATCAGTTAGTGAGAATAACAACTACATCAGTTAGTGAGAATAACAACTACATCAGTTAGTGAGAATAACAACTACATCACTACAACAGTTAGTGAGAATAACAACTACACCAGTTAGTGAGAATAACAACTACATCAGTTAGTGAGAATAACAACTACATCAGTTAGTGAGAATAACAACAACCACATCAGTTAGTGAGAATAACAACTACATCAGTTAGTGAGAATAACAACTACACCAGTTAGTGAGAATAACAACTACATCAGTTAGTGAGAATAACAACAACTACATCAGTTAGTGAGAATAACAACTACACCAGTTAGTGAGAATAACAACAACATCAGTTAGTGAGAATAACAACTACATCAGTTAGTGAGAATAACAACTACATCAGTTAGTGAGAATAACAACAACTACATCAGTTAGTGAGAATAACAACTACATCAGTTAGTGAGAATAACAACTACATCAGTTAGTGAGAATAACAACAACTACATCAGTTAGTGAGAATAACAACTACATCAGTTAGTGAGAATAACAACAACTACATCAGTTAGTGAGAATAACAACTATGACAACCATCCGCTATCTGTGACACTATTTTGCAAGGGCTTAGCACCGCCCAGGATGATTGTGATTGGTTAAAAAGAACACCCGGGATGTTTTATCCCCCTATAGCGGAATGATAATAGGCTCAGCCAGACCTCTCAAGCCCTACCACAGCGCTAACATAGTGTGGAGAGAGGTATGGCTATGCGAGACAATTTTGCACATAATCTCACACACATCCAAAAACTCTAAACTCTAAAATCTTGCACACATTCATTTAGTTTTACAGTTATTGAGAGTAAATGAGTTAGATTATGGCCACTGGTGATGTCATCGGGGACACTGAATCCTTGTGTTGTGTTTAACTACAGCTCAATTAAATGATGATCATCTCTAGACCATTTCATGGTGCTGTAATTAACACAATGATTCAACATCCCCGATATGACATCACTGGTGGCCATATTGAAACTAATTTACTCTCAATAACTGTTAAACAAATTTAATGAGTGAGATTATGTGTAAAATAAATCTGCAATTGTTCTTTTTTTTTGTGAAGTGCTCCTTTAATATTGATTCTTGTTATGAAGGCTTCTGTGTTCATGCATCAGGCTGACTGTGAGTCTACAGTAATATATAATAATGTATTGACCTTGTCAATCAAAGTGCCGATACCATGAGTTGAGGGGGGGAATCCACAGAGGACCAGTGAGGTGTCTAGGAATGAAGCCTGTTTTTTTTTTTAGGACAGTCGGCATGTCTATGTTTTATGGGCTCTTTGGTTGGAACATCTTTTCCACACATGCAACCGCCCCGCAACCCCCCCTCTTTTCTCTCTACATATAATATCCCTCTCACATACTGACTGTATACAGTCACACATGCAACGCCCGCCAACCCCCCCTCTTTTCTCTCTACATATAATATCCCTCTCACATACTGACTGTATACAGTCACATGTGCACACACATACAGTCACATGTGCTCATGTACAGTATGCACGCAGCCATGCACATGTGCACACACTCACTCACTCACTCACTCACTCACTCAACCCCTCACACCAAGGTCACTATGGATCCACGCTGGAGTGATTTCTGCCGAGAGACATTTCATTTTTCCTCTTCCTTTTATGATTCAGCTTTATGTTTTATTGCCCCTAAATCTCATGCAAGCATAATGGTGTCTGGGAAAAAGCAAAGAGTGGGTTTTAAAACGTGCGACCGGCCGCCAATAACAAATCCCTTCCCCGCTCCCCGGAGCTCCGTCCTTGGGACCGGTGTTCCTGGAGGGAATATGAATGAGGCCCGAGTCGCCTCCCCGGACAGAGACCTCCAGCTGTCGAGACCGTCTTCACATGTTAGAGACCTACAGCTGTCTGACGAGACCGTCTTCACGTGTTAGAGACCTACAGCTGTCTGACGAGACCGTCTTCACGTGTTAGAGACCTACAGCTGTCTGACGAGACCGTCTTCACGTGTTAGAGACCTACAGCTGTCTGACGAGACCGTCTTCACGTGTTAGAGACCTACAGCTGTCTGACGAGACCGTCTTCACATGTTAGAGACCTACAGCTGTCTGACGAGACCGTCTTCACGTGTTAGAGACCTACAGCTGTCTGACGAGACCGTCTTCACGTGTTAGAGACCTACAGCTGTCTGACGAGACCGTCTTCACGTGTTAGAGACCTACAGCTGTCTGACGAGACCGTCTTCACATGTTAGAGACCTACAGCTGTCTGACGAGACCGTCTTCACATGTTAGAGACCTCCAGCTGTCTGACGAGACCGTCTTCACGTGTTAGAGACCTACAGCTGTCTGACGAGACCGTCTTCACGTGTTAGAGACCTCCAGCTGTCTGACGAGACTGTCTTCACATGTTAGAGACCTACAGCTGTCTGACGAGACTGTCTTCACGTGTTAGAGACCTCCAGCTATCTGTCAAGACCGTCTTCACAGAGACGTCCAGCTGTCTGACGAGACCGTCTTCACGTGTTAGAGACCTACAGCTGACGAGACGAGACCGTCTTCACGTGTTAGAGACCTCCAGCTGTCTGTCGAGACCGTCTTCACAGAGACGTCTAGCTGACGAGACGAGACCGTCTTCACGTGTTAGAGACCTACAGCTGTCTGACGAGACCGTCTTCACGTGTTAGAGACCTACAGCTGTCTGACGAGACCGTCTTCACGCGTTAGAGACCTACAGCTGTCTTGACGAGACCGTCTTCACGCGTTAGAGACCTACAGCTGTCTTGACGAGACCGTCTTCACATGCTGCTCCGGGGAGAGCCAATGAAAGTGATTAACGGCCGTTTCTGTGTTGACGATACCTTTTTATTATGAATGTGGGAGCAAATGAAAGTGAGTCCCAGGGCTGCTGCTCTCTCTGTGTGTAAACAGGCTGATGGCCACGCTGCTGCTGCCGTGTGCTGCTGTCCTCATGGCTTCTCCCCTCTCTGTCAAGATGCCCTTTCCAGCGTATTATGTGATCAGACTCAGGACATTCTGGAACCTCGTCTGGGTTTCCGCCACTCTCTCTTCCTCTGAAGAAAACCCTTCTTTTACCTCTCAAGAGTTCAAAAGTCTTTTACTGTAAAATAATATAATCCTTTATTGATCCCCTTGGGGAAATTCAGGCATCATAGCAGCATGGGGGAGGGGGGAGGTACAAGTAGGAGAAGACATACAGGTACAGGTCACAGAATTATAGTACAGTGGAGAAGTGAAAATAGAATAAAAAGTCAAATATAATTAACTCTGGACATGCGCATATGGGCAACAAGGTGCGAGATGAGGGTATGTATGCCCTCTCAGTTATATTTGGTAATGTGGCTAATGTTTGCCTTTACTGATTTTAAATTATCTGAATCTGAATTGCTTTATTCACCGACGTTGGTATACATCAGAATTCTGTGCTCACATACAACAGTCTAACAGGACAACTCACATGGTACATAATGTAAAGCACACTGACATAAACAACACATAGACTAGGGAAAGCAACATATGGACTAGGGAAAACAACACATAGACTAGGGAAAACAACACATAGACTAGGGAAAACAACACATAGACTAGGGAAAACAACACATAGACTAGGGAAAACAACATATAGACTAGGGAAAACAACACATAGACTAGGGAAAACAACATATAGACTAGGGAAAACAACATATAGACTAGGGAAAACAACACATAGACTAGGGAAAACAACATATAGACTAGGGAAAACAACATATAGACTAGGGAAAACAACACATAGACTAGGGAAAACAACACATAGACTAGGGGAAACAACATATAGACTAGGGAAAACAACATATAGACTAGGGGAAACAACATATAGACTAGGGAAAACAACATATAGACTAGGGGAAAATGACTAGAGTAGCCGAGTGAAGCTGGCCAGGACGTTCACGCATCCGTGTTTCAACAGTGGGGAGTCAGTTAGGGACATTCACTATTGTATAGGGCTGGCAAAGTTTCACTTGAAGATTGCACTTAGTTGCATATATTATAAATGTCTCTTTGGGCCTCATTGTTTATATGTTCAAACAGGAGCCTTTGTTCAGCAGAGAGGTGGTCCGCATCTACTTCCATTCATGTGTGCTATCCTAGGTTAGCTTGCAGCCGGATAGCTTTCTACTGAACACACAGAGAGGAAATTGGTATCTTATCTTCATGTCTGAGTCTGGAGAAGACAGTTAGCGCATTTCCCATAATGTTGGCGTGTTCCTTTAAGGGGAGACGGCATGCAGACCTGAGGGGGGGCACCCGTGTTAGTGACTAGATTTGACACTTGTTGTTGCCATAACTATTGCTCTTCACGTCATGAACCCTTTCCTGTCTCTTCTCACGTCTTAGAACCACGATCACGGCTGCATCGCCTGTCGGATCATCTTCCGGTCCGACGAGTTCCACCCGCCCATCCTGCCCCCGCGGGCCGACCCGACGGTGGGTCTGTACGGCCAGTGGGTCAGCCAGCGCTGCGAGGTCCGGCCCGAGGTCCTCTTCCTCACGCGCCACTTCATCTTCCACGACAACAACCACACCTGGGAGGGCCACTACTACCACTACTCCGACCCCATCTGCAAGCACCCCACCTTCAGCATCTACGCCCGCGGACGATACAGCCGGGGCCTGCACTCCACCCGCGTCATGGGCGGAACGGAGTTCGTCTTCAAAGGTATGATAAGATAAGATAAGGTATTCCTTTATTGATCCCCCTTGGGGGAAATTCAGGTGTCAGAGCATGAGGGAGGGGGAGGGGAGGTACAGGTATGGGCAGGGTAATAGTAGAACGACATAAATATAGGCAATAGAATTAGATATGAATATAAAAATACGAGAAAGATAAACAGTGTAAACAATATAATGAACTCTGAATATAAAAATAATAGTAATTTGGTAACAGTCCTCCTATGTATTAAAATCAAAGTCCTGATTTACACGACTCACGTTTGTCGTAACGGGGCAGCCAATTTGGTCTTAGTCAACCTATATTTTGTTAGTTGATTTGACTTTTTTATGCTTTTTTTTCTCCACACGGAATGGGTTATTTCCTGAAATATGATAAGCACATCTCTGGTCAGCACTAGATCTAAAGAGGTATCTCTGCCTGATTGCATGTAGGAAACACAATGTCCCCATTTTTGGGGGGGCAGCCCGGCTGTCGGGAGATTAAATAATATTAAATATATGAAATGTTTTTGTATTTGAGTCTTTGTTTTTTGCTGGGCTTACCGGGAGCTTGGTGTGTCTGGCTTGTATGGAACGTATGGCACGTAACGGAACCTGCAAGAATTTTAATTGGCACGCAAGTGCAGCCACCATTTCAGTGTCACTATGTGTTTTTAGTAGACGTAAAAAAAGTCTTAAATGTAATTTATTGAAACCTGCAGAGACCCTGGAGAGGTCTTTCTGCCTGATTGCATGTGGGAAACACAATGTCCCAGATTTGTTGACAACGTCCTATGAATATTAGACGACTACGAATGTCTAAACGGGTGAATGAATAGATCCTTTGAAACTGATGACTTGAAAGGAAGCAGCACAGCTAACCCCCCCCCCCCCCCCCCCCCCCCCCGCACCTCTAGTGAACCACATGAGGGTGAGGCCCATGGATCTGGCCACCACCTCCCTGCTCAACGTCTTCAACGGGAACGAGTGCGGGGCGCAGGGCTCCTGGGAGGTGGGCGTGGAGCAGGACGTCACCCTGACCGACGGCTGTGTGGCGCTGGGCATCCGGCTGCCCCATACCGAGTACGAGCTCTTCCGCATGGAGCAGGACGCCCACGGCCGCTACCTGCTCTACAACGGCCAGCGGCCCAGCGACGGCTCCAGTCCCAACCGGCCGGAGAAGCGGGCCACCTCCTACCAGATGCCCCTGGTCCAGTGCTCGGCGAGCAGCCAGCGCTCCGACGGCGGCCTGGGGAACGACGTGGACGAGCCCCAGCGGCTCAGCAACGGCTGCGGGCGGCACAGAGGCGGCCGGAGGGACGCGCCGCTGGTCCTCGCCTTGCTGGTCACACCTCTGTTCCTCTGGTTCCACAGCTAGAGAGGCGAGACACGTCTGCGGCCTCTTTGTACATAAAGACTTGGCGATGATGAGAGCGTGGATTACAAGAGAAACTCTGACAGCTTGTTAACACGACGCACTTCACGCACCCCCCTTTTCCTCCTTTCTGATGCCATGGAAACGTGGAGGGGTCAATAAGAATGAGAGGAAGTGGAAAACGGTCTCGCTGATGTGTGTTTCCTTGAACTCCTTCCCCCGTTTTTTTTTTTACCAAAGACTTGACACTGCTGCACCACAATAACTGCACTTTAGTAGAGCGGATCCAAAGGTCTGAGATGTCTCTGTATCCACCACATCAGACACGAGAATATGTTTTATACGACATATTTACACAATATTGAGCTATTCCTTGATACCGCAAGTTGATGTGATGCATTGAAATGTTATTCTCTTGCAAAGTTGCAATGGGTTATGACAACGAGCTCCCTATTATCTCACGAGATACGCTTGAGGGACATCAGAAGATATGCTTCAGGGACATCAGAAGATATGCTTCAGGGACATCAGGAGCCAGGGTTTAAAAAGGGAAATACAGTTTGCTTTCAAGGATGTCATTTCTGTAATATAGCTTTGCCTCGATTCGATGTGTCTGTCGGTAGCACTTCTGTCAGCCTTCTTCAATCAGTCCCACGGACAAACACGACGGTGTCCATTCTGGATGCAGGAGACGTCGTAGGCCTCGGTCGGCTTCACAGAGGCTTTATATCACCGATGTGATGTGACGACCGCATGCGTTTCTACTATGGAATCGTCCAACTAGTATAACTTCACTGACAATAGGGAGGTGTAGTCTGACATCACTTTAGTGTCCCGTGCGGTCCACCCGTATAGGGATTTATCATTTGGAAAATGTATTATCGGCTATTGTAATAATTCTGCCTCATGAACATTGGCAAGCTTTCCATTTTTGCACAAAATGTGTTCCCTTCTATCACTAACATTATTGTTTAAGCATTTTTGGTTGAAATAAAGTTAGTTATAAGGTTTTTAATTTGTACTTTTTTAACATTAAAAAATAACTACACTTACCAGTAGAATGCACGTTGTTCAGTGCTGTCGCCTAATACAGCCAGGAGTCCGCTGTGGTGACGTCAGTCAGCAGCGCCAAAGTGAGTGTAGTTCCTCAGTGAACGAAAACATAAATGTTATTTAGCTACTTTTACGATGAATTGCGAATTTATTCATGTTGAGCTATAGATTGTGGATGAATACACACAGAAAGGCACACCATGCCAATGTTCGTGCTTTATTTGTTTTAAACGAGACCATTTAGAAACGGGTCCATTGGAAATACATTGCTACTTCAAGAGGGGGTGGCCCGCGCGGGAAACAGCAATGACGTAACCACTACACCTCCCTATATGGAGCACAATCCTGCTCGCTGAGCACATTCTGAAGACGTTGTACTTTACTCCCAGACACATGTCTTTTAACTGGATACATGTATAAAGATTAAAGATTTGATAATGTTCTTCATCGATATGTTGTGTGTCAATTGTTCACAAGTTATGTTCAATCATTGTATGTTCTTTTGCATTGAGGGTAGCATGTGTTGTACCCATGTCTGATACAAAGTGTTAAAGGTGCTGTATAGATAACATTCATCCACTAGATGTCGCACTAGAGAATAGAATAGAAATCATCCTGAGGGAAATTTGGCACTTGATTGATTGATTGATTGAAAACTTTATTAACAGATTGCAGAATGGGTACAGTACAGTACAGCTCAATACATACAATTATTAAGGGGATGCAGACCAGAGAAAGACTTTCGTCTTGTTTACTACAACTCGCTCACAGTAAACATTTAGGTAGACAGAACAAAGTCACGAATAAGAATAACAAAAAAATTGCCTATGAATAAAGAGTCAAATAAGCCTAAGAATAAGATAATAATAATAAAGTACGGTGCGGGATTCACATTTCGTATGTTATGTATAAACATTCTAGTATAAAATATACAGGAGTCTACAGTAAGTGTCAGTGTAGAACACCAGCATGTAATTTATTCCCCCACGTGGGGGAATGAGAAGTAGGGACACGTAACATGTAAACAACATTCATTTTGGACCCACACATTATTATTTTTTTGTGATAAATCCATTAATCAAGATTTCTTTTGGGGTGGGGGGGGGGCAATACTTTTATTCCACACTTTCACCTGAAGGAGGTTCTGTCTGCCATAGTTGCCCCAGTCACTAAAATCAAACACACTTTACTCTCGTCAGTTCAGTTGTTGCTCTCGGATTGTGAGATTTTTCTGCAATGTAGTTTGGATGTAGTTACTACTTTTTCAAAGTATTACACTGTTCGTTTGACAAAGTAATTTTTTTTAGAGTGAGTAGCTCAGATTTATTTTATTTTCATTGTGAAGTAGCTAGTAGTTTTAAACAAAAATTTTAGATTAGTTTCCTCAACACTGTGATAGAGAGCATGTTGTTCACCAGTAGTAGTTTCAGTATGTGTAATTAAACTAGTAGTTTAACCAAAGTCTCTCTAGTAATAGCGTGTAGTAATAATAAATGTTATTTGTATACTAGCACCTTTCATACAATAATTGCAGTCCAAAGTGTTTCACATCAGTAATGTAGACATAAAATAGACATGCATTAAATGAGCAGAGAATTTACTTTCTTTTTTTGTATCTATTAAAGAACTGTACATTTTACAGTAGTTAGGTGGTAGTGATTGATTGATTGATTGAAAATGTTATTAACAGATTGCAGAATGGGTACAATACAGTACGGCTCAATACACAGAACCAGACCAGAGAAAGACGTTCGTGGTAGTTTAAATCTCATTTGCAGTTACTTTACAACAGTCATTACTTTTTTTGCTATTTTGAGCCAACACAACAACATATTTTATGTCTATAAAAAGGAAGGAACAGGAACTTTGACAGACTGTTCCTGTGTCATAGAAATAAGACATTCTGCTCTGATAACTGAGGTGACAGGCTCATTGTTCAGAACATTGTTATGATCAAGTTGGTAACGCTTGTGCAAGTCACTTTACTCTTAAAGTTAATGTATGGAACCATTCCTCACACTGTGCCGAGTTGTGCAGTCATGTGACCGTATTACATTTCCTGTGGATTTGAGCTTTTTTACAAAGTATACAAACACAATTACTCTGGAGGACAGCTGTAGCTCAACTCCTTCCAGTGTGAATGAATGCAAACTTTATTTAACAGATTGCAGAAGGATGGGTACCGTACAATACAGTACGGCTCAATAGTATTGTGTGTATTGAGTCAATACACACAATTGTTAAGGGGATGCAGACCAGAGAAAGACGTGTCTTGTTTACATCAGGGTCCCCCGTTTTCAATTCACAGTGTGAAGTAATTGGTAGCTTGCAAAAAGATGCTTTCATATAGCTTTCCTCCGACACCCTTGTTAATAATGCGCTTGATCTCCCTCGTGAGGATCTTCAAAGTGCTTCTCATTCTGTGTCAGCGACATTTAAATATACTATTCTGATCCTGCTCCCCGGGGCGACATGCTGGCCGTGGGCTGGGTTTGTCAACACCGTCTGCAGCGCGTTGGCAGCTCGTCCTGAGTGACGGTGGCTCGACTCGGGGTGAGACATGAACACCAGCCGCTCTCCATGGCAGCCGAGACTCCGTCCAACGAAACGGCTATGTTGGAGGTTATTTTCTACTCAGAAATCAGTTTGGCTTGTAGAATAGTAGGTGGGTGGTGATTTATTTCTTAGAATCCATTATTAATCACCAGAGGGTAAAAAATAAAGTTAGTTTCCTGCCCTGAAATTAATCGTGATGGAAAAATCTAAGCTCTTGTGGCTGGTTGCATAGATATATAGATATCTATGGCTGGTTGTGGTCGTGTCCTGCTCCTCTGGTTTAGAAACCCTTCCCCATGCTGCCCTCTCCCGTTCCAGGGCTGAAGCTTCATCGTGCATCATTTTGTGTTTAGGCAGTAAATATTCCTAATATTACACTCACCTAGGAGGGACATTTTGAGCTATTTTGATCATATTCACACGGCGGCCATTTTAAATATGCTCAGGTTGGGATTCCTTCAACAGGACCAGTCGATTTTGACTGTCCCTCCCAAATAATTCTATTATATATCGATACTGATTCGACATGAGCATACCTGATCAATACATTGGTTCAATAATCCTTATCAAATTAACTGCAGTCAAGTAACTTTTTTTAATTAAGTAGGCCTATCGTTTTACTGCATTAATGCAACTAGACCAGAATAAACTTCACTACAGGCTAAGAACACAGCAAACTATTAGACCAGTTTATAGGTGTTTCAGTTGAAAACATGCTTTTTGAAACGTTCTCATTAGTTGACAACTGGTGGCTCAAATAAACTGTTATGGCAGTATTCATATACAAGAAACGATTAGCCTGAAGCTTAATGGATGTACTTAAGGTGCATTACAGTTTTCTGAAGTGAGTGCAGTGAATAGAATCCAGGTTGTCATAACTGTATAAACAGAAAGTCCCCAGAGGAAGACTGGGTTCCTGGAACACCGTTTGAAGCTCCACAGATACTGTTGTTGTAAACAGGGTCTGCGATTTTGTTTAGATATTCTAGGCTCATGTTTGGTTCACAAGTGCATTTTTGATAATTGCATTTAAGATGACACAACGCTGATGTTCAGAAAAGCAGGGCCTGTAATTGTGTTTACATATTCTATATTTAGTTCACAGGGCCTCAATTATATTTATTATGACAAAGCGAAGAATACGTAATGACAAGATTTAGATGCAAATGTTTTGAAAACGAATGGCAGGCTCTACAAATTAAAAAAAAAAAAGATTGGAAACATTCAAAACCCAGTTATTAGTACATTAAGAGCTCTGTAAGCTGTATTTGATCATGTAAAACCATCTCCCATACGGTTTGTAAGCGCAGGACGATCATGTGACTGAACGTTCATGTCTCGACTGTGCAGGTTTTCACGAGACACAGGAAGAGACGGCCATCAAAACCACATTTTTTCCATTTTTATTTCTTCAATGCTTTTTAATACCATGGAACAGGATTGTAAGAATGAGAACTTATTTCAGTCAACATTTGCCTCAGAAGGAATATATGTTTTGTATTGAAGAAGAAGAAAAAAAAGAAAAAATAATAATAATATTAATAATAATAATATAAAGTCTGCATTGGTGTTGTCAGGGATAGGAAAAGGATAGAAATGTACAAGGAAGGAGGCACCTATATAACCCAGCTGGACTGGAACATTCCCCAGGGGAAGAAGTAGAAATTACAAACTCAACAAATTAAAGTGGACTTCAGAGGCTAAATCCAGCAACAGGTAGCAAGGTCTGTGTTTTGATGGGCAGTTCTGTTCCTTTTATTAAAAAGGATTAAAATAACATTTACAAGACACCTAACATTCCATTCAATTCCTATTAAAACAGAGAGGAGAGTGAGCGAGAGGAGAAGAGAGATAGAAATAACAATTCAATTATTTGACTGCCTTCTTGCCAAAGGTCACTCTTTTAAGGGCGCGTGTCACCTGTCCTCCCATGTGGATTGATACGTGTACAACTTTCATGTCTCCCTCCAACATACCTGTACATCCAACAATCATGGAGAGAAGAAGGAAAGCAGAAACCCCAGAAAACAGAACAGGGACCAACTCTCTCGTTTCCCTCTCTTTCTCCTCTCTGATTGGGTAATAACCGTGTATATGTGTATATGCATGTGTGTATATGTCTGTGTGCGTGTGTGTGTAAAAAGGCGAGGCCCTCGAAATGATGCTGTACAGACGTGCTTCACTGTAGGCCAAACTACCAATGATATGGCAAAGTCAACAGAAAGACTCGGTTACTCCAGGCCTCGGTGCTTTTCTCTTTCGTTTCACTGCGGAGCCGGGGGGGCGGGGGGGGGGGGGGGGGGGTACGGCTGGCGTGCGTCTCTCTCCCAGTCTACAAGATGAACTTCCCTAGGAAGAATCCGATGAAGATGGCTGCTATGACGACGAGGAGGGAGGGCAGAGAGGTGGTGCCGCTTTCTCGGCCGAGGAGGGCGGTCGAGTTCGAGGTCATGTGGTCCGAGCGGGGCGTCTTTCTCATTCTAAGGCCATCGTCCTGCGGAGAGGAGAAACAGGGTTAAGTGGGGCGTTTTGTCACAGTAAACCAATGTGGTTTATAAACTTCCTGTTGGTAAACGTGCCGTACTCTAATAATAATGATAATAAACTTTATTATTTATTTATAATAAACACCTTTCATACAAGAATTGAAGCAAGTGCTTTACAGCAGTGACACAAAATAGACAATACATAGGCATAAGATGAGCAGAGAATTGATATACAATTTGTAATAGATGTCAGTATAAATCTATGAAAAAGAAAATAATTTGTAAAAGATTGTAATATACTTCAGTCATTAAAATCTATAAAAACAAGATCGTTATAGATTTGTGTTAAAATGTCCAGCCCCAAGAGGGGTTCTGCATAAGTACCACCCACCTCCAGGGTCTGAAGCCCCACTTATATTGAGAATCGTGCAGTTTCAATCTAATTTACGATAGTAATAGCTTTCAGCCATTAAAATCGATTAAAAAAATATTGCAATAGATTTCATGGGCTCAGTTGAGCCGGACAGGAAGTCTGTTCTCAGGTCAGCAATCGTGGTTCCCCCCTTATAAAAGTATAATTGACCGTATTCGCACGAGCAGCCATTTCACTCTTATGTCACCCTCAGGTTAGGATTCAGAGCATGACATAAGAGCAAAATGTCCACCACTTGAATATGGTCAACGGATCTCTATGGAGGAATCTTGGCACTCCGACAAAATGGAAAAATGGACCGACGCCATATGAATCCAAACCACCGCCTGGGTCGCAGACAGTAACACATCAGTGTGTGCCTTCACACTCGGGAAGCCGGCTGTGAGTTACTCTACGTGCACAAGCAGAATGTCAGGCAGCCAAACACACTTGTTGATCTTTTAAGCCACAGTAGGATATCTAGACTCTTTAATATGTGGTCGACCGATGCCATTTCAGACGGAAAACAAAAGTGAATTTAAGTTAAGGTGTAGTCCCTTCGCTTCGGGCAGGTAGAGGAGGGGTGTTTAACATATGCATGTATGTTTACATTTAGTCATTAAATGAACGCTTTTATCCAAAGTGACTTAAAAGTTCTGTACAACAAGTCAGCAGGAAGGGTACAACTCTGGCAGCTAAGGGTCAGTAACATTGTTCATCAAACAGTGTTGAACTTGAGTGCTACAGTCTTGAGTGCATAGCAGTATAGACATATTAGCGTAGTAGTATAGACATATTAGCATAGTAGTTAGTAGTATAGACATATTAGCATAGTAGGTGTAGTAGTAAAAACATGTTAGTATAGTAGGTAGTAGTATATACATAGTAGTATAGACATATTAGCATAGTATAGACATGTTAGTATAGTAGGTACTGGGTAGTAGTATATAGTAGGTACTGGGTAGTAGTATATAGTAGGTACTGGGTAGTAGTATATAGTAGGTATTGGGTAGTAGTAGTAGCTACTGGGTAGTAGTATATAGTAGCTACTGGGTAGTAGTATATAGTAGCTACTGGGTAGTAGTATATAGTAGGTACTGGGTAGTAGTATATAGTAGGTATTGGGTAGTAGTAGTAGCTACTGGGTAGTAGTATATAGTAGCTACTGGGTAGTAGTATATAGTAGCTACTGGGTAGCAGTATAGACATTAGCAGCATGCAATTCCTCCGCTCACCTTCAGTGTTCGGTTCTCGTCGGCCAGCTTGCTCAGCTCACCCTGCAGCCTCCTGCACTCATCCTGCACCTTCCTCATCTCCCCGTCCTCCAGGGAGGCGCCGGAAGGTTTGGCTGCTGCCACGGCCACCGAGGGCCCTTCGGCCTTAACGGAGTTCATCACGGGGGCCGCTCTGGTCGCCTCCACGTCATTCTGTCCCGGGCACACAGGCGGAGATAGAGGGGGGGGGGGGGGGGAAAGAGTGAGAGGGGGAGCGAGAGAGACCGCCGAAGTGAAATCCGGCATGGCCCGGGGCTAAGTAGGGAGGTTAGCCTCCAGACGGGGGTCTGTGCCAGAGAAAGGCTGCCTTGTCCGGGCGCCCGAGGCGCAGGGCTCCACATCAAAGAGACCAGGCAGGAAATGGGTCCCTCCAAGAGGCACGTTTGATGTGGCTTTTGGTTCACGGAATAGACAACACGATGGTAGGGAGACCTAGCGGGTGGCGAGATGAGAAAGCCACTGGCATGTACTGTACGGTACACAGAAGATTAGTCTGACTGAATACAATGTCCACTGGCATGTAGGTACGGCACACAGAAGATTAGTCTGACTGAATAGAATCCACTGTATAATACAAAGATAGAAGTCATGGGGAGGGAGTCTTAGCTTGTCCTAGAATGACAACCCATCACATATGACTGTACCTGAGGCAGCGGTGACTTGTCCTACCGTGCTGCAGTCTCCTTGGTGCAGAGTCTCCTTGGTGCAGACTGTCTCACAGCCTCTACCCTGTCCTACCGTCTCCTTGGTGCCGACTGTCTCAGAGCCTCTACCCTGTCCTACCGTCTCCTTGGTGCCGACTGTCTCAGAGCCTCTACCCTGTCCTACAGTCTCCTTGGTGCCGACTGTCCCTGAGCCTCTACCCTGTCCTACCGTCTCCTTGATGCCGACTGTCCCTGAGCCTCTACCCTGTCCTACCGTCTCCTTGGTGCCGACTGTCCCTGAGCCTCTACCCTGTCCTACCGTCTCCTTGGTGCCGACTGTCTCACAGCCTCTACCCTGTCCTACCGTCTCCTTGGTGCCGACTGTCTCCGAACCCAAGTGGCCTGATCTCATCCATCAACTAACCTGCTGCAGCCTGCTGACTTTACCCTCAGAGCTGGGTTCCATCTTGAAGCCCTGCAGGTCCCTCACGTTGCCAACACTGCTTGGGGTAGGATAAGGGGTGAGCCGAACCAGAAACTGGAAGGGGTGTGGAGCCTCCTGGGGTGGAGGCAGGGGAGAACATGGAGGACTACCAGCCTGTCTGCACTGCGGTGGCTAAATTTCTGCCAGCAGAGAACGGTCTACTCCTCTTCTCACCTGCCTTATCCACCTGAGTGGAGATAGCCGGGAGCTAGGGGTGTAACAATGCATCGATGCATTGCAATTAGGGGTGTAACGATTCGATTACAATTCTTCAGGCAACAATTCAATGCATCATGAAATATCTTCATTTGACCACGATTCGGTTCGATACATTTTCGATCAGTTAATTCCCCCCCAAAAATTTAATACACAAATGTGGCTGGGAGAACTGATTCACTCAGCATGAATGGACTATAGGTCAATAATAGGAGTGTAAATATTTGACCCCACAACGATTCGATTACGATTCTTCAGGCAACGATTCATTTATTTTATAAGTCCGTGGCCGACATTATATAATTTATGTAGTATGGGTGATATGTTGATCAGAGCAGTTTATATGTATAATAATAATCAAACACGCTGAAACTCAACGCAGCTTCCTCGTAGCGTTGGGCGATCAGCGTGGAGCAGAAAGTTCGCTATTATGGGATGTCGATCTAGTTGGTCCAGTTCCAGTTTGTATAATACTATATACGTCCAAATCATGTTGTTTATCGAGTTATTGGCAACGGATCGATATCCAGTGTATCAAGATGGAGTCCCGGGAGTGATAGCGAGTGGCCGGACGAAATATGGGTGAGCACCACTTCCGGCCGCTCAATTCCGGTTTTGGCGATTCGCCACCAGATGGCGGTCTTGAACCGTTGGAGAGTTGAGAGGAGATCTACAGGAGATCTCAAGTCTCCGTGGGTGAAATATGATTGCCATGACAGATTTTTGAAATATTGATCTCAAAGACGCTGTACGACGTCATTGGCAGATTACGCATGGCGAGGAATGACGTCTAAAGTCGTC
The DNA here is from genome assembly GCF_963971535.1 of Notolepis coatsorum. Classification (NCBI taxonomy): domain Eukaryota; kingdom Metazoa; phylum Chordata; class Actinopteri; order Aulopiformes; family Paralepididae; genus Notolepis; species Notolepis coatsorum. Next base: position 29,370,987 of record NC_140177.1, on the reverse strand, counting down.
CTTGGCGATTAAAGGGTTAATATATAGGTTGATTTTTTTTTGGTGGGAATTAACTGATAGAAAATTAATCGAATCGTGGGGTCAAATATTTACACTCCTAACGGGAGCCAATGAGCTCGTCTACAGTCAGGAGCTACCACTGGAGGGCTTCAAATGAAGGGCTACCACTGGAGGGCTTCAAATGAAGGGCTACCACTGGAGGGCTTCAAATAGAGGGCTACCACTGGAGGGCTTCAAATTAAGGACTACCACTGGAGGGCTTCAAATAGAGGGCTTCAAATTAAGGACTACCACTAGAGGGCTTCAAATTAAGGGGTACCACTGGAGGGCTTCAAATGGAGGGCTTCAAATTAAGGGCTACCACTGGAGGGCTTCAAATTAAGGGCTACCACTGGAGGGCTTCAAATTAAGGGCTACCACTGGAGGGCTTCAAATTTAGGGCATCCACTGGAGGGCTTCAAATGAAGGGCATCCACTGGAGGGCTTCAAATTAAGGGCATCCACTGGAGGGCTTCAAATGAAGGGCATCCACTGGAGGGCTTCAAATTAAGGGCTACCACTGGAGGGCTTCAAATGGAGGGCTACCACTGGAGGGCTTCAAATTAAGGGCTACCACTGGAGGGCTTCAAATTAAGGGCATCCACTGGAGGGCTTCAAATGAAGGGCTACCACTGGAGGGCTTCAAGCCTTCAAATGAAGGGCATGCCAGACATCCCAGGGATCATAAACTGTCTGGGTGGGACAGTACAAAACATATTTGGGGACGATAGATTTTGGGGATTTGGGACGGTTCTTTAGTTTGGGACAAATAAAATTGTAGTTTGGGACAATTGTGAAAAAAATAAAGTCTTGTAAGCCCCGACTTGAGTGTTGGTAGTAGTTACACTGACAAATGTAAATGAAGGTGCAATTGGCCCCTTCCTTATTCTTCTGGTCCTTGAAAGTAAAGCCGAGATCAGTTCAAGGCAGAGATGGTGTGTCGGCTAGAGGCTCCCATCCTCCCCCTCCCTCCCTCTCTCTCCATGCTGCAGTGACTCTTACCACTTTATCGTTTTCAGAAGGCAGCTCGAAGACGCATCTCAGCTTGGAATCCATGAGATCATCGGGTTTTGCATCTTTCCACTGGTGGAGATGAGAAGTGGGCATGTTATTCATCAAGCTCAACTGCTAGCAGCTGGACTCTACACATGTGTAACTCACTCAGATGCACACACTCACTCACTCTTGACAAAACACACTAATATTATATATATATATTAGGGCTGACCCCTATTAATCGGTCTAAAAAAAATCATCATTCTTTCCAAAACAAAAGAGGCCTAGAAGCGTAGCTACCGCTAATGGCACGCATACCAGAGGCTAACTCCTACGAAAACAGGCACAGAGGCACTGAAAGAGGATTTCACCCATCTAATGAACACACTAGACTAGACAAATATCAAGATGTATCCATCAGTGGACCAATTGCATGCTTTTGCAGAGGACAAGAAGCCTTCAGTCGACTCCTTCAGACATTAAGCACCCCCCACAGCCCAAATGGACTGATTTTTTTTTTATTATACTCTTTTTTCCCCTCTACCAATAGTCGACTAACGGCAAATTTTGGCCAATCATAGTCGACCATCCAAATCCTTAGTCGGGGACAGCCCTAATATACCGTATATATATTATATATAACAAATATATTTACTTATAATTAAAACTTTTTTTTTTTCTCTTTTTTTTTTAAAACTTTTTTTTTTAGCATGGGATGTAGAGCAGGGGAAGACATTCTGAGAAATGACGGCGGGTCCGGGAATCGAACTTGTGTCCCCCAGATCCGTGACGAGCACGGTTTTCCCCGACGCAGAAATAGCGCCGAGATATGCAGTGAGCTACGGGAGGGAATAAAGTCAAATGTGGCATTATAATAGTGTTATTGTAGAATATTTCTCCTGTATATTTTATATATAAATATTTTTAATCTTATTTTCACAAGAGCCATCAGCAACATACTCAGTCTTGTAACTGCACTTCCTTGTTTTCTCTAAACCAGAGCAGAGAGCTGAAGGGCAGCTTTAGGTCCAGTATCTGCTGCCCTCTGGTGGACAGGAGTAAGAATGCAACAAAAACCAGAGTGGAACATTAAACAAATGCTAAGAAATGTCTGTGGCTGGTAATAAGTATATCTGCTCTACTGTTTACAGGTAAACAACAACCTGACTCGTTCCACTCTAATCCAAGTGTCTGGTGAATTTATTCAACCAGCCATTATGGCGGGTGGATGAAAAAGTTTAGTTTACTGCCCCATCCTGAACATCCCAACACTGGTTCTCACTCCCATGACCAGGAGTAGAGGCCTAGTAATTGCCTGGAATGAGTGGAAGCCAGTCTCTTGTAAAAACTTTTTTATAAAAAGAAAACAAAAATATACTTTTGCAATAGAGACTGGCCATTCTCGAAGACACTCTGATGTCACGAGACCGCCGCCATCTTGGTATAGGGGGACCATACGGATTTCTAGTATCAAATGCATGTGTTGAGGTCCGTTTTTATTACATGTTTTATCACATTCTTGTTCATTTCATAACATTTTCATATGATTTGTTTTGAAAATATTGAGGCCAACATGGCATTTCACTATTTCGAAAGCCTTTCTGGTGATTCTAAGGCGAGATATGATTCAAAGAAGCTCCCCCTGATTGACTTGACATAATGTCCATACAAAACACATACAGACATGGCCAACTCTCGAATACCCAAATTGAAGCTGCTATGTTACGTTTTGTACTAATAACAAAACAAACACAGAAATCCAAATCGCAAGTTTTATACCATCACGGAGTTAAAAGTGGCTGGCGGCTAACGTTCGGCTAACTAGCTCTGGTGTTGTGGTCGTGGTAGCTACATGCTAAGCTAACGTTAATCACATCATATCGAACCGATAGGAGTTTCTTATCTAATCTTACGTGGTGGTACCACGTGTGCCACTACCCGATCAAACATCCACGTAAGATTAGATAAGATAAGCTCCTATCGGTTCGATATGATGTGATTAACGTTAGCTTAGCATGTAGCTACCACAACCACAACAGCAGAGAGAGTTAGCCGAAAGTTAGCCACAGCCACTTTTCCCTCCGTGATGGTATAAAACTTGCGATTTGGATTTCTGTTTGTCATTAGTACAACGCGTAACACAGCAGCTCTTTGGCATTGTGAAGGACTGAAGAAAATTCCGCTTGATTGTCTTTAATTTGCCGCTTTAACAATCCGTTTCTGCACTAAATAGTGTACACAATGTACCAGGCGGGGCAGTTTCCCCCCACGCTGCAGTTGTGTAGCAACAACAGGCAGGAAGTTGACTTCGAGAATCCCCATATCCACATCAATTTCCAGAAATTGCAATGCAATCGGAGCCAATCAGGGACTGGGTTCTGACTACCATTCTGTGCCACCATGGAACGCAGCCACTGATTGGTTCCCGTAGTTCAGGGGTCGGCAATTAGGTTTGCCCACGGGCCAAATTTTCCCCAAGCCATTGTGTGGCGGGCCAATGATAAGTGAACATTTTTTAACTGTAAAAAAAAACGACATATACATGTTTGCACTGTCTTTTTTCTATTATAAAGTGCCTCTCACACAGTGCATTACACATGAACAGATCAGTCATTTGATTTTAATGCAGGTGCTCGCATTATAAATCGAGATCAGTAGGGTGCATTTGATTTTAAGCACCACGGCTGGTGTATTATACATCGAATGTATTATTATTATTAAAACACAACACTCACCGGCATAATGCAGGCAGCCCTGCCCTGGACTTATCGTTTCTGCTTCGGTCCTCAAAAATCCATGCTAATAACATGTTAAATGTCCGCTCGCGTTGAATGCCCACCCAACTTGAACACAGTTGCTTGCTCGTGTTGCCATGTCAACAAGCGAGAGTCACCGGTTGCTTATTGCGAGAGTTACCTGTTGCGATAAACCCGTATTTTAAGAATGACTCCCGTTTATTAAAATAAGCTTTATAGGTCGTAGGCTCCTCTTCTGGCTCATCATATTTCCCCGTTGCAAAAAGTTATTCAAAGACGTTTGTTTTGTTTTTGCAAACGTTCGCTCGCCGGCATCCCAAACGCGGAAGTGAAAGTGAAATTCCATTGGTTCTCCCAGTCCATGTGACCATTTCTAGCATTTCAATTGGCTATAGTGACAGCCATAGATATGATGAATAGATAGATACAGCTTCAAAAGACACTCTGGCGTCAAGACGAGTGAATATTTCCTGCGCGTAAAATAAACATCATATTCTCAAAATAACCTGACGGGCCAGAAATTATTGCTGGCGGGCCCATTTCGGCCCGCGGGCCGCCTATTGCCGATCCCTGCCGTAGTTGATGGCGTGACATACAGGTCGCCGCTGGCAAAGCAGTAACTGTGTCTCCCGAAGCAACAAGCGGTAAATAAAACGGCCATATGTAAAGCTATAGCAGAAATAATACTCAATAACAACAATTAAACAAGAAAATAGTATTTTACTTTTGTATAGTGCTTGGTCTTTTACTGTATTAAGTACAATCTCAGGAGGGTCATAGAGAACCAAGCATTTCACTATAAGGTACCTTATATGTGACAAATAAAACAAAACTTGAGAAGCACTCGCAGACTCTATTGAAAAGACCATTTCACCGTCTTCCAAATGCTGATTGGCTGAAGGAGTTTGTCCGTCAAGGCAAGTACTTCCACCCACAGAAAGGGGTCTAAGGCAGATAGAAGTAACGCAAACCGAGCCCGCTTTCCAGGCTAACGGGAAAATACGTTTGATCAAATATCTTTGTGTGTGTTTGTGTGTCAAACCTGTAAGAATATGGCGGCTAAGTGGAGCAGTGGGCAAGGCGCTTGCCACTAATGCAGGAGATGCTGGGTTCGAGCCCAGCTCTCGGCATTGCTACCAGCTTGGCTGGTCATTCATACTAATGCAATTGGAAGTGTTAGGGGTGGGAAGCTGGTGGGTGGGGATCAGACGTTGTGGACAGCGACTCCTACAGGTCGGTTGGTGCGCCTGCGCAGCAGAATCAGGAAGCGACGGGGGTGGCGTGTCCCTCCCACGCAGACCCTCGCCGCTGAGAGATCGCGCTGGGCAGGTGAAAAGATGCGACGGCTGCCTCCTCGTGTACCGGAGGGGACACGTGATGCAAGGCTTCATCCACATTGCAGCCGGCCTGTGGGAGGCATGGCCTAACAGCGTTTGAGACAGGGGAGGGTAGAATTGGACAATACGAAATTGGGATGGGAGAAAAATAGAAAAATGAGAAAAAGTAGATAAAAAAACCTGTAAGAATAGACTTACCAATGAGTCCATGTCAGACGCGGCTGATGGAGCGAAGATGGTCTGCACCATGAATTTGTGTTTACTTTTCTCATTGGGATCATAGTCAAAAGGCTGTAGCATTACTGAAAAGAGAAAAACACCATGTTAAACCAATCTGAGCCAAGACATATCTGAAACAAAAACAACAACAAATTAGGCCTAAATGCTCCAGAGAACCAGACACTGTCACCGTTTGACATTTATGGAGGTCTAAACAGAACCTACCTTCAGACGTTCCGTCTAAATCAAATTTCTACTTTGACATTAGTGAGTCAGTAAGTACTGCATCAGAACATTGTGTGGCAGAGGAACATGAACAGACTTGTAACCTAAACAGTCATCAGTGGTTTGGTGAACAAGCGCCTTACTTCTTCAGATACAGCAGCTGTCTTGGGGACAATGTTTTATAAACCTAACCCTTACCTTAACTCTGGCCTAATTTTCTTCATGTCCCTCCCATAATGCATACTTAAAGGACCATAACAGTCTTTTTGACATGTGGATTCCAACTTAAGTCACTGGCTGTGTTTCCATTAATCTATTTTCATTTGTATTTTGAAGTATTGCATTAGAAAAGCTTAATTGAAATGGCAAAAGAAAAACCTCAAGGTATTTACACTCGCTAGAGGTGGCTTTTGGAAATATCTAAAAATAATGAATGTGCAAAATAGATGCTGGAAACGCATTTGTGGAATAAATAATGAGGATAAAGTCTTAACGACTGTTCAGCTTGTTTTGGTCCGATTCCACTGCATAGAAACTGAAGCGATGCAGCAAAAGACTAAAATGTTTGGTGGCTGCTGCTGGGGAGATCGATGTATCGTCCCACCCCTAATCATCATATCATTCCCATCTCATATCTCATGGCATAATGGCTTTAGTTAGCCTCCCCCTGTGGCTCCCAGTCACTCCTATCAAACACACGTTGGTTCGTGACGTTTCAGTCTTGCTTCTGAAAGCAAGAAATATGTTCTCATTCATATGGGCCGACATTGAAAGCCCAATAGTAGTCAATTCAATTCTAGAGTCATGCTTTGGTTTTTCATTGGATGTTCTTTTGTGACGTTGCTACGTTCCGTGTTCAGGTATAACGTTTTATCAACCCAATTGATGGAAAGTTGGAAACAGACGTAATTTGCATTTTCTTTTTTGCGACATTTCAAAAGCTTAACATTTGCTCGACAATTTTATGGAAACACGGCTATTCTTGTCTTGATACAAAAATCAAGGTACCCTTATTTTTCAGAATCTGAATTTCACTGAATTTTCTTTAAAGTTATTTCCTGCTGAGTCACCACTGCCATAGGCTTCCATTGTATTGAACATGTGTCTAAAGCACCACATAACCCACGTAAATCACCACATCGGACTAAAATACCAGGCTAAGTTACATCAGAGGTACATTCAGGAATCCTTCCTCAGATACTATATGACACAATGGCATAACTTTTCAGAAAACAAGTGACTCATAAGAGATTAGCATCATGGCATTTTAGTCAAACGTAGTCATTTTCTTCAGCCTATGTGGCGTTTATTAAGACACATTTTCAGATCGGCAGAAAATTAATGAAAGAATGACTTGGAATCCACATGTAATAAAAAAAATGCAATACTTTTTTTTTTAAAGTGGTATGGTCCTTTAAATGTGTATATTATAGAACCATCTTGATTAGGGATGGACATGATGACTTGCTCAAGTCCTTGAAAGTGAAATTGAGCTTTTAATATTACAACAATATAATGATGTGTTCCAGAGAACAGGTATGAGCCGCCTGGTGGCCGTGTGCAGCCAACTTGTTTACATTACAACCAGACTAAAGAGGAGGGCGTGGGCTGAGACAGTCCTGCTGCACACGCTGGAGATCTGAGCCCCTGCAGTGGATGAGACAGTCCTGCTGCACACGCTGGAGATCTGAGCCCCTGCAGCGGATGAGACAGTCCTGCTGCACACGCTGGAGATCTGAGCCCCTGCAGCGGATGAGACAGTCCTGCTGCACACGCTGGAGATCTGAGCCCTTGCAGCGGATGAGACAGTCCTGCTGCACACGCTGGAGATCTGAGCCCCTGCAGCGGATGAGACAGTCCTGCTGCACACGCTGGAGATCTGAGCCCCTGCAGCGGATGAGACAGTCCTGCTGCACACGCTGGAGATCTGAGCCCCTGCAGCGGATGAGACAGTCCTGCTGCACACGCTGGAGATCTGAGCCCCTGCAGCGGATGAGACAGTCCTGCTGCACACGCTGGAGATCTGAGCCCCTGCAGCGGATGAGACAGTCCTGCTGCACACGCTGGAGATCTGAGCCCCTGCAGCGGATGAGACAGTCCTGCTGCACACGCTGGAGATCTGAGCCCCTGCAGCGGCTGCAGAGATGGAGCACAGTGGCCACCAAACTGCACAGTAGGCGATTAATCGGGTTTCAATAACGATACAAGATAAAGATAAAAATTATTCTTGTGCCATAATCCAGCAGCCGTTCTGCAGTGGCCACAAACATCAAGACAAAACTCTAGAAATAAGAAATGACTGAAGGCATGTTTTACTTGCCCTCATGCAATATTTTACTCTTCTATACTAATTTATGTAAATGATAGCTATTTTAAAATAATACTCATTTTATGTCTGCACTTTATGCATTGATTTTATTTAGTTAGAAACCTGCCAATAGTCTTTTCTAGATTTTAGGGAGGTTTTAATATCAATTAAATCATCTATAATTATACCAATTGTATGCTCATTTTAGGCCTACGTCTATTTTATGTGTACATCCCTGCTGTGAAGCACTTTGGGCTGCAGGTTCTTGTATGAAAGGTGCTATACAAATATATAAATATGATTATTATTATTATTATTATGATGTTGAGATCACAGTAGTGTGTGCAGCTCATATATTTCTCAAGTATTTGGCAACAGAATCTCCTGTATGTTGGAGCCAACAGTGGTGTTGATCCTCTGGTCTCTGAAGGCCTGTGAGCCACATTCACTCTGCTTCTGATGTTTCAACAGCTCCGACTTCATGTTTCAATGAGGTCACCTTAAAACGCACTCATTTCATTTAACCCTTTCCGGTGTACAATCACAAGAACAGTGGCTCTGGAGGTAGAGCGGTTGTCTGGTAATCGGAAGGTTCCCGGTTCGATTACAGCTCCTCCCGGCAGCTTGTCAAAGTTCCCTTGAGCAAGACATTTAAGCCCCAACTGCGCCCGATGAGCAGGTTGGCACCTCGCTGTCGGTGTGTGAATGTGTGAGTGAATGTGAGACATAAGTTGTAAAGTGCTTTGGATAAAAGGTCTATATAATGCAGTCTGTTTACAAATGAGATTAGGAGTTTTGACAAATGCCCGTTCTAATGACGTAACAATGGCTACCGGCTAGGAATGCACCAAATCAATCCCACTTATTTAAACAGTGATATAAAGGATTGTTTTCAATATTGATAATGCCACAATAACGTTATCAACAATGAAAACACTCCTTGTGGTTATCGTGGTACAGGCTCATTCTGCCACGTATTGTAACCATATTTATTGTAATGTATAATATAACTGATGGGGCAGACAGACACTCATCTGCACCTTGAGCACACTGCCTACTTGCTCAGATGTGTAGATTTATAATAATGCGTATATTCAGAGTTCATTATATTGTTTACACTGCCTATTTAAACTTTTCTACTGTACTATAATTTTATTGCCTGTATTTATGATTCTGGCCACCTCTGGTAAAATTGTCTACATCATCCTTAATTGAAAAGATCATGCTGTTCCAACCCAATTGTGAAATGATTAATAAATATAATATATTCTATATTTGGTCCAGTTTATAATTTTTTCTCAACTTGAAAATATGACTCAAGCCATTATTTTATGAAGGTGACCATGTCTCATTTTCAAAACCCTAACAAGTCAAGTATATGACATGATTATTTCCGTTCTACACCTGAACACGGCTCTGCTGCTGGAGCGGGTCTGATTTTTCTACTGTTGTATTTTATAATTCTATTGCCTGTATTAAGTCTTCTACTATTACCATGCCCATACCTGTAAAGTAACAGCCCCCCCTCGCCCATGCTGCCTGAATTTCCCCAGCAAGGGGATCAATAAAGGAATATCTTATGGCCCAGGCCAGGTCTGAAAGGCGGGGGAGACACTCACCAGAGATGGTGACGGTAGCGCCGGGGTCGATGACGCCGCTGTTTGGCCGTACGCAGTACCTGCGCGGTGCCGTCGTCTTCACTTTGAAGCATACTCTTCTGTCAGAGGGGTTCTTCAGTTTGAGGTTGGTAGTGACTACATCTGTGAAGGGACCTGGTTACGAACACAAACGAGACAAACACAAAGTTAATCATGTTGTTTCCCCAGAAGGATTGAGCCCCTTCAGAAGCCGGGTGGTCGTCCTGCGTTCTGAAGAGGTCATCTAGACAAAATGTTGCGTCGCATCAGTAACACGTGAAGGGAAATCCAATATTTGATGTTATGCCTCCCTGGGGGAGAGGGGTCGGCCTGCTGTACTTCCCAGGTCGCAGGTAAAAAAAAAAAAAAACGGAAAACATTAGTTGATACTAGGGGTGGGGGGGAATGACAATATATCACAATATTTAGCGTGCCGATATTATATCAATACTGACGCAAAGTATTGATATAAAAAATAAAAGGATAAATTACTAAAAACTTTATTTATTAATTTCTTTGCTTGACAATCCCATTTTACTGCAATAAAACATTTCGGAATGAAGCAAACACTGAAAACGTAATCTATCTCATTAGATAAAACAGATTATGTATGTTTTGTTTATTGTGGATGTTTACATTTTCTATTGGAGACATAATTTGCAGTTGAAGGTAATGAATCACCATATATTATTACAATACTGTGACTACTAGTATCGTGATAATATATCGTGGGGCCTCTGGTGAAGAAACACTGTCAGGCCGTCTTGTGTTCATGTATCCCACTATCCCTCCAAGTGGACTAACTCTGACCAGAAAGATAATCAAGTGCTGCTCGAATTGGTTGGATCACAACATTGTAGGGTTGGGTTGAATAGTTTCAATTAGGATTTTGGCTTCCCATCATCATGAGAACAAGATAAGAGATAAAACAATTATTGTACTGCATGCCATGTTGCTCTCATTTTGTCTTGTGGCACACGGTACCCCCTTCCTTCACAGAGGTGTGGTGCGTTTATCCAGTTATTTTGAAACTTCTTTTTCGTAACTCGTAGAAGATGACAGAAAGGCAGCCTTTGGTCAAGAAGAAAGACTAAACTAATTCAGTCGTCGTCATTTGATGTTTTCAAATCAACAAACAATCGTGTTAATAAATATAGGGGCGACAGTGGCTAAGGAGGTAGAGCAGTCGTCTGGTAATCCAGAGGTTGCCGGTTCGATTCCCACTCCTCCCGGGCAGCGTGTCGAGGTGTCCTTGAGCAAGACACTTAACCCCCAACTACGTCCGATGAGCAGGTTGGCACCTTGCATGGTTGCCTCCGGCGACGGTGTGTGAATGGGTAAAATGTGAGGAACAAATCGTAAAGCACTTTGGAAGCGCTATTTAAATGCACCATATACCATTGCATCGTTAACTATTCTGAAGATGGGGCGAGGGAGACAGCTGTCACCAGGTATAGACATAGACAAAGGTTGTAAAGATGAGATAATAAAATCATATCTTCAAAAAGTTGGACTTAAGACCAGCTGCGACCTCCACGAATACCACAGGTGCTTTACAAGCCAAATCCACTGAATCAATTACTGAATCTTTGGGATGGCCAACTATCCCATGGATGAAAGGAGAGACAAGCTCCCCCGCTCTGGGGTCAGATATGGAGAGGCCCGGCCCTGTCGGTCCCCTCTACCATCTTGTGACAGGGTTGGCTTCAAATTAAGACCTTAACCAGTGTCAGCACGGTCCAGCTTTTTGTCCGAGTGCCGCACTCTGTCAACACCGCTGGAGGCCAAGTGAAAAGTCCTCCAAACTCAATCAGTGGAATTAGAGTTCTGGAAGAACCTGTTCTCGGGCCAACAACAAATTAAAATGAAATAAAAAAAGGTAATCAAATTAAAAACACAGGATGACACGTCTTGCAGTCGCACAGCGTGACAATTCATAAAGGGTCATTTTCAGGCGACCATGTTGTGCTGTGGTGGTTGGTTAGCAGCGTTTGTCTGGTGTTACTTGTTGTGCAGCACTTGTCAACCTCATTTTTAAATGTGCTATATAAATAAATCTGACCTCTACAAGTTCTCCAACCACTGCCCTCAATTGTCATGTTGCTCCTCTTGATGAAATTAAGTCTCTGAAATCAGATTCTCTCTCATCTGCATGTTCAAGTCAGCGGAGCGATTTCAAGATTTTTTTTTTTTGCTAGATTTTGAGATCCAATTAATGATAGTTTAGAACGGATATAACGCACCTCCGAACAAGGTGTGATAAACACGAGGGATGATTGATTTACATTGGGCCATGGGCCATGCAAAATTTATTGTTTGGTTCCGGTTGCCCTAGGTGCGACCCAAATAAAAAACTTCAAAATTTAACAATAAAGTTTAGTTAAATCTTAGTAAAAAAGTGCAGTCCATGTCAATAATGATAATATATTAAAAAGCAAGTATTTCACAATATTTGCACAGCTCTCTGACGTCAGGATATTTCGTGAGCAGTATTTAGGGGTGGCATTTTTAACACTACTACTACTACCTTTGTACATTGTACTTTTGTAGTACAGTGTCTTTGTATTTTAACTAGGGCTGTCAGTTTATCACGTTAATTAGATTAATTAATTATACAGCAAATTATCGCATTATGAAAATTAACTCAAACTGGATTTCCAAAAAAAATATATATATATATCAATTATTTGTTTATCTCATTCGTCCATAAGAACGTAGAATACACATTTACAGACTTTTTTTTAATATGGTCCATTTGCATGTTCTTGGTATCTGATTCTAGGGACATCTATGGATCTCAGGGAATGTATTCCCAGTGTCAGAAATACTATGTCTGTTACGTTACTAGGCTTGAGTAAATTGTAATGAACCAAATGAGAATATCAATAAAAAAAATGTATCTTTGACTGAATAACACCATGCAAAAATTTACCAGGCCTGAAAAATCTAGGTTTTGTAGATACAGTACTGAATTCTGCCATCCGGACACATTTTTTACACGTAATTTGAAATAAGATTATAGAATATCAGGCATAAAATAGTTATGCGATTAATTAGATTAATTACAAATCCTGTAATTAATTAGATACATTTTTTTAATCGCCTGATGACAGCACTAATTTTAACCTTTAGTATTATGGATATTAAACATGCATCCATGTTGTCATGAACATTTTAATTAAATTAAAAAAAATCCCAGTCACCTTGGGAAAAAATTTAATAAATTCCCTACCTACCCATGGCCTTAACTGACAACCAACAGGAACCAAACAATTTATTTTGTTAGGCCTTACGTGCTAAAACAGAAAAGTAGGCTACTTACATTCTTGACTTTGACGCTAGAACTCCCAAAATAGCGTTAGCATAAAAAAGAAGGTAGGCCAGCTGTAGTTTGCATAAAACTGTCTCGAGGTTCCACAAGTTAAAACAAAATCCGAAGTATTTCCAACCGCGGCTTGAGATGCTCAAGTCAAGAGTGCAAATCAATGTCTTCGTGACCGATCGTCGCGGTTGTTGTTCATTACTACTCGCACGTTGTTCAACTCAATGACGTTGCGTGTCTCCTATCCGTCCTGCAGCGCATTCAAGCTACGCCCACCGGGGGCTGTTTTTTCACAATCTAATATAATTAGGGATGCCCCGATCGATCGGCCACCGATCGTTATCGGCCGATAATCAGTATAAATATGCGATCTGTGAATTCCGATAATGAGTCATATTCGCCGATCGCGGAAACCGATAAAGCGGAGATCTCACTCGCTGTCCGTCTCAGACACACAGGACCTGCAAACTGCCGCTGCTCCTCCTCCATAGCCCCGCCCGCACCCGTGTACAGTTTGTAAACACAGACTGAGAGGCGGCTCCTCTGCTCGAGTCTATAGTGCATTCGACCTGAGATAACGTTAGCTACCTAGCTATTGTTACTGTTTAAACAAAATTACCCAGTCAACTATTCACTTTTAGTAGGCATTGTCTAACGGTATTTAGCCGGCTAGCTACTGATAGCTCCTGATATCAACAAATGCTCCAGCAAGTCTATTAGTCCATGTTGATACCTCCGTTAGCTTGCGTTAGCTGATGTTAGTTCACTGTTCAAAACGAAATGTCCCATTGAACTAAAGTTCTGTCTTAACGTCATCTAGCCGGCTAGCAGTAGCTACAGATAGCTCTTGATATCAATGTCTTTTTTTTTTAAACATAATTTTTTAGCGTTTATCGCTTTTCTGGTCAAGCATGACCGACAGAAACAGGTTGAAATGGGATGTAGAGCAGGGGAAGACATTCTGAGAAATGACGGCGGGTCCGGGAATCGAACTCGTGTCCCCCAGATCTGTGACGAGCACGGTTTTCCCCGACGCAGAAATAGCGCCGAGATATGCGGTGAGCTACGGGAGCTCCCCTTGATATCAATGTCTTATAACATTGATTCAATGCATATTCGAGCTGAGGGCTTGCTGAATGTGATATGACCAAAGCACAGTAACGTTACCAATAGGGTCCAGCTGCAGCACAGGAGAATCCTTTTTGGAGCTGGAGGCTACTAGAGTACACACACACACAGTAGAGCTGTTTGCATATAGCGAGCATTTTGACTTGTTGCGTGGTGGCGATGTCTCGCAGATAATACAAGTACAAGTCTAATTATATAATATATATATTTTATTAAAAAAAAATTATAAAATAATTTTTAATTTCTTTTTAATCAAAACGATCGGTATCGGATCGGTATCGGCCGATATGGCTCACGATGATCGGTATCTGTGGCAAAAAACGTGATCGGGGCATCCCTAAATATAATCTTTTTTTTTTTATTATTAATTTTAATATAGAATATTCATCGACAGCCCAGGCCCTACTTAACAGTTACTGCAGTGTAGGGATGCCCCGATCGATCGGCCACTGATCGTTATCGGCCGATAATCAGTATAAATATGCGATCGGGGAATTCCGATAATTAGTCATATTCGCCGATCGCGGAAACTGATCAAGTGGATATCTCACTCGCTTGTCTCAGACGCACAGGACCTGCAAACTGCTCCTCCCTAGCCCCGCCCGTACCCGTGTAGAGTTTGTAAACACAGAGGAGGCGGACCTCCTCTGCTGAGTCTAGATAGTGCATTCGACCTGAGCTAACGTTAGCTACCTAGCTATCGTTACCGTTTAAACTAAATTACCCAGTCAACTATTCACTTTTAGTAGGCATTGTCTAACGGTATTTAGCCGGCTAGCTACTGATAGCTCCGGATATCAACAAATGCCCCAGGAAGTCCAGTAGCCCATGTTGATATCTCCGTTAGCTTGCGTTAGCTGACGTTAGTTCACGGTTCAAAACGAAATGTCCGATTGAACTAAATAGTTGTCTTAACGTCATCTAGCCGGCTAGCAGTAGCTACAGATAGCTCCTGATATCAATGTCTTATAACATTGATTGAATGCGTATTCGAGCTGAGGGCTTGCTGAATGTGAAATGACCAAAGCATAACGTTACCAATAGGGTCCCACTGCAGCGCCGGAGAATCCTTTTTGGAGCTAGGGCTACTAGAGTACACACAGTGGAGCTGTTTGCAGATAGCGAGCATTTTGACTTGTTGCGTGGTGGCGATGTCTCGCAGATAATACAAGTACAAGTCTAATTATATAATATATATATTTTATAAAAAAAAAAAAAAAAAAACTTTTATATAAAATAAATTTTAATTTCTTTTTAATCAAAAACGATCGGTATCGGATCGGTATCGGCCGATATGGCTCGCGACGATCGGTAATCGGTATCGGTGGCAAAAAACGTGATCGGGGCATCCCTACTGCAGTGCACACTACATCACCCCTGAGTGGAACTTTCCCCCACTGTACCAAAAACCTGCACCGAATCATGACTTCAAAACCAAGGTACGTACCGAACTGTGGTTTTTGT
Organism: Notolepis coatsorum; assembly: GCF_963971535.1. Lineage (NCBI taxonomy): Eukaryota > Metazoa > Chordata > Actinopteri > Aulopiformes > Paralepididae > Notolepis > Notolepis coatsorum. The sequence continues at coordinate 29,355,556 of NC_140177.1, read as the reverse complement.
GTACCATTACACCCCTACTTAATACCATACCATCTTCTTTATATCTGTATCACTGTACAGTACATACATCCGATTAGCACTACACTCAGTAGTACTAGTATATATTTTATACACAGTTTAATCACCTGTACATTGTATATTACTATTGCACTTTACTGTTACACTCTGGTTGGAAGGCAAACTTATTTTCGTTGTACTGTACTTGTGCTGTATAATGACAATACATTTTAATCTAATCAAATATAATCCTATGTATCTAATCTTATCGGGTTCACTCCATTCACAAAATTTGCCAATCGGTTGGCAAAGACGGGATGATGTCAGAACAGAAGGTTCACTTTAACTGAACCTTCACTGGAATGGCAGGGAAGCCAGCTGGGTGTACACTCATAACAGTGAGATATCATACAATGAATGCTGAATGCTCTGCAGTGCAACAGTGTGGAGCCTGTGGTAAGACAATAACTGTGGGTCCAGGTCAGAACCAGCTAAAGGAGAACTTGATGCACCGATGTGAAAATTGTGGCCGATACCGATATTAATATTGCTGTTCTGGCCGATACCGATATTTACCGATGTCGATATCTCTGTATAGAAAACACTTTATGACACTTTTTTTTTTACTTTTGTAACTTATTTCCAGAAATGACTGATATTTTGAAACTATTTAAGGCCAAAACATGTAAAAAGAAAAATTAATTTTTTTCTTATCGGCCCTATCTTGATATCGGACCGATACCGATGTGTAAAAAAACAGCCATATCGGCCGATATTATATCGGGCGGCGGCCGATATATTGTGCATCACTAAGAACTTGTAAGTTGTAACGTTTCACACCATCACCAAAAAGGTCCCGTTAGATTTGCCCTTGCCAGAACTTTACAAATAAAAAAATATATAAGAATATGAGCAACGGTCAAATTATGGAGAATGATTTATTCCAAACAGTTTGTGTTTGCACTGGCAGCAATCTGTTAAGTGTTCCAGTTGATTCTGCTCGGCCTTCCTTCACACCCATTACTCAAGAGATAAGAAGCTATGCATGACCAGCTTGGAGTGGGCCCACCTAGCTGGGACCAACACGGAAGGATGAATGGAACATTGCTCACTGGTGAGTCATTATGGAATTCCTGAGTCCAAACCTGAAAAACCACTTCAGTCATCGGGGCAATGGGAATGCATTGTTAAACTATGTTCTTGTCGCAACATACACCCAAGTACAATGCGAACCCCATTCAAACGTCATCCATCATCCATGTCAAATAACTAAGTCTATGCAAACTAATGAGGGATCACCACCGAGCATGAAGCAGACAAAACCCTCCTGTGGACAACAGATACAGACACACAGGCTGCATCAATTTCCTGGCTTCAAGGTGCCACCTTTGCTCAGGCAGCACAAGCAAGCATCTCTCATCTCCTCCTATGTACGCCGAGTTTAGGGTCCCCCAGGCCAATCTTATTCTAAAAATACCAGGAGAGAGAAAAGCAGGGCTGCCCCCTCTAGCTTGCTGGAGGGATCCCAGCAGAGCAGCTCCAAGACCCACACAGATGGATTTAGCTCCATCTCTGTGACAGTGGAGGAGCTAAAGCCATCCTCCTCCTCCTCCTCATGTTGCCTGGTCTTCTTGGTATATAGCCTGCCTCGGAAAGGCAGGTCAGAAGCTCTCCCATCTTCCATGTTCCCTGCAGAGATTTTTTTTTATCTTAAATGTCCGTAAGCTTAAGTCGTATTTGATCGATGCAATTTGCAACATGTAACAGGCCCGTGTTTGCAATAAGCGGTCGGTTTGCATCATTTCCTTCCCCCAGGTTGCATTCAGACCTACACATTCTTACAAGAGGGCTTTAACCTCAGGACTGACATTGTTCAAATTGTTCAGAAGCATGTACCACATTAGTAACAGTAATGTGACCTGGCTACTTCATTCTACAACTAAAGCTGAGCAGACATGTCAATATAGCCTATTTGCATTTCATATTAACATTAACAGTATTGCACATTCACCACTACACTGAACTCATGAACTGAATGCGCAATACTGTTACAGTACTCTGTCACTCGTGCCTTATTTTTGTACTTTATTTATCTTTTTAAGACTCTAGTTTAAGTTTATATTTTGTGATTCTGTGTGAAGGGGGTACGATTTTCATTGTATGATGTACAACAGTGTAACTGTTTTTAACTATGCATATAACAAATTAACATCTTGAACCAAGATCATGGCTGGGTACCAGATCAACAAGTGAACGGTTGTTTTCTGGTACCCTGCCTTCATGATAGGAGTCACTCCATCTCAAGTGAATCATATAAAACATCTGCATTGTCATAACTTTGCAATTTAGCATTACATCCAATTTCAGAATTTGCTATGGGGTAGGTTCAATCTGCTGAGGGAAAATGTAAACCGTGTGACTGACTGATGAATCTGACTGAAAAGTCAAATTGGAGAGAGTTCAGCAGAGGTGAAACAGGGGGGTTCGTGAACAGACTGACAGATCCCGTCTCTTCAGTCAGACGTATGACCAACACACTAAGGTCTTCAGCTAAGCAAAATTAACCAGATCATCTCCCTTGTGTATACTGTAGTCTTTTACCTCGAACCAATTATTTCACTATAATAATATACATGTACCTACCTTATATGTAACAAATATGTGACAACTTGAAACACAACGTTAAGCCTTCAAGAGATGTCAGTTTGACTAGTAGTATCACTTAGAACAGTGAGGGGTTCTCTAAATGTTTTATGTGAAGCTGACACCCATTAGACACCCGTTTGATACTTATTTGTCACAGCGATCTCCATCTGAGAAGATATTAGTTGCTCACTGTGATTTAGTCCAGAATACCATAAACAATGGGGAGAGACTAGCGACAATCTCACAACTTCTCTCATTGCAATTAAAATGACTCCTCTTTTTGATGGGGAACTGTTGGAAACCCCCTCAAGTACACGGGTGGGGGGGGGGGGGGGCGGAAACCACTGGATGGTAGTCTAACCACAGACCCTTCCAAGTCCAACTGTCAACTCTGTATGGGGCTATTAAAATCACTAGTTAGCCAGCTATATGTTGTGTGTGTAGTGTATATATATATATACACAACAGGTAGGACTGCAAGCCGCATGCAATAGCAGAGGCTGGGAAGATAATAACTTGTTTTAGGATTGCAGGACAGGCTAGCCAACTGTTAGCTCTGTGACACATGATGATGTCACTGTCACATTATTGGATTGATTGGAAAATGTTTCCTCTTTAGCCATACGGGCTTCTTCTTGGTTACTACGTTTACCATGTTCTATTGGTATAACTTTAATACATCCATTACCCACGAATGTGTCAATGCGTTAAATTGGCACCTGTCGCCAGGGAAATGGTGGTAAATGTTGTTTGTGGCTCTGGTTAAGTTGAGCAGACTCCACCACACTAACGTCACCACGGTCTACCACCACATCTACTCAGTCGGATGTTTTGACTTCCCCTCCCACCAACTACTGCTGCTTTAGGTGAACCAAACAGTTGATTTATCACCCAGGATGTTGTACCACAACGTAAATCTTAAAAAACAATGAGCAAAAATTTTCCAACGGAATGTTTGCATTCCAGGGCATAGCCAGAGCCCAATAGATATAACGTTAGTAGTTTGCAGCTAATACTAGCCGTGTGTGGTACAGTACAGTCAGCAGGCTAACGTTAGCTCGCGTCTTCTTCTTTCGTGTAACGTCAGAGGTCCAACTCCGTACAACTGCCCTGCACTGAAGACGTTAACGACGACGACAAGAGCACTGGTTTCAGTTGCTCACGGGTTCATCACCGCGGTGCCTCTCAGCCCGGTACCAACACACCGCTCTGTAGCGTGAGGTCGGTCCGAATGACAGGCCCCCTCGCCGGGTCTCCACGTCACGACAGCCGGTTCTCGAGGCCCCCTCGCCGGGTCTCCACGTCACGACAGACGGTTCTCGGGGCCCCCTCGCCGGGTCTCCATGTCACTACAGCGCGAGGCCTCGCAGCGGCCCGGCTCTCACTTAAAATGGCGGCGAGAGCTAGCTAACGTTAGCGCGCGAGCTAGCGTCGAAACTCATTGGGAGTGAGTGTGAAATCATTTCAGCTGCCAGGTGATTCTTATCTTGACTTGTTGGGACCAAACTACACGTTTCGCACGTCAAGTAATTGCATTCACTTACCTTTAAATTTGAGGTCGACGGGGGGGTCGAGAATAAGGATCTGCTCCAACTTTGACATTTTAACTGGGGGCTGGGGGGGCGCGATATCAGGGAGTCAACTGACAAGTGGAAATCCTAGATCCCTGCTCTCTCGCCACTACTGAGGCACGAGCTGACTGAGAGACGCGCGCACGAGCTCGTGGCTACAAATATTTGAACGGGGGAATGCGCGAGCCTGTTGTTGCGCGTCCACGTGGTGAACCAACTGATTTAGATTTGATTCGTTTTTTTTCTTCCGTACGTAATTGAAAAATAAGTTCTAAACATTTGATTTGATTTGATTTTTATTTGTCTCGAACATAGAAACATAAAACAAGTTTAAAAAACTAAAAGGTAAATAGTCAAAGACTATTTCCATACAGTGTTCGAGAAGGAACAGGGGGAAGTAAAACAACTTATCAAGCCCTGCCCCTTCCTTACAATATTTGACATTATAATTTAATAAAAATAAAAATAATATAACAAATAATACAAAATAAAATAAAATAATTGAAAAACAAGAATTCATAAGCAGATGTTCACCTTCGACTGGTGTTGAGTCACTCTCTGTTGTGCTGCAGGCTACAGCTGTAACTATAAGTAGATTTATTTTCCACACAATGTTTTCTTGTTTAACTTTCTTCTAATCATCCCTGTGCACCAAGTCTATTTCACTGGATGATGTGGTGACATTTGAGTGTAAGTTAGTTCTTTGCCCTTCTTAAACTATTACTTATCCTGTCTCTTCTTCAACCTCTTAGCAGTAATTTAGCTAATTTAACTTGTTCTCAAATGTAGACTATAATAGACTATAATAGGCATTATCACTGCCTTCTACTAACTGTCTCCCCAGGGGTCCTTGAGAATAGTTTATTTTCACTAACATTTTATACAGTAGAAGTACAGTATAGCCAAATGAGAGAATGTACAAGAATAATTGCTATTCTGATATAGGTTTATCTCCTCTGATATCTCCCCACATACAGTAAAGTCAGTTGTGGAATTCTGGAATAATGAATATCTAACAACAAATATCTTCTCAGATGGGGGTCCCTGGAACAAAATCTTATCAAATGGGGGTCCCAGACCTATTACGCATTTGTTTGGGGGTCCCCAAATTGACACGTAATAGGTTTGGGACCCCCATTTGATTAATCTCAGGGACTCGTATTTGATTTTTTTTTTATATATAAATCAAGATTCAAGAGATGTATTCGTCACATACATACACAAGACATGTAGTGAAATGAAGGTGGCCATGCCCGCCTTGATTGTGCAAAAAATACAAATAATAAAATAGAATAGATAATAAAATTATAAAAAGTACTAAGATAAAATACAATACAATGCTAAACTTAAGAATTAAAGGTAATGAGTTCTATATACAATACAATATACAGTTATGTTTTATTTTTTTTAAGTGATTTTTTTTTTTAAAGTGACCTGTTTGATTGATTGGTTGAACATTTTATTAACAGATTGCAGAATGGGTACATTACATTTACATTTAGTCATTTAGCTGACGCTTTTATCCAAAGCGACTTACAAGTTCTGTACGACAAGTCATCAGGAAGGGCACAACTCTATCAGCTGAGTAACAATGTTCATCAAAGTGTTGAGTGCTAGTACAGTGTAGCATGACAGTAAGGTTAGTTAGGGTTGTATATATTCATTTTTTTTCAGGGTACAATACAGTACGGCTCAATACAAACAATTGCAGACCAGAAAAAGACTTTCGTCTTGTTTACATCAGGGTCCCCCATTTTCAATTCATCAAGACATTTATGACATACATGACATACAGGTATACTGTTTCATCAAGACATTTATGACATACAAGACATATACACAATATACAGTACTGTTTGAGCTGTAAAGGAATGTGAATCACTACCCACTTTCAAAACCACTCTCAAAGAACACCTACGGGAGACTGCAATTCGAAACTGGCCCCTGTAAATGTCCTAACCCAACCCCCTCCAATGTACAGTAAATTACCTAGTATGGTTTTGTCAATATTCCAATGTGCAGTTTTGCTTGTACAGTTGTACAGTGTTTTTAGATTAGATTGTACTTTATTGTCATTATATTTGCATACAACGATATTTGGGACTCAAACCTAAGGTGCAGTAATAAAATCACAAGTAATAAAAGAGAAACATAAAATCCTATATACAGAAACATTAAATGCTATACAATAAGACAATGTTACAACATATACAATATGTTGTATATATACAATATACAAAATAACAACAATATACAGAATAGCAATACACAAATAACAATCACAGTGTCAGACGGTAGCGTGTGGATATTGCACCGTGGATATTGAACATCAGGATGTTGCACAGTGTGGGAGGTTGAATTGTTTAGTGGAGGTGAATTATTAGTGCATGTTAGAGTTCAGGGTGGTGATGGCTCTGGGGGAGAAACTGTCTCTGAGCCTGTTTGTTCTGAGAGCGGCTGAGAGGAAGTATAGAAAGTCACGCCTCACTGCTGACATCAACATATATCACAAGTTCACAACCTCTTGTTAACATTCTCCAAAACCATTACTAATGCCAAAGCTTCTTTCTTTCACCATAGGATCGAGGCCTCTGCCAAGAACCTTCGCAAACTGCATGCTACCATGTCCTCCCTCCTCACTCCCCCCCCCACCCCCTCCTCCCTCATCTTTCTCTGCCGAAGACTTTGCGATCTTCTTCAAGGAAAAAGTGGAGAACATCCGCAAGCTCCTTCTCCCAACCCCCACCCATTCCAAATACTGAATCGAGAATCTCATCCTTCACCCTGTCATCTTTCTCTCCCATTACAAAAGCCGAGACCCTGACACTGGTAACGTCGAACCGTCAGACTACATGCCAGCTGGATCAGCTACCCTCCCCACTCCTCCAGACCATAGCACCAGACATCCTCCCATTCCTAACTGCAACCATCAACTCCTCCCTCAACTCTGGGCCCTCGCAGGAATGGGAGTGGCTGGCTCTGCGCTGACATGGCTGACATCATACCTCAATGACCGCTCCTACCAAGTGTCATAGAGAGGGACCCTGTCGGCCACCCGCCCCCTGCGGACGGGTGTCCCCCAGGGCTCGGTTCTAGGACCCCTTCTCTTCTCCCTCTACACTAAATCACTGGGTAACATTATCACGTCTCATGCCTTCTCATGCCACGTCTCACGTCTTATGCCGATGATACTCAACTCTTCCTCTCCTTCCCTCCCTCAGATATCCACGTCTCTGAGCGGATCTCGGCCTGTCTGTCCGACATCTCTGCCTGGATGACGACCAACCATCTCAAACTGAACCTAAGCAAAACAGAATTGCTCCACCTGCCGGCCAAATCCTCCCCCCTGACCGACCTTTCCATCACAGTCGAGGATGCAGCTGTGACCGCGTCCCCGACTGCCAAGAACCTTGGTGTTGTCCTCGACGACCAGTTGAACTTCTCTGCTCACATCGCAGCGACAACCAGAACCTGCAGATTCCTCCTGAGCAACGTCAGAAGGATCCGCCCCTTCCTGACAAAAGAAGCCACCCAACTCCTCGTCCAATCAACAGTCATCTCCCGCCTCGACTACTGCAACGCACTGCTTGCTGGCCTCCCGGCTACTGCCACCAAGCCTCTTAAACTCATTCAGAACGCAGCGGCCCTACCGAAACCTACCGAAGTCAGCCCATGTCACCCCACTTCTTAGGGACCTGCACTGGCTCCCCATTGCTGCATGAATCCCCTTCAAGGCCCTCGACCTGGCATACCGTGCGGCAAAGGGAACTGCTCCCGCCTACCTCCGGTCAATTGTCTCTAACTACACACCCTCAAGACCCCTATGCTCTGCATCTTCTGGCCGTCTCAGACCCACTCCTATCCGAGCTCTGGGAGGGTCATCAAGGAGAAGCCGCCTTTTCTCAGTCCTTGCCCCACAATGGTGGAATGAACTACCCACCCCAGTTAGGACAGCCGAAACCCATCCAATATTTTGCCGTCGACTAAAGACGCACTTCTTCAACCATTATCAAAAAAAAAGAATAAAAAAGAAAAAAAAATATATCTAACCCTAAACAACCTTACTATCATGCACTTGTCCTAATAAACTAACCTACACTGTAGCACTCAACACTTTGATGAACATTGTTACTCAGCTGATAGAGTTGTGCCCTCCCTGATGACTTGTCGTACAGAATTTGTAAGTCGCTTTGGATAAAAGCGTCAGCTAAATGACTAAATGTAAATGTAAATGTAAATGATGCACCTGTAACGCCTGCCCGATGGCAACAGGTCGAACAAGTGGACCTGTAAGAGTAAGAGTTAGGTAAGGTCAAGCAGTAGTCTGACCAGTTTGTTTTGTGATGTTTGTAGTCTTGTTTTTAGGGCATTTGAGGTGCTTTGGTACCATGAGATGCAAGCATAGTCGTAGTACCCTTGAATGAGTGCTCCTGTTAGAGTCTTCAAGGTATTCTAATTCTTGTTTACCAGAGAGGAGATCCGGTACAAGAATCTTGTTCGTTGGTTGACTTTTTTTATTACATTGGTTGCCATTTTGTCACAGGAAAGATTTGCCTCTAGGATGGAACCCAGGTAGGTAATTTCATTTTTCCTTGTGACAATATTGTCACCCACTGTAACAGAGAAGCTGTTGGCCTTGCTGAGTTTGTTATTTGATCCAAAGAGAATGGACTGTTTTACCCAGGTGTAATGATAGTTCGTTATCAGCGAGCCAGGTGCAGATTCTGCCAAGTTCGGAGCTGAGGGATATTCCAACCTGCTACTTGTCCCTGTCAGAGACCAGCAGGGCTGAGTCGTTCGTGAACAGGAACAAGTTGCAGTCACAAGCTGATGACATGTCATTTGTATAAATTAACGGTCCTAGTATGCTTCCTTGTGGACCACAGCTCACTGGGAGGGGGGGGGGGGGACAGTGTACTGTTCACCTCCACCATCTGTTCTCTCACCTGAATGAATGAATGAATGAAAACTTTATCAATACACACAATTGTTAAGGGGATGCAGACCTGAGAAAGACGTTTGTCTTGTTTCCATCAGGGTCCCCCATTTTCAATTCATATAGACATTTATGACATACACAACATACATGACATATATTTAGTACTGATACATTTGTGACATAAACGGTATTCAAATATACAGTACTGTTACCCCTAGATCCTGACAGAGTATATACATATGATGGGGATGGGACTGTACATTAGGAGGGGGTGGGTGGGTGGGAGAGAAATATACATACGGCGGGGAGGGAATATATACATGCGGTGGGGAGGAGACTGTCTATTAGGAGGTGGTGGGGGTTTTGGGCATTTACGGTGGCCAGTTTTGAATTGCAGCCTCCCGTAGGTGCTCTTTAAGAGCGGTTTTGAATGTGGGTAGGGATTCACATTCCTTTACAGCTTTGGGTAGGGCGTTCCACATTGATTGCGAAACGTGTTTAGTCCCTTGTTTGAGCCGAATCTGGGTTTAACATGATTTGTTGAGCTTCCTCTGGTGTAGTGGTTGTGGTATTCACTGACCTTTGGGAAGTATTTTGACATGTACATGGGTACCTTAGTCGTATAGTGTATCTTGTAGACCAGGCCCATTGCAAGTTGCTGTACTCTGTCGTCTACTCTAAGCCATCCTAGGTTGTCAAAGTGGGCAGGGTGAGGTGGGTTCCGGGGGTAAGGTCAAGTAGTAGTCTGATCAGTTTGTTTTGTGATGTTTGTAATCTTGTTTTAAGCGCCTTTGAGGTGCTTTGGTACCATGAGGTGCACGCATAGTCGTAGTACCCTTGAATGAGTGCTCCTGCCAGAGTCTTCAGGGTATTCTTGTTTACCAGAGAGGAGATCCAGGTAGGATTGCATCCAGCTCACTGATGAACTATCAAAACCAATTGCTTTTAGCTTGTCAATCAGAATGGAGTGATTGACAGTGTTGAAAGCCTTTTGGAGGTCCAGCATGACCATGACGCAGTATTTGCCCGCGTCCACCTCTTGTTTGATGTGGTCGTTCAAATAGAGAAGGCATGTGTCAGTGGAATGGGATGTTCTGAAGCAAGATTGGAATTCGTAGATTAGCTTTTTTCTACAAGGTACTTTTCGACCTGTTCGTAGAATTTTTTTCCCATAACTTTCGAGATGGAGGTAAGAATAGAAACAGGGCGGTAGTTGCCTGGGTCTAATTTGCTGCCTTTTTTGTGCAGGGGGGTCACTCTCGCAATTTTGAAGTCTTTGGGGACGTATCCCTGTTTTATGGAGAGGTTTATTATGTGGGTGATGACTGGGGTGATGGTGGCTGCTGAGTCTCTGAGGAATTTGGAGGGGATATTGTCATGGCCTGTAGTGTGTGTGTGTGTGTGTGTGTGTGTGTGTGTGTGTGTGTGTGTGTGTGTGTGTGTGTGTGTGTATGTGTGTGTGTGTGTGTGTGTGTGTGTGCGTGTGTGTGTGTGTGTGTGTGTGTGTGTGTGTGTGTGTGTGTGTGTGTGTGTGTGGTGTGTGTGTGTGTGTGTGTTCATGTGTGCTTGTGTGTGGCAAGATCAGTGTTCAGTGTTCTGATGGCCTGGGGGAAGAAGCTGAGTTGGAGTCTCTCTGTTCTTGCTGCATGTATGCAGAGGCGCTTGCCTGACCGCAGCAGCTTGAACAGGCTATTGTTGGGGTGGTGAGGGTCCTTCATTATTCTGCAGGCTCTGGATTTGCACCTCCTGTTGTATAAGTCCTGCAGGGGTGGTAGTGCAATACCCATAGTCCGCTCTGCTGAGTGCACTATTCTCTGTAGAGCCTTCCTGTCCTGGGCAGTGCAGTTGCCAAACCAGGCAGTGATGTTCCCAGTCAGGATGCTCTCCACAGCCCCATGAGGACTGGAGTATCTTCCCTGATACTCTGAATTTCCTGAGTTGTCTCAGGTGTTAGAGGTGTTGCTTCACCTTTCTTAACACAGTGTCTGTGTGTGTTGTCCATGTCAGGTCCTCTGTGATGTGGACTCCCAGGTACTTAAAACTGCTCACCCTGTCCACGATAGCCCCATTAATCCACAGTGACGTGTGTCCCCAGCTGTGTTCTCCTAAAATCCATGTTCAGCTTCTTGGTCTTACCAATGTTCAGGAGTAGACTGTTATCCTGACACCAGAGTGCTAGGACATCGACCTCCTCCCGGTATGCCTTCTCGTCATTGTCAGAGATCAGGCCCACCACCACTGTGTCGTCCGCAAACTTCACTATGGAGTTGGAGCTGAACCTGGCCACACAGTCATGTGTGTACAGCGAATACAGCAGGGGGCTGAGGACACAGCCCTGGGGGGACCCAGATGCTCAGGGTGATTGAGTTGGAGGTGTGTCCACCCACCCTGACCACCTGTGGCCTGTCGGTCAGAAAGTCCAGGATCCAGGCGCTCAGGGTGGAGTTCAGACCCAGATCAATCAACTTTTCAGCCACCTGTTTGTCCTGTATGCAAACTGCAAAGGGTCCATGGTACTAGATGTGGACTAAATGTGATTTAGTGCAGAATTCAGAAGTCTATAACCCTTTCACTGCCACACTACCAAATGGTTAACCCTTTCACTGCGACAATACAGAAGGTTAACCCGGTTAACAGTAAGAAGGTTAGTGTATTTTTTATTTCTTTTTTTCATTTCAGATATAATTTCGCTAGGGACCCCCTGGAACCCCCTCAAGGACCCCCTGTGGGTCCCCGCCCGGACCCCACTCTGAGAACCACTGTTCCTATAGATTTGAGCACAATGGATTTAGAAAAATAGAACCTTGGTAAATCCACTCATCCATTAGGCTAAACGCTACTGTACACACCGAGATGCAGAGGCTGGTGGGAAGGGTCGCGAGAGGGAGGGAGCTCCGATGTTTACTCAAGTGCATTCGTCCAGTGTTGTTAATCGAGTCTAAAGTTCAAGTTCAAGTTTTGTTTTATTTGTCATATAAGGTACATGTACATTACATGTACATCAATGTACAGTTTCTTCCCCTTTCGGATGTATATCTTTTTTTATGATCTATTTTTCTTACACAGTACCGTATATTTGTATGTCTTGTATGTCATAAATGTCTTGATGAATTGAAAATGGAGGACCCTTATGTAAACAAGACGAAAGTATTTTTCTGGTCTTCATCCTCTTAGTAGTTGTTAGTATTGAGCTGTACTGTATTGTACCCATTCTCCAATCTGTTAATAAAGTTTTCAATCAATCAATCAATCAATCAATCAATCAATCAATCAATCAACAGTGAAATGCTTGGTTCTGTTTGAGCCTCCTGAGATTATGCAGTAGACCTTTCTTTTATGCAAAAATGTGGTATGGATGTAGGGAAGCCCTATTCAGTGCTCCTCTCTCCTTTGACGGTCTCAACTGTGGTTAAATCCATCTTCGTGACAAGACGCACGGTGTACCTCCCCTCCAGTAAGCTGTTGAGAGGCTAATCCACCACGGCCCTCTGAAAGGGAACCTGCGGAATGTCCCACTCTCCCTCTCATTTGCGCTATTTACAGCATTTCAAAAGGTCACGCAACCGCCCGTTGTCTCGTGTATGACAAACACGAGATAAATTAGTCGAGGTGTAAATTCGGGGTCAGAGCTGAGCGGTCGTAGGCAGGGACGTGCACAGGACTTTAGAGGGGCAGGTGCTCAAAGGCTGAAAAGGGCACTGGGCCTGTGCGAGTTTCGAAGCGAAGGCGCTTAGCGTGCAAGCCTGATTTTTGGGGGCCCTTTTTGAACTATAATTAAATGTTTCTATCATCATCATCACCACCCCCGCCGTCTGCGGATAGGCACGCTGAGGAGGCCGTGCAAACTGCAATGGAATACGGGGCATCTCTCTCTCTTTACCTAATATTTTTATTCTATCCTGACATCTTTCAGTTGGAAGGGCAGTCTACAGATGCAGCTCTTAGGACTCTGAGCTCTGCTCTGCACTGCTACTGCAGTAATCATGCACCATTAACCTGGCAGTGCGGTTAACAAGGTGTTAATGACGCTGCACCCTTGCAGTAGAGGTGCGATTTTGAAGAGCTCGTTCTTGTATATGCGCAACGTAAAAAAAAAGAAATAAAAAATGGCATGAAAAGGGCTCTGTGTGTGCACGCGCCAGGTCGTAGGAGACTATAGTGATTCGGCCTCTCCTCTGTCCTGATTCTCCTAGATCTATCTGCAGCCTTCGACACAGTCAACCATCAGATCCTCCTCGCGGCCCTCGCAGGAATGGGAGTGGCTGGCTCTGCGCTGACATGGCTGACATCATACATCAATGACCGCTCCTACCAAGTGTCATGGAGAGGGACCCTGTCGACCACCCGCCCACTGCGGACGGGTGTCCCCCAGGGCTCGGTTCTAGGACCCCTTCTCTTCTCCCTCTACACTAAATCACTGGGTAACATTATCACGTCTCATGGCTTCTCGTATCATTGTTATGCCGATGATACTCAACTCTTCCTCTCCTTCCCTCCCTCAGATATCCACGTCTCTGAGCGGATCTCTGCCTGTCTGTCCGACATCTCCGCCTGGATGACGACCAACCACCTCAAACTGAACCTAAGCAAAACAGAATTGCTCCACCTGCCGGCCAAATCCTCCCCCGACCGACCTTTCCACCACAGTCGAGAATGCAGCTGCGACCGCGTCCCCGACCGCCAAGAACCTTGGTGTTGTCCTCGACGACCAGTTGAACTTCTCTGCTCACATTGCAGCGACAACCAGAACCTGCAGATTCCTCCTGAGCAACGTCAGAAGGATCCGCCCCTTCCTGACAAAAGAAGCCACCCAACTCCTCGTCCAATCAACAGTCATCTCCCGCCTTGACTACTGCAACGCACTGCTCGCTGGCCTCCCGGCCACTGCCACCAAGCCTCTTCAACTCATTCAGAACGCAGCGGCCCGCCTGATCTCAAACCTACCGAAGTCGGCCCATGTCACCCCACTTCTTAGGGACCTGCACTGGCTCCCCATTGCTGCACGAATCCGCTTCAAGGCCCTCGACCTAGCATACCGTGCGGCAAAGGGAACCGCTCCCGCCTACCTCCGGTCAATTGTCTCTAACTACACACCCTCAAGACCCCTATGCTCTGCATCTTCTGGCCGCCTCAAACCTACTCCTATCCAAGCTCCGGGAGGGTCATCAAAGAGAAGTCGCCTATTCTCAGTCCTTGCCCCACAATGGTGGAATGAACTACCCACCCCAGTTAGGACAGCCGAAACCCGTCCAATCTTTCGCCGTCGACTAAAGACGCACTTCTTCAACCATTATCTGACATTTTTAAAATTAATTAAAATAAAATAAAAATCTAACCCTAACTAACCTTACTGTCATCATCATCATCACCACCCCCGCGATGCGTAAAATATATAGGTCTGCGGATAGGCACGCTGAGGAGGCCGTGCAAACTGCAATGGAATACGGGGCATCTCTCTCTCTTTACCTAATATTTGTATTCTATCCTGACATCTTTCAGTTGGAAGGGCAGTCTACAGATGCAGCTCTTAGGACTCTGAGCTCTGCTCTGCACTGCTACTGCAGTAATCATGCACCATTAACCTGGCAGTGCGGTTAACAAGGTGTTAATGACGCTGCACCCTTGCAGTAGAGGTGCGATTTTTAAGAGCTCGATCTTGTATATGCGCAACGTTAAAAAAAAGAAATAAAAATGGCATTTTATTTTAAAATAAAATAAAAATCTAACCCTAACTAACCTTACTGTCATGCACATGTCCTAATAAACTAACCTACACTGTAGCACTCAACACTTTGATGAACATTGTTACTCAGCTGATAAGAGTTGTGCCCTTCCTGATGACTTGTCGTGCAGAACTTGTAAGTCGATTTGGATAAAAGCGTCAGCTAAATGACTAATTGTAAATGTGTGTCCGAGGCTTCTAAAACATGATGCTGCTCAGATGTTTGAGCAAAACCCGTTTCTAATCCATATAACTCTATGATAGCATGTACAATAATGTTGTATACCGTATGTATATATCCATATTTATCGTATATATATATATATTTATCCACGTCTGTATATACCTGCATATAATCCATTGTACTACATACCAAATACTATATATGTACATATCCCTTACCTATCTTACGCTGCTAGCCAGTATGACTTACTACCATAGTGTCTTTATACTAGTTGTATCACTGTACATAATAATACTATAACATTGTACAAACATCTGATTAGCACTATTACTCAGTAGTACCAATTTATATATTTTATACCCAGTTTAATCACCAGTACATTGTATATTACTGTTGCACTTTACTGTTACATTTGCACTCTGGTTGGATGGTCATTGTACCGTTTACTTGTGCTGTATGATGACAATGCATCTGAATCTAAAACATTCCAGGGATGGATCAACTGCATTTTTAGCTTTGTCAATTCTGTATGTACTGTAGACTAGAGTAGGTCCTGCTTCACCTACTGTACAGACACACGTTTTATTTACACATTTAATTTAACCCTTTCAGAGTACAGATCTTTCACATCATCCAATGGGGAAACAGTAACACAGCCGAGGACAATATGAATATTATTACTATTTTATTACACAGATTAATGTACAAAAGTTAATCTGGTCGAGTTAAAGAGTACAAAAGGTGTGTAGCATGACTCAGGCAGACAATATGGATGGCTGTATATATTTGGCAGATGATCACTTGCGTGTAGCCGTAGCCTTGTATACAATTCAGTCTGTGCTGACTTAAGACTATATATACATGCATCTAGTATGCTCTTTTTAACCAGGTCATAAAACATTTATTCATAAAAAGGCAATTGTAAGGCTGTGAATCTAGCACAGTCAGTGGCAATCAGCACCTCTCAGAATGGCAACAGGTCAATCAAATTGTGTCACATAGAGTAGGCTTTATCAAATGGTCAACATCATCGCTATACACCTGAGCATCGGTCAGCCATGTTCAATTCATGTCCAGCAACGGTGTTGTAAGCACCAGAAAAAACAACAACTGGGCGGCTAGGTGGTGCAGTGGGCAAGGCACTCACCACCAATACTGGAGACGCTGGGTTTGAGCCCAGCTCTCCACATTGTTTTCAGTTTGGCTGGTCGTCCGTACTAATACAATTGGCAGTATTAGGGGGAGGGAAAACTGAGGGGTGGGGATCGGACGTTGTGGACAGCGACTCCTACAGGTCGGTTGGTGCGCCTGCGCAGTAGAATCAAGAAGCGATGGGGGCGGCGCCCCTCCAAAGCGCAGACCCCTGACGCTGAAAGATCGCGCCGCGTAGGTGAAAAGATGCGACGGCTGCTACCTCGAGTATCGGAGGGGACTCGTGCTATGTATGGCTTCGTCCACATTGCAGCTGGCTTGTGGGAGGCAAGAAACAGCGTTCGAGACAGGGGAGGCTTGAGAGAAAAATAGAAAATGGGAGAAGAAAGTGGATAAAAAAGAAAAGAAAAAACAACTCCATTATACTATTTATAAAATCAGGAGGAGAGTAAAAATAGCA
Organism: Notolepis coatsorum; assembly: GCF_963971535.1. Classification (NCBI taxonomy): domain Eukaryota; kingdom Metazoa; phylum Chordata; class Actinopteri; order Aulopiformes; family Paralepididae; genus Notolepis; species Notolepis coatsorum. The sequence continues at coordinate 29,338,885 of NC_140177.1, read as the reverse complement.
CATCTTCTTAAACTATTCGCAAAGTGTAAACATTGTTTTTAATCTATGGCACTGTAGATTCAGAAATTCTGTTATTAAGAATCATATTTTAGACGCAAAAAGATAAGTTCATGTGCATCTGAGTGTTGCAAGTCCAAAGCAGCTATTAGGAGGAGTTTACGCTCTACTTTTGGAACATATGCATAAAGTAGTTAACACTGTAATAACACTGTTATTGAATGCAAAAAAAAGTGCTTTTCTAATTTTCTCAAGTGGTCACATCAAAGGGAATCTCAGTTTGTAGTTGCCGTAGTGACTGGCCCAACTGTGATGTCATTCAATTGTACATAGTTAAAAACTAGTATAACAGCTGTGCTGGAATGTAAAACCACTGCAACTTCAATCAGGTTACAATTTGAAAACCCTCTTTTACAAATATTCAACTGAAATTCTAAACACATGTCACATACACATACACACATGACACATACACATAACGGCTCCACGAGAGAGGGAATACAAATGCAGCTTTGACGATATCAACGCCATCAATGGCTAGAAACTAGAAAAGGTGTCATTCAACAGCCACAGTGCAATGACAGGGAGCGGTTGACTCAAGCTGACAAAAGGAATTGCATCCACACTCGGAATCCATCTTCAAAAAAGGCACATCAGCTAGATCAACTAGAAGACTAACTAATAATTTGTGCTCGATTCTTATAAGTTATTAAGACAACATGGGATCAAATATTTCTTCACCAAATGTTACAATCCTGATGTGCTATCTAATCTATGTACCATACTGTGCTGACGCATATCTTCCGTATAGAAATAGAAAATGCAATGCACGTGTACCGCCACTTGAGGGCGACAAACCTCGGTTTTCTCTCCAATGACTTTTCACAGGTGTTTCTGTTTTTTTACTGTCTAATGCATTATTGGGATTGGCCAGAGGCAAAAAGCTAACCTCTCTGTCCGCCCACCATCCTCTCTCCACAGGGACAAAAATGTTGTGTGCTTTGCTGACTGTGTGCTGAAGTGATGGGGAGAGGGGGCGGGGTTGTTTCTGGAGCCGTGGATTGTGGGCGATCTTATTGGCCGGGAGCTGGTACTAGCAGCATCGCCTGGTTGATGGAGGGGGCTGCCGGGTGAGCTTGAAGGATTCGTTGCTGTCCAGATCGGGATTTTCCAGCGGTGGAATCTGTTTACCTGAAACACACGCCGCAGGCTGGTGAGCAGAGCTGCAATCTTGTCAACAAAAAAAAACTTCTGATCTCAGAATCCAACGCCACAGTTTTACCATCTGGACTAACTGTAATTTGTCTGTTCTGCTTCATGTATTACATACCTTTTAATTTTGGTTTGATGTGTGTTTTAATAATTTCCCTTACCTCTGTGATGTGTGTATCGTCTGTCTCTTTTCTATTTTAGTTTTGTCCCCTTTCCCTGTTACCCTTCGAGAGGCCCTTTTATCCTCTCGCCAGGCCGTCGTTGTAAATAAGAATGTTTTAATTGACCTGCCTGGTTAAATAAAAATAAATAATGATAAAAAAGTACTGTATTGTGATCTATTTCATTCATGTGTATGGTTTTGTGGTCGGTATAAAATTACTATTTTGGTTTTGGAAGAAAAAAACAAAACATGACCATAAGTATGACATTGAATCTCAAAAATAGCCCAAAACAGTGGCAACAAATTCTAAGGTCAGAGTTTTCCCCCCTCTACTATCTGGGATCTTGAGGACTCTGCATATGACAGAGGAAGCAAATACATTTTTTTATTTGAATTGGGCAAAGAAAAGGACTACCATGACCAATGACATATTGCTTTATATATTTAGTCCACACCACCACCAGTTAAGTAAACATAAACGTTACAAGACAAGATTAGCCTACATAGATTCATATTCATTACACTGTATCTGTGTGGTATTAAAAAGTCTTAAATTCATAATTCTTAATTGAAAAGTCATTTGCACAGGTACTATGTTTTAGGGGGGTAGCCTGGCTGTCGGGAGATGAAATTATATTAAATTTTGTATTCAAGTAATTTTTTGCAGGGCTACTGGGAGCCTGGTGCGTCTGGCGAGAGCTTGTATGGAACACGGGAGAATTTAAATTGTCGCGAAATTTTTCTGTTTTTGTGTTTTTTTGCTAGTATGGTCGGGAAATTGGTATTTTTTGCTCTAAGTGCTCTAAGTGGTATTAAAAATGTCTTAAAAAGTCTTAAATTTAACTTGTTGAAAGCTGCAAATACCCTGCATTAATAACAAACATTGATATAAACTGAACAGTATAGCTCCACATATCAACAAAGGGAATGTCCATATGAAACAAATAAACAAACAAATAACTTACTTATTTTCTGAAAGAGTTCCTCGACATTGACAGCATTCCTGGCACTAGTCTCGATGAAAATAGCTGCAATCGACTCTGCAAACTCTTTGGCCTCCTTCATAGGCACTTCCCTGTCGAAGAGGAGGACACTACAATGAGCGAGGGCCAGGTCACAGTCAACAAGGGGTCTCATTCTCCAACATTTCCCAAAGACTTCTCTTCGGGCAACCATCTTGGGACCGACTAAGAATTGACGACAAGATCACTCTGATTCCCCAACGCGTGGGGAAGCTGTCTTAAGTGGCTCAAACGATCACAGCTGGGACACCGGTGACGAGGAATGTCACTATGAACGTGCGTTCCCGTCTAGGTCATTTGCATACAAGACACGCCTCCGAGAGCTCCTTATAAGCCAGGCTCTGTGCCGTGTGCAAATGAAATCGCAAAAAGTCGAGAGTTTAGACACACCTGCCCAGCTCATTAAATTGCAACTGATGCGATGCAGCCGTGTAAAAATTGAGGCGGAAGCGCAAAATTAGATTAGATTCATGTATTGTCATCATATATACAGGCTACTACAGCTCGTGGCAACCTGCACACACACACACACACACACGCTCGCAGTACTATAGTCTACGTGCGTAATGAATGAACGCAGTAGGCTTATATTATTCTAATGACTTTTATTAGGAAATCACAGATACTGCGCTGCCTATAGTAGTACAGTCCACCAGTCCGCTGCCCGACACTGGCGGCCTTAATATGTGTACTGTACTTACTGTACGTATAGGGCAGAGCATATATATAGTATCTACTATAGTAGCTACATAGTGTATTCCAATATCTGTTTTATTGATTAACACTTTAAGTGCCGAAAACGTGTTTAGGCGTCTTTCCTAGCCATGCTAAAGTTGCCGAGGACGCCCTAACTCGTCTTTAATATCAATATTTCAAAAATCTGTGATCGAAATCATATTTTTCCTCCGCAGCCCTGAGACACAGTGCTGGCCTCCTCTCAACCCTCTAGCGCAGGGCTATTCAACTGGCGGCCCGCGGGCCAGATCCGGCCCGCGGGATGATTCTGACCGGCCCGCCAAAGATTACATGATAATAAAAAAAAATAAAAAAAATATATATATTTTTTTTTTATATTTTTACTTTTTTTTTTTCATGTCAACGTTAACACGCACAATTTAGCCAAAAGTCACTCAATTAATGACAGATTTCATTGATAAATTGAGGGAAAACTTTGCAAGTCGATTTGATGAATTTGACATGTCCAGAGAATTGATGCATTTTGTGAGCAACCCATTTGCCAATGTAGCTGCTATTTCCACAAAAGGACAAGAGTTCCTTGCATCACTTCACATTGATGAAGGTCTCCTGCAACTTGAAATAATTGACATGCAAGCATCATCTGCTCTGAAGCAGGCACTTGAGAATGAATCCACCACAACATTTTGGATAAAGTGTATTCATGTCAAGACATTCCCCAAAATAAAAACGCTGGCAATATCTGTGCTAACAATGTTTGGCTCAACATACACCTGTGAATCCAGTTTCTCTCACATGAATGCCATTAAAACAAGCAACCGTGCCTCCTTGACAAATGAGCATTTGCATCACTGTTTGCGGGTAGCCCTCACTTCCTATGAACCCTCTTTCTCTGCCATTGCCCAGTCAAATAAGTGCAATCGCTCTCATTAGATGTGTGTATGCAGGGGCGTAGCTGGGGGGGGGGGGGGGGGGCGTCTCTACAATTCGTAGCCGCATTTCTGCAGACCCCTCTCTGATTGGTTGAACTCCATTTCTGCAGACCCCTCCCATTTCTGCAGACCCCTCTCTGATTGGTTGAGCGAAGCCTCTCTCTGATTGGTTGAGCAAAGCCCCTTTTAAGGTACGCGCTTGGTTTGAGCAAAGCCCCTCTCAGGTACGTGTTGTAAGGTTATCGCGGTGCTCGCGCCAAAAAAAGAAATCGCGCCAAAAAAAGAAAAAAGATGCCGCACATTAATATGGCAGCAAATCTTAAAATACGCGTCAGCAATGATGAGCGTTTTCCCTGTACTCCGCCATGTGAATCTAATCTGGATGCGTACCCTGAACTTGTGGTAGGCCTAGACATTTTCAATTCATCATCTTGTTTACATCAGGGTCCCCCATGTTCAATTCATGATAACATATATGACATACAGGTAGACAGATGGACAGTACTGCTACATTTAGACATTTATGACATACCAGATTTTGAACTTGTGGTAGGCCTAGACATTTTCAATTCATCGTCTTGTTTACATCAGGGTCCCCCACTTGTATGCAAATAAACAACTTGTGACAAATAACTCTTGACTTGACTTGACCACCAGCCTCTCTCTCTTAAGGCATTAACTGGGTTAATTAATCTAAATGTTATATTGTAACTGTCTAGTTATTGATTGATTGAATTGATTGAAAACTTTATTAACAGATTGCAGAATGGGTACAGTACAACTCAATACATACAATTGTTAAGGGAATGCAGACCAGAGAAAGACTTTCGTCTTGTTTACATCAGGGTCCCCCATTTTCAATTCATCGTAACATATGACATACAGATAGACAACTGGGTTAATCTAAATGTTACATTGTACAGTAAGTGGGGAGTGTAAACAAGTTGAACGCTGGCTGTTGTGAAATGTGAATAAACCGTGAAGTCACGCGAAATAACGTTATACGCGAAGCTATACAAACCAATTACATAATCCTATCCAACATGTGTAAAGGCACACACAACATATTCCAGTTAACGGTATATTTTTTTAATGATTCGTTATGGCGTAATCAATACTTCCATGCCGTCGGGCAACAACCGTGGGTTTTCAGCCTCTCTCTCTGGAGTTAACGGAGTTTCGACTCCTGGCTAGAGGAGCTTGTCTCGGCTCATGCGGGGGGCCAATCAGAGAGGGGCTTCGCTCAACCAATCAGAGAGGGGTCTGCAGAAATGGGAGGGGTCTGCAAAAATGGAGTTCAACCAATCAGAGAGGGGTCTGCAGAAATGCGGCTACGAATTGTAGAGACGCGGGGGGGGGGGGGGGGGGGGATAGCTTAGGATGATTCCAAGGGCTGGGGGGGCCAACATTTTTTTTTTTTTTTTTTACTAGACATCACTTACGTGTATTATTGATGCTCTCATTGATACTATGTTTGTTTCTGAAGTGTGTGTGTGTGTGTGTGTATATAGAGAGAGAGGGGGGGCTTTGGTAGACTATTGCATTGGTCCATTCATTGAAGATGAACGCAATGCGACATCCTTTACTAGGCTCACCCACCAACAGTGCAGGTGCTGAACTGCTGATCCGAATGTATAGGTAAAAACCATATTATGCGTTTTCATCAATAAAAAAATGGCCAAAGAAAATTCCGCTTGCGCGCTTACGCACGCTCGCATTCACTGGGGGCCTACAAATAAATTCTTTCATGGGGCCCAGAATCTGGAGCTACACCCCTGTGTGTATGTAGGCTAGGCCTGTCTGCCCCCCACCCCCCTGATGTTTGAGAGTTAAGAGTGGACAATAAGTGCTAATAAGATGCTGTGATTTGCTGTTGTTGCACAGACATGAAGCACTTTTTCATAAGCTCAGCTGCACTATAAATGTGTTTTTTTGTTCAAGTGTTGATGTTAGAATGTTCAGATGCACATCATGCACTTGTTTGTTTTTCATTTTATTTTTATATTGAAATGTTGAAGAGGAGATGTTGCAGTTGTTGCACAGTCATAAATGAAGCACTTTCTGCAGGAGATGTTGCAGATGTGGCACATAAATGAAGCACTTTTTTTGAAAAGTATACTACTTTTGCAATGTAGTTAAATAAAAGTTGTGAAAATGTGGTTGCGTGTTGTGTCAAGTGTACATATATTCATAGCACGGGGAGGCGCCGTGGCAGTCCGGCCCCTGGCCCCTTGGGTTTCTGACAATGTGGCCCCCTGAACAATTTAGTTGAATAGCCCTGCTCTAGCGGTTCAAGAGCGCCATCTGGTGGCCGATCGGCAGAAGCGCCAAACAGGAAGTCATGTGGATGAAGTGGTGATCACCCATATTACTTCCGGGCACTCTCTATAGCTCCCGCGACTCCATCTTGAAACACTGGATAATAGATCGCTCGCCCTAACTCAATAAACAACATGATTTGGACGTATATACTATTATACAACCTGGAAATAGATCCGGTATTTCGACATCCCATAATTGAAAACTGTCTTCTCCACGCTGATCGCCCAACGGCCCGCGGAGACTGGGGTGAGTTTTAGCGTTTATTATTACCGTGTTCGATACTAACTGCTATGATGAACATTTGACCCACATTAGATGAATGGTATAACGTTGCCCACGGAATTATAAACGATCCCCCGCCCATCCGGTCATCATCAGATGATACGTAGAAACTCCTAGAAGCACGTCCATGTGAAATTTTTCATCTGGCACCGATCGCTATCAAACTGTATTTCATCATCAATATAATGCATTTGGGGCTATAAATCACGTTCTGGAGAAAGCTGCAGAAAGAGATGAAAACATACTTATACTTTAGACCATATTTTACTATGAATATGTGAATGAAAAAGTTTAATGTTGCTACACAATGAACAATACATATAGGACCTTGAATGGGCCCTAATAATGGCAATCTAGCTATAGAATTTAAAAAGTTATAGCCCTGCAAAGAAGGGGAACTTCTCCATGTTAAATAGAGCTGGCAACAGATGGTATATCATGAATTTAGCCTTAGGCAATCAAAGTGTTAATGATATATTTTAAAGAATGCAGGTCATAGCTATATAAAACAAATGTCTGTCCCATTGTACCAATCAATGGGATATATTGCATGTTGGCTATAACCTGCATTCTTTCAAATGTATAATTAATCAATAAAACAGATATTTAACAAAATTATTATTTTCAATCATTTCACAATAATTGCATAATTGTGTTTGAATATCTGAGTAATTAAGTAATTATACATTTGTCCAAAATAGCTGGTTCAGATATGGTTAATCCAGCTGCCCTGTGATCAGATGAATCCATATTATTAATTTTTCCGACATCAAATGCGTAATTTTTTATCGTACAAATATTGTCATATTTATTTTAATTGTGATTAATTAATTAATTCCAAGGAGGCCTGTAGGGTTGACATGAAGGAATCACTATGATTCCTCCCAAATAAAGCCCTTAAGAACACGGAGCACACCAGTCCTCAGCACTCCTAAATCCTGGCCCTAAGATGTCTTAAATGGCCCTGAGTGCTAATTTCTTGTCGTAAGTCCGTTGGAGAATGAGGCCCTGTCCACACGAGCGCTGGATTTAATATAACCATGATTGTATGTGCGCAGTTGCACTGTTCGGCCACACACAACCGGGGATTTGCTACACTGCAACCGCGGCCTTGAAAACCGGAGCCCAGGGTGAAGTTTTGCGGTTTTGCAGTTGCGTGTGGGCATAGCAACCGAGGTTATTCCCAGTGTTTACAGCAGAGCTGTCGCAATTATTTCCCATGTTCACGGCAGACTGTCAAACAATAGCAAGTTAGCAACCGAGCGCGGGGTAGAGAGATTAGAGCAGAGCCAGCTACACCAGTGTTTACAGCAGAGCTGTCCCAAGTAGCGTTATATGAAAATGATTGTAACAAACTTTTGTTCGAAACATATCGTCTGTGTTGAAGAGTGTTGTGATCGACTGATGTCTGTTGTCGCATTCCTGACCTGATGCTCAGAGTAAACATGTAGCTGCGGCTAAACTAAACTCATGTGTTGTCAAGTTATTGTTATAAGGAACCCAGTCCAGACTGCATCCCCTTAACAATTGTTTGTATTGAGCCGTATTGTATTGTACCCATTCTGCAATGTGTTAAATAACGTTTGCATCCATTCATAGCGGTAACGTTACCACATTACGTTAGCATTTAAGCTATATACTATACATAGATATAGCCATTCACATTAGCATGTAGCTAACAACACCGGCGGTCTTTTGTGAGACTAAACTATCCGCTCTTGGTGGTAAATTGTGTTGCTGATGGTTTTGTTTCATCAACAAATGAGAGGCAGAACACACAGTGAATGTATCCGTTTGTTTATTGCACTTTTATTGCAGTTTCTTTCTTTGCTGAAAATATATGTTCCGTTGGCAAAATGATGGCTATGGTGTTTCTAAACAGGAAGTTTAGTGAGCGTTCAACCTTTTCTGATTGGTTGAAATGGCCTTCATGTCTGAACAACATCGCCGCCTACTGTTTTGGCATTGTACTACATGTATCGGTTGCTGGTTTTTCCAGCCTGCCGTGGGTACGCAATTATATGCGGTTGTTCACCTGTGTGGACAGAGGTATATTTTTTTCAAACTTCGGTTACATTAAATCCAGCACTCGTGTGGACAGGGCCTGAGACCCAATGTCTCCATTTCTAACATGAGTGTGTCTGTGGAGGTCTCATGTCCAGACTAAACCGATTTCGGTCGTATCAGTCAAAGTATTTGATCGTATGCACCTTTCATCCACACGGAACTGCGTTCTCGCAGCCTGAAGACGCTATTTTCTGAAACCGGCTCCCAGAGTGCGCAATTCTGAAGACGGCCCCCTTGCGTCGCAGTCTTTACAAGCGATACAAGCCTTTTCCTGAACCGTTGACGCGATAGCCCACCTCTCCCTTACCCCGCATGTGCAAACTCCCACATCACAACAACAATGGCATCGTACAGAGTAGTTGCGTTCGTGTTACAGAAGCTATTGAGCTTGATCAGGATGATGCAACTGTGTGTGATGCAATACACGATACTAGCTAGAGATTAGCGTCACATAGCTGGCCTTTTTCTGAAAGTAGTAGTAGTAGCCAAGCACATATTGTTCCATAGCATACCCCTTCAGTTGATCATGACAAATCCTCTCTTACCTTGACGATTAAAAAGCCTCCATAATTTAGTAAATAGTATTCCCATGGCTGGTGTTGAGCTGTAGCCAGCCAGTTAGCGTTGATGCTATCCAATGCTATCAACATTAGCTAAATAGCTAACCAACTAAATACAATAGACAGTGGTATCCTGAGGTAACGTTAAATACAGACAACGTTTGCTAGTCGAAAGGACTGGACACAGGGACAAGTTAAACATCAATCAATTACTTTAATACAACACAGGTCGTTTGAGCCGCGGCCTCTCTCTCTCCACTCCTTTGGAAACTAATGTTACGTTAGCTCAAAGGCACAGCACAGAACAATGATAACACTTCCGGTCGGGGGTTTTCAAAATAAAAGAGCGACGTCTAAAACAGGAAAGACATTTATTTTGTAAATTTGTGGCACGCACTTATTTTCTCGAGACGATTTCGTTTTTATGGAAACCTTTTTTTAAATGAAAACTAAAAAGATCAAAATGGTTTTCGTCTGGACATGGCCTCAGTGCCGTGCGTTCTCCCTCTCCCTTTAGCTCCAATGTCAGCCCACGTCACCCCACTTCTCAGAGAGCTGCACTGGCTTTCCATCGCCGCACCAATCCACTTCAAGGTTCTTGACCTGGTGTACCGTGCAGTGAGGGGAACGTCTCCCGCCTACCTCTGGTCAATGGTCTCTAACTACACACCCTCAAGACCCCTACACTCTGCATCTTCTGGCCGCCTCAGACACACTCCTATCCGAGCTCCTGGGGGTGGGGGGGTCATTCAAAAGAAGCAGGCTATTCTCTGTCCTTGCTCCACAATGGTGGAATGAACTTCCCACCAGTCAGGACAGCTGAAGCAATTTTTTGGCTGTCGACTAAAAACACACCACTTCAAACAACATTTGTCTTTTACTATTATGTACTTTACTACTATGCTACTATACTTATACTACTACCTATCATGCTACTATGTCAATACTACTATGCACTCAGAGTGTAACACTCAAGTTCGACACTATTTGACAAACAATACCACAACAAAAGAGTTTTACCCCTCCTGCTGTCTTGTTTTTGTAAGTCGCTTTGGATAAGCTGATAAGTGTCAGCTAAATTACTAAGGCTGCGGTTACATTAGGGCCATTTCATTTCGTTTCGCTTTTCAGAACGCTGCGTATTGGCAGGCAAGTTAGAGTTAAGTTAGACGTCGTTTTGTCTCGTCTACTATATACATGTAGTACAATGCCAAAGCAGTAGGTGGCGATGTAGTTCAAACATGAAGGCCATTTTCAACCAATCAGAAAGGTTGAACGAGTCACTCCACATCCTGCTCAAAATCTCAGAAAGCCACCATCTTTATACCTTGCATGAGCCATTTAGCAACATAGCATTTATTTTTCAGCAAGAAATAAAGTGCAATAAACAAAAACGGATACATTCACTGTGTTCTGCCTCATTTGTTGATGATTTGTTGATGAAACAAAACTAACATCAACACAATTGACCACCAAGAGCGGAGTTTAGTCTCACAAAAGAATCGCCGATTTTGTTAGCTTACGTGCTAACGTGATTGGGATATGCCATTATAACAGTATAGCATTGTGGCTAGCAGCGTAGTAACGTTAATGCTAGCAGAATGAATGGATGTAAACATTATTTAACAGATTGCAGAATGGGTACAATACAATACGGCTCAATACAAACAATTGTTATGGGAATGCAGACTGTTGTAGTTTGGAGTACTGGGTTCCTTATAACAATAACTTGACAACACATGATCTTAGTTTAGCCGTAGCTACAGGCAATCTGAGGAGGACGCAGCTGATATCCTGTATAGGTCCAGCCAGGGGAGAATTTGGTGTCGGTGTTTACTACTGCGCATGGGCGTTGGGCAAGAAACGGCTCCATATCGCGCAAATTACATGGCACCATTGTCGGCGAGTTTCGGCAAGTTTCCAAAACTAAAACACCCTTTCAGCGTTGCCACTAGGAAAACGTGTTTTCCTGCCAAAACGGCGTTTCTTTTTAACTTGGACATGCAAACGTAATCATTTGAAAATACAACGTTGCTGTTTTACCCCAGTGTAACCAGCTCCTTCTCCTCCTCTTGGTTCTAATTAGTAGCCTAGCTGCCGAGTTTTGAATGAGTTGGAGTCGTTCTGTTCTTTTTTTTGGGAGGCCGGTGATGAGGAGTGCATTACAGTAGTCATGTCGGCATGAGATTTAACCCATAATTGCTCTCGATGAGCAGGTCGGCACCATGCACGTCGGTGTGAAAGTATGAGTGAATGGGTGAATGTGAGGAACAAAATTGTAAATCGCTTTGGATGAAAGCACTATATAATAAATGCACCATTTATACCATTTCTGGTTCAATAAAACTTTTTAAATGTTCGAATCTTTATGATTTAATGATTTTGGAGAGACTTTAGAAAAAAAGCATCCATATCAATACCAAAGATGTAATGTATGTATAATGTATTTGTATATCTTTTCCCGACCCCCTAAAGTTATCTCGCAAAACACCCATGGGGGTCCAGACTGCCAGGTTGAGAACCACTGGCTTAGGCAACAGAGAATTGACGAAAGTGACATAAGCCATTACTTTAAGAAGGTGACGATATAGAATGTTAGAATACTGTGTATTGAAACGTCTACAGAGAGGAGGAAGGGAAGGAGAGGGACACCTGATGTCTCCTAGGTCGTTCTTGTTCCCCGCTATGGCCATGACGATGTCGTCTGGACCATGCTCCTTCAGCTCCTTCACCCACTTCTTCAGCGTCTGGAAGGAGTCCTGCGGCCACACGGGCGAAGAGACGAACAGGTTGGGTGACACTTCCCTTTAACAGCTCACTTTAGATGCGGAAACACAAAGTCATTCTTACCAATTTAGTGATGTCATAAACGATGACAGCAGCAGCTGATCCTCTGTAGTACATCGGAGCCAGTGAGTGAAACTAGAAAAGAAAGACGATAGTTACTCAGTAGGTTTTACAGGTAGTGATAAATCCTTCCGGAACACTCTTTCTTGTGGTATCTGGTTGCTAAACAGAAACAAGCTATTTCTTATTGAAGAACCGATCCATGTTTTTTTTTAATACAGTAATTTGTTGGTATCATTTATGTCACCGGTTTTTAAAGGGAAAGACTTGGTAATGGAAAATTATCTCTTTGAAACGTTCACACCCCACTTTAGTTTACAAACAACGCAAATGTAAAACCTTTTACAGCTTCACAATATGTCTAAAATGTACACATCCCTGTATACCAACAGGTCAATCGTAAAAGTCATGATAAAAAGGTGTGTGCGGGGTGGGGTTGGGGTTGTAGGGTGGGGTTGTGGTTGCATTACTGCCTTACGGCACATTCCAATCAGATGCGACAATCCAGCACCTCGCCGCAGGCTGGTGCGTTGGTGTGGATGGGCTATTTGTGTGACATCATGCTGTGAGCTTCAGCTGTGATCGATTGGCCGCCTCGGCGTGGGGGAGGGGTTGAGTTACGGCAAAAGTTGACTCAAGTTCAGGCTCATTCACGTGTAACGAGACAATGGAGGGGGAGAAATGCAGGTTTCCAATTATTTTGAATGGGGGAGTTGAAAAGAAGTAACTAGCCCCATTGAAAAGTACGGAAGCCCTAAGAGGCCGTACATTCATACATTTTATTTGCTCCGTTTTCCCGTGATAACGAGTTAATTTAATTTTTTTCTCGTGATAACACGATAATTTTCTCGAGATCTTGAGAAAACGAAACGATAGTCTATATATTAAATCACTGCAGGAAACATCATTCAGTGTCCCAATGTCAGAGGAGCAGGTAGCCCCGTTCGTGACTATGATGCACTCGGTGCATCACAGTCACGAAAGGGGCTAAGCAGGAGGATATTGATCACTGCGTCACATATCTCTTCAATCAAGGCCTGACACAGGCTGAAATAGCTTTATGCCTTGCTGTTACAGATAATATATATACACATTAATGTGCCTCAAAGTGCAATCAAAGTGAGCTCTCAAAGAGCACCTGGCTACGGGAGGCTGCAATGCGAAACTGGCCCCCGTATGTCCAAACCCCTCCCACCCCCTCCTAATGTACAGTTTCCTCCCCATCGTATGTATATTTTCTGTTAGGATCTCTGTTTAACAGTACTGTATATTTGCATATCTTGTATGTCGCAAATGTAACAGTACTGTGTATACCTGTATGTCATGTACCCCCCTGAAATAAATTAATCAGATTTAATTTGTTTTCTCGTGATAACGCGATAATGACCTCGTTATCACGGGAAAACGAAGTCCGTTTTCTCATGATAACGAGATAATTATCGCATTATCACGAGAAAACGGAGTAAATAAAATGTATGAATGTACGGCCGCTTAGGGCTTCCGTAGAAAAGAAGCAACTACTCCCATTCAAAAGAAGCAACTACTCCCATTCAAAAGAAGGGGCAAACTTGTGTGTGCCCCCCCCCCCCCCCCCCCCGCCCCCCAAATTGTTGGATCTGATGATCTGAACGTGCCCTCAACCAAGGAAACTATAAAAGAAGGAAGGGTCATCACGTCACCATGTATCACGTGAAAGCACATTGGTGCCAAGTGTGAAAGCGTTCAGTTCGGACGACAATGAGTTGAATGGGATCAGCCATCTCCTCGTTTATGTCATTTAAACAGGTTATTACCTCAGGTGTCAGAATCATCTGCAATTCGTTGCATAGTTAACTAGCTAACGTTTGATATATCGGTTGATGGATATTTCCTCAGATAGCTTGTATATTTAGAATTTTAATACAGGCTTCAATAGAACTGACATCAAAATCTGGCACCAAGCAGAGAATAGAACACTGTATTCTAACGTGTCGACCCTTCCTTGTTTTATAGTTTCCTTTACCTCAACCAACCTCGCCTGACCTCCATGTTAACTCAGTGATTATACAACAATCCAAGAAAAGTATTAAATCGCGACGCAGAGAGAAGAAGAAACCCCTGAAGACTGTTCATAATTGAAAAGAAAAGGACTCCTCAGAGATAAAGAAAGTTTCCAAGCGGTCTCTTTCTCCCACACGAGCAGGAAATGATTGCCCTAGTTTTTCCATGCAGCGAACGTGTCCGCTCAGCACAGCCCTCCCGCACGGCTCACCTCACCACCTCGGAGTCCGTTGCTGCGACAGCTCCCTGGATTTTGACCCCACGATGGGAATCACCGCGGGACAAACATACATCATGGCCAACATTTTTTAAAGATGTCATGACGACCCTTAATGATTGCACAACTGAATAGAAATAAACGATTGAGCAACCGCTAGCTTCCTGACAGACAATAGGCTGAGCAGCAACAGGAGGAGGAGGAGGAGGAGGAGGAGGAGGAGGAGGAGGAGGAGGAGGACACGTCAATGCATTGATTTTTCCAACCGTGGATCAAAAGGGGCACTACTTACATTTAAGAATTCAAACATGCTATTCCTGTGGTTTAACCTTTTCACTACCACACTACAGACAGTTAACCGTCTGTAATGTGGTAGTGAAAGGTTAACCTTCTGTAGTGTGGTAGTGAAAGGATTAACCCTTTGTCGTGTGGCAGTGAAAAGGTTAACCTTCTGTATTGTAGCAGTGAAAGGGTTAACCATTTGGTAGTGTGGTGGTGTAAGGGTTAAGACGGTCCACAAACATTTGCCAAAACAAACAACTCGCTCCCAAATCCAACAGAAAAACATTCTGTGGTTCCACAAAATCAAAGTCTCCCATTCATTGTCAACGGCGCGGCTCCAGACTTGGCACCTGATGACGTCACATGATTCCAGTCTGTGGTTTCCGGCTCATGTTCACAAAAAAACAGAGTTTTCCTAGGCCGATGGAAATATTTGAATCTAGTGTCCTTGTTCCCCTTTTTAAGCATGAATAAGTGTATAATATAACCAACATACAGACTCTCAGCTGCACCTTTGTTTACTCCGTTTATTATTCTCATATTTTTATATTCAGATCTAATCTTATCGCCTATATTTATGTCTTTCTACTATTACCCTGCCCATACCTGTACCCCCATCCCCCTCCCCCATGTTGTTGTTATGACACCCAAATTTCCCCCAAGGAGATCAATAAAGGAATATGTGGCTCAGCGCTCACCCTCTCCTGCCCCGCGGTGTCCCAGATGAGGAACTTGTGCAGTTCGTTCCCACATGGCACCGTCTTGGTTAGAAATGACGCCCTGTGAAGGAGAAAGCTGAAGTTACCACAACATTACAGCCCTGTTGACGTTGGCAATGCTGTTTGGGGGAGGTGAGGGGGGGGGGGGCATTATGGGCCATGCAACACATGCTTAGTGTGTAGTTTTACATTTACATTTACACTTGTTACACTTCCAAAGTGACTTACAAGTTCTGTACAACAAGTCAGCAGGAAGGGTACAACTCTGGCAGCTACAGAATGTAACTCTGAAAGTAACGTTGTTCGTCAAACAGGGTTGAACTTGAGTGCTGCTGCAGTCTTGAGTGCATGGTAGTATAGACATAATTAGCATAGTAGGTAGTAATATACGCATGGTAGATTATTTAGTAGAAAAGTGCATAATAGTAAAAGACAGTACAAAGGTTAGTTTTTTTTTTTTTTTTTTTTTTTTATGTATGTATTCTTCATTTCAGATATTGATTTAAGAAGTGTGTTTTTAGTCGATGGTGGAAAAGTGGGCAGGTTTTGGCTGTCCTGACTGTGGTGGGAAGTACCGAGAAGAGCCTGCTTCTCTTTGAGGACCCCCCGGAGCTCGGGTAGGAGTGGGTCTGAGGCGGCCAGAAGATGTAGAGTGTAGTTCCATTGTATAATCATGTGCTGTATTGTATATATGCATCTCTTAGACTTTCTTTTGGCAACAGGATTGGGTTTCTTCATTGAGTGCTTATCCTTGTGTTTCCTACTGATAAGGATAAGTATCTTGTTTTATTATAAATTATCAAATTCTTCAAAGCCAAGAACAACAGCACAGGTTTATGTTAGACAATAATAAGATGTTATATCCAGCAAGTCTCACGTGTTGTAAAGTGTATTTAGTGCTTGCCTACTCAGAAAGGACACGAACAGCTGAGGTTTTAATGTGATCTCAAACACTTGGACTTGAGTCGCATCTCAGGTCGCAAATGTGAGTAAATCTTGCAAATCTTGTATAGATGTAGCAGTACTGTCTATCTCTATGTCATGTATGTCATATATGTCCTGACGAATTGAAAATGGGGGACCCTGATGTAAACAAGACGAAAGTCTTTCTCTGGTCTGCATCCCCTTAACAATTGTGTGTATGGAGCTGTACTGTATTGTACCCATTCTGCAATCTGTTAATAAAGTTTTCAATCAATCAGTACTTGACACTTGAATGCATATGTGTGCTTTAGAACAATTCAACACGTGCTGACTTGACTTCCTTCTCTTGATTCAACTTGACCTCTCAAATTTGGACGTGGACTGGACTTTCAGACCAGTGTTTCCTATACATAGCTTTATTTAAAATGTGCAAGATGGCGGCACGCACATTTGGTATTTTGATAACTGTGTTTTATCGTGTAGCACCTAAGTTTGTTATTTTGATAACTGTGTACTTGTGTTTTATTGCGTAGCACCTAAGTTTGTTATTTTGATAACTGTGTACTTGTGTGTGTTATCGTGTAGCACCTAAGTTTGTTATTTTGATAACTGTGTACTTGTGTGTTTTATTGTGTAGCACCTTATGTTTGTTATTTTGATAACTGTGTACTTGTGTGTTTTATTGTGTAGCACCTTACGTTTGTTATTTTGATAACTGTGTACTTGTGTGTTTTATTGTGTAGCACCTAAGTTTGAGTTCTTAATCTCGTTGTACGCAGAATGACAATAAAGACTATTCTATTCTATTCTATTATTTGTGGTGGCCCAACCTGGCACAGTAACCAAACAGGACCATCACAAAGATATTTTGTGATGAGAACTACTAGGAATGTCTGACCGAGAACTATTAGGAATGTCGGTCTGACCACTAAGTGTGTCTGACTCTTAACCACCAAAACCTGCACGGACTACAATGCATGACGTATATCAGGCCAGTTAGGATACCTTGTGTATACTGTTGTTTACTTTTACTCTTACTCATAGTATATATACATTCAGATTCAAATTCTTTATTGCCATATGTATTGTAGCGTATAATATAACTAACAGGGCATACAGACCCTCATCTACACCTTTGTTTACATTGTTGATTTTTTCTCATAAGTTTATATCCAGATCTAAATGTATTGCCTATATGTATGTCTTTCTACTATTACCCTGCCCATACATGTACCCCCCATGCTGCTATGATGCCTGAATATCTCCAAGGGGATCAATAAAGGGATATCTTATCTTATGTACACACTCCTTTCCCCGGCTCCACTGTGTATACTGCATGCCCCAGCTTGCCCCTACAACAACTAACCTGCCTGTAGGGTGTAGGTTTGGTTTCAATATTGGGGGGGGGGGGGGGGGGGGGTGCACTTTAAGCGGGGGGGGGGGGGGGGGTTGGTGGTCCTCCCCCTGGAGATTTTGAGCGTCAAACACTTAATTTCCTGCATTCTGGTGTGTTTTTATGAGAGGCGCGTCTGCAAGGTTGAGATGGTACGGTCCTGGAGGGGTGTCTGAAATTGTTGGTTAATATATAGTTACAGGTAAGAAGGATATATAAATGTTTTGACCCCGTTATTTCTTTACCTCTTTTGGGGAGGGGCTTGTCTTTCATAGCTACAGTATATTTTTGGAGGGGGACACATTTACCTCTTCTCAATACTGAGGGGGACAAATTTACCTCTTCTCAATACTGAGGGGGACAAATTTACCTCTTCTCAATACTGAGGGAGACATGTCCCCTACAACACCCCCCCCCCTCCTAAATCACGCCTATGCCTGCTGGCAATACTGGGGATTCAATCATTTTGACGTTGGAATTGAACCTCAAAGACTTGCTTGGGACTGTAACACGGCTTACCTCCTCTGATTAATAACAGTGATGTCCACTCATGAGTCTGAATAATAACAACAGCTGTGTGGTAACCTCGGTGATATTGATGTCCTTTCATGATGGTGTGTTGCGATGCTCTTACCCTATTGTTGGACTTATGTTGTGGTCAAAATGGTCTTGTACAAAACGGCACACAATACTGGACTTTCCAACCCCTGTATCCTGTGAAATAATAGAGAGGTACATAGATCACTGCTAATTACCAGTCAAAGGAACTGTGTGTACTGTAGGACGGTCACGGTCAATTGCCATTTGTGATCACAGATATCTTTGTCCCAATGCCAGAAACCAGAGAATAAATTAGTGACTTTCACTTGACTAATTATTGTACCCAAATAAGATTGATTTTATAATGTTATTTCTGTGCTGAAAAATAGGCCACCCCTATCCCCAGGACATCCCCCTGGTGGCTCTGTTCACCTGTACAACCTTCCCAGTTCTCAATTCATCTCCTGGCTATATAGCACATCACATACATCCAGTGGCGAATCCTTATGGAAGCCAACGGAAGCCATGCCTCCCTAATATTAAAATATGAATTAATATCAAATATGAAATATGAAAAAAAATAAAAATAAAAAAAAATAATATAGTTTACATTCTTTTTCATCTGTGCATCTGTGTTATATTTTTTTTTTTTTTTTTTTAAATGTCTCCCTCTTCTCCTTCTCACTCCCTCTAACACACTGTCAGCCTCACTATGCTCACTGCAGCAGGAGAGGAGGCAGATGGTAGGTCTCTTTCTCCAGGCTTCCAGCATTATAGAGTCCAAATCCGATCCTAGCCAATCAGATTCGAGCTGACTGCCACACCCTAAAAGTTTAAAACGGGGCTGAGAGGAAAACACTCAGCATATTTTCCCCTCTGCACTCTGAACATTGTATTAACCCGTAACTGTTCCCACGGGCCGAATGTTGCCCCGATCCTCGCGAGATTAAATCCACGGGGACCTCTCGGCGTGCCGAAGCTTTTCCTAAATCACTTCCATCATCGAAAACGAGGGGAAAAGGTCGGCTCGCGACCCTGAAAATGTCACGTGATTTTAAAAACGCTGTATTAAGTGAGCCTATTATGGGATCCACGCAAGCTTTCTATCGTGGAAACATCTGGGCGTCCCGCAACTTTTACTGATTCACATGTAGCCCCTAAAATGCTTAGAAAAGGAAAACAGAAAGCGTGGAATAAACTCGCCGAAACGGAAAAGTGTCCCACGGGCGCGCCGTGATTCCGATCCGCGTGAAAATATTCACGGCCATAGAGGAGACCGTGGGACACCTTTTTGCAACCGAATATGTGTCTCGAATTTTCTCCCACGCGGCGCGCAAAATCGCGCAAGGAAAAATCGGACCAAAAATTAACCAATGCTCCAGCAGTATTAATGACCCTGATGTAAACAAGACAAACGTCTTTCTCTGGTCTGCATCCCCTTATACAATTGTGTGTATTGAGCCGTACTGTATTGTACCCATTCTGCAATCTGTTAAATAAATAAAAAGAACGTTTGACTGGCCGCCGAGCCATACTGTAGTGTACATGGTGACTGCTTGACTTTAAAAAAAATTAAAAAAAATTAATAAAAATATTTAATAATTTTTTTTTAATAATTTTTTTTTGGCTTCCCCTGTTATTTTACCCCCGCGACGCCACTGCATACATCACAACAAGTCTTTGTTCTCTGGCTTTCTTCAGTGGACAGCGTTCCTCCTTTAAAGCTGTCTAAACAATAAACAGTGTTCTCTAATAACTCAACACACGTGTATAAGACTCAAGCACGAGTATGTAATGAGCCCCCGCCAAGCACAATTAGAAACGTCTTGGAATGTACCGGTATATGATATATCGGTATGTCAGTGTGGGCCACACCACACGGTATTCACGGGACACTGTGTCTTTAAGTAGACCTTTACCATATTCCAAAGGCAGAATCTTTTGTCAAAAGAATCTGACAATTTTTAACACTACGCCATATGTTTATCTATTTATTACTAAAAGATTTGCACTACATGATCCCTAATTTTTGCGTTTTAAAAAGCTTGCATATATACTTTGTTAGCATGTTGTACTTCACTTTGAACTTTAGGTTGTTGTACTTTAGTTTGTATTATTTATTGTATAATTTGTAGTTTGGTATTTTCTTTTGTTGTTTACTGTATGAAGCACAATCTCAGGGGGCTCATACACAGAACCAATCATTACATTGTAATGTACATGTACCTTATATGTGACAAATCAAACAAAAACGTTACACTTTTTACGATTCTAGGCGCGGTTTAAAAACAGTTTTGCAAACAGCGAGAATCAAACTAACGAGCCGGATGATGACGTAACGGCTGGTCCTTTAATGGTCAGGACCTCGTCAACAATTAAATGGAAAACAGCCACTAGACGACAACACACACAACACACAAGTGACCAAAAGCAAATAGAAAAACAAATGTATTTAGTTGACAGCATATATATATATTTTTTTTTTACAAAAAAGTAGCCGCTAGGCCCGTCGATCGTGTATGAGGCGAACGACCGCAATCGCTGTTAGTTTTGTGAAGTTTCTAAAACGTGGCTGTCAGTCAACTGATCAACAGTCAACGCAGTAGCTAGTCTGAAAATAAAAAGACAATATGAACAATAACACCTAAATGTGTTCTTATCCTCAAGATGTTGTCGATAGATAGACGCACTACACAGACGAGAGAATGTCCCTGAAAAGAACCAACAAAAGCATCTGCCACTTAACTTACCCCTAAAAGACAGACTTTGAGCTCCCGTATCGCCATTGTAAAGATGTGGACGTTTTTAAAGCATGTTTCGTAAGTTCTCGCAGTGTTTTTTTTTTTTTTTATCTTTCCATGCTTAGTTACAACACAATACTTTTTTCTTAAGATAGAAAAAAAAATAAACCCAGCCCCTAAACGAGAATGAGCATCTTTTCCAGATCTAACGGAAACCAGTTGGGAGCGACGAGACGTTTGGAAGAAGTCACGTGGTGTCTTGTGTACCTCTCCTGTGGATCATGTGTGACTGAGAGCTAAACACTCCTTTCATCCACAGAAAACATTTGGGTCAAAATTATGATGAATAAGGTGGTGTTTTCCCAAACCTAAAAGGTTGAGGATGAGTAAGGAAGAAAGAATGCCGATGCCATGTAAATGGAAAAATACCATTTGGTATACACTGCTAGGCTAAAGTAGGTAATAATAAGTAACTAAACCTTGTGAGTGAAAGAGAATTAATAAATTGAGATTGTCGTTCAGCATTTTCAGTGAACCTCGATAGGATACAATGACACACCGATAGCCCAATGTCTAAACATGGAACCAGATGATTAATTCTTCAGATTGACACTTTTATTCTTCACAGCATTATTCTGTCTGCAACAATAAGCTACAAAAGTCTTGAACAATATGAAAATAATCTTATGAGAAGAAAGCTTTTATGAGGCCAATCTAGCATTAATCTGTTTCAATCACAGGAGATTAATTAATAAAACTGACATTTCGAATCATGAGTCCAAACAGATTGCTTCGATTTCACCCACGTCCAACGCAGTTGGGCAGTCATTCTAGAATACTCCGTAAAGATCATTAACGATAAAAAAGAAAAGAAAAAAAGAACATATGACAAAACAATAAGAGCTCAAAATACATGTTTTCAATTTTACAATAATGTACATGAACAGTAAGTAGGCTGTGCCTTTGCTGTACATATCACAAAGATTGAACGATGATCGTGAAACAGCACTTTTTCTTTTAATAATAGTCATATAGACTAGGCATTCTGAAATGATTGACTTTGAATCTCGACTTTCACACTCACTTGTAACCGATGCCATTAAAGAATGACTCCCTTGATTTAAGAGATGCAAAGATGACTGAATGTGTACCATGATACTCGTATGCCATTCATTCACTGGTCAGTCGCGCGCGGCACTCCGCCGCTAACGCGTTTATGTGCATTTGTAGTTCAAACAACGAAAGCATCTACAATATATTCATATACATATATATTACTAAATGGCATGTAATTTAAAATCTATATATTTACTTGAATAGTCTTCCATGTCCTCCAGAATACTACTTAAATATATAATATATAGACCGATCGTAAAATTCTTCATAACTCAAAGAGCTTTTGTAGTAGTGGTTCTCTGGGGGTGGGGGGGGGGGGGTCGTCCAGTCTTGCAGCTTAAGCTATGGCACAGTGGTTGCAATCAAAACATGTGTTTCTATTTTGAGACTATAGGTATGGGGATGAATTGAACCATTAGGAATAGAGTTGAATTCTTTTTAAGCCCCGACAACCAAAAAGAAAAGAAAAAAAGTAATTTCTATGTTTGGCAGAAAACACACCATCAGTGATTGGTCAAAATACGGTCGGTGGCCCGCGGTTTGGAGTAGTCCGTCACAAAACCGGTCTGCGCCAGGGGGTCGTTTTTCAGTGCCCAGTGCCCCTGACTCGATGAGATCAGACTGGCGCCCGACTACGCTCGTCTCTACCCACTTCTCCATCATGAATAATTGCGTGCGCGTCTGAAAAGCGTGTTTTCTTTTGCATGCATATGTAAGGTGCCAACCTCTCTCCTTACCAACTCCTTAATCCCCTCTCGTCTAACCCCTTCCTACACACACGGGCACGTGGATGTCTCAGTGAGCGTTAGTCCACTGCGGTGACGACACGCAGTCCCTACATTTATTACAATGTGTCGCAGAGAGAATGGAAAAGCGGAGCACTGGATTAGTGCCGAGACGGACATCGTGCCAACGGTAGAATGATAAATTCCTCCACGTTGGCTAATTGACAGAAAACACATATGGTATTAAAATGTCTCTGCCCTCACACACGCGTGTGTGTGTGTGTGTGTGTGTGTGCTCAATGATAGCGCAATGCAAAAGCCCTGGAGGGGGGCGGCGACGAGAGTGACCCTGCAGGACAGTTGACCAGTGATAGGAGATGTATAGCAGTACAGGGCGGCCAGGCGGAGACTTGAGACGACGCCTCACAAGTTGGTCTCTCTCTTGTCTTTGCTCGGCGAGGGTTTCGAGGGATCCTTCGCGGCCTTGCCGTTGACCACGGCCGCAGGGTCCGTGCCGGTCGCCACCGCAGCGGTAGTAGCTGTGGCGACGGCGGCGACGGAGCGCTTGGTTTGCTCGTCGCCGTGGGCCTCCGGGCTGGGCTGTGCGGGCGGGGCCTGCTCGGCCGGGGGGGGCTGGACGGTCAGCTCCTGCTGCAGCTTGTGGCTCTGTAGGAGGCGGAGCTGGACGCGAAGCTCCAGGATAGCTTCCTGCTCCTCGTGGATGGCCTGGTTCAGGTGGGTGTTCTTGTTCTGCGGGGACGACAAAGACAAGACAGTGGGCCACGTTATAGGACTAGACCTGGGTGACAGTCAACAGTGAGCCACGTTATAGGACTAGACCTGGGTGACAGTCAACAGTGAGCCACGTTATAGGACTAGACCTGGGTGACAAAGTCAACAGTGAGCCACGTTATAGGACTAGACCTGGGTGACAGTCAACAGTGAGCCACGTTATATGACTAGACCTGGGTGACAAAGTGAAGACAGTGAGCTGCGTTATAGGACTAGACCTGGGTGACAAAGTGAAGACAGTGAGCCACGTTATAGGACTAGACCTGGGTGACAAAGTCAAGACAGTGAGCCACGTTATAGGACTAGACCTGGGTGACAAAGTGAAGACAGTGAGCCACGTTATAGGACTAGACCTGGGTGACAAAGACAAGACAGTGAGCTGCGTTATAGGACTAGACCTGGGTGACAGTCAACAGTGAGCCACGTTATAGGACTAGACCTGGGTGACAAAGTGAAGACAGTGAGCTGCGTTATAGGACTAGACCTGGGTGACAAAGTGAAGACAGTGAGCTGCGTTATAGGACTAGACCTGGGTGACAAAGTCAAGACAGTGAGCTGCGTTATAGGACTAGACCTGGGTGACAAAGTCAAGACAGTGAGCTGCGTTATAGGACTAGACCTGGGTGACAAAGTGAAGACAGTGAGCTGCGTTATAGGACTAGACCTGGGTGACAAAGTGAAGACAGTGAGCTGCGTTATAGGACTAGACCTGGGTGACAAAGTGAAGACAGTGAGCTGCGTTATAGGACTAGACCTGGGTGACAAAGTCAAGACAGTGAGCTGCGTTATAGGACTAGACCTGGGTGACAAAGTGAAGACAGTGAGCTGCGTTATAGGACTAGACCTGGGTGACAAAGTGAAGACAGTGAGCTGCGTTATAGGACTAGACCTGGGTGACAAAGTCAACAGTGAGCTGCGTTATAGGACTAGACCTGGGTGACAAAGTCAAGACAGTGAGCTGCGTTATAGGACTAGACCTGGGTGACAAAGTCAACAGTGAGCTGCGTTATAGGACTAGACCTGGGTGACAAAGTCAAGACAGTGAGCTGCGTTATAGGACTAGACCTGGGTGACAAAGTCAAGACAGTGAGCTGCGTTATAGGACTAGACCTGGGTGACAAAGTCAAGACAGTGAGCTGCGTTATAGGACTAGACCTGGGTGACAAAGTCAAGACAGTGAGCTGCGTTATAGGACTAGACCTGGGTGACAAAGTCAAGACAGTGAGCTGCGTTATAGGACTAGACCTGGGTGACAAAGTGAAGACAGTGAGCTGCGTTATAGGACTAGACCTGGGTGACAAAGTCAACAGTGAGCTGCGTTATAGGACTAGACCTGGGTGCAGGGCACGAAATTAACTTTTTGACTCACCGGCCAGTGGCGGGTAGATGGGAAGAATCTACCCGCCAAGCATATTTCTTACCTGCCAAATTCTTTTTGATTAAAAAAAATATATATTTTATATAATTTTTTTTTAATAAAATATATATTATATAATCATACTTGTAGTTGTATTATCTGCGAGACATCGCCACCACGCAATAAGTCAAAATGCTCGCTATCTGCAAACAGCTCCACTGTCTGTGTGTATACTTGAGTAGCCTCCAACTCCAGCAAGGATTCTCCGGCGCTGCAGCTAGACCCTATATTCAGCTAGACCCTACATTCAGCATGCAAGGATTCTCCGGCGCTGCAGCTGGACCCTATTGGTATAATGTTACGTTTCTTTGGTCAAATCACATTCAACATGCCCTCAGCTAGAATACGCATTGAATCAATGTTATAAGACATTGATATCAGGAGCTATCTGTAGCTACTGCTAGCCCGCTAGATAACGTTAAGACAATTTAGTTTACTGGGACATATAGATCTAACGTGAGCTAGCTAACGTGAGCTAGCTAACGTGAGCTAGCTAACGAGGGAACGGAGGTATTATGCACTCGAGTCGACTATTGCTGGAGCATTTGTTGATATCAGCAGCTATCAGTAGCTAGCCAGCTAGATACCGTTAGACAATGCCTCGTCATGTATTAAACTAAAAGTGAATAGTTGACTGGGTCATTGTTTAAACAGTAACGGTAGCTCATGGAGGTCCGCTCTAGACTAGAGCAGACTGCCTCTGTGTTGATACGAGCAGAAGCCAATAGTATCCCGCTGCAGGGCTGGGCGGATATGACTCGTTGCCACGTTTTTTTTCAAAATAAGAGTATCATACGAACCGAATGTTGCTAACTGCCGGAGCCATCGATATTATGACTGGAGCTGCGCTTGATTGATTGATTACACGCCGGGCAGACCTCTCAGTGGGAGGCGCCAAACGTAAAAACTGAGCGTCAATGGCGGGTGGCGGGCTCTAAATTTGCCCCCTGCCTGGGTGACAAAGTCAACAGTGAGCTGCATTATAGGACTAGACCTGGGTGACAAAGTCAACAGTGAGCTGCGTTATAGGACTAGACCTGGGTGACAAAGTCAACAGTGAGCTGCGTTATAGGACTAGACCTGGGTGACAAAGTCAACAGTGAGCTGCGTTATAGGACTAGACCTGGGTGACAAAGTCAACAGTGAGCTGCGTTATAGGACTAGACCTGGGTGACAAAGTCAACAGTGAGCTGCGTTATAGGACTAGACCTGGGTGACAAAGTCAACAGTGAGCTGCGTTATAGGACTAGACCTGGGTGACAAAGTCAACAGTGAGCTGCGTTATAGGACTAGACCTGGGTGACAAAGTAAACAGTGAGCTGCGTTATAGGACTAGACCTGGGTGACAAAGTAAACAGTGAGCTGCGTTATAGGACTAGACCTGGGTGACAAAGTCAACAGTGAGCTGCGTTATAGGACTAGGCCTGGGTGACAAAGTAAACAGTGAGCTGCGTTATAGGACTAGACCTGGGTGACAAAGTAAACAGTGAGCTGCGTTATAGGACTAGACCTGGGTGACAAAGTAAACAGTGAGCTGTGTTATAGGACTGGACTAGGCCTGGGTGACAAAGACAAAACAAGACAGTGAGCCGCGTTATAGGACTGGACCTGGGTGACAAAGTCAAGACAGTCACTGGAGTAATTTATCTACTGTGACATTTTTATTCAGTGATTTGCTTAACAGAATCAACCCATGCTAAATTGATTTCCTCACTAGAAATGTCCACAAATGTCCAGACTTCTCGTTTTTATATTCAGAGTTAATTATATAGTTTACACTGTTTATTTCTTCTCATATCTTTATATTCAGATCTAATTTGATTGCCTATATTCATGTCTTTCTTCCATTACCCTCCCATACCTATGCATCCCCTCCCCCATGCTGCATGGGGCGAAAGTGGCTCAGGAGGTAGAGCAGCCGTCTGGTAATCCGGAGGTTCCCGGTTCGATTCCCACTCCTCCCGGGCAGCGTGTCAAAGTGTCCTTGAGCAAGACACTTAACCCCTAATTGCTCCCGATGTGCAGGTTGGCACCTTGCATGGTTGCCTCTGCCATTGGCGTGTGGTATGTGTGAGTGAACGGGTAAAATGTGACGAACAAATTGTAAAGCGCTTTGGATAAAAGCGCTATATAAATGCAGCCATTTGCTATGACGCCCAAATTTCCCCAAGGGGATCAATAAAGGAATATCTTAGAAAACCAGAAATCCAATTGCAAGAATGTAGACATTTTCAAGCTTTGATACCTTTCGACACCTTTAAATCGATAGTAAAAAAAATAAATAGAAAGAAGGTAAGTATCGTTACCAGGCACTATTCAGAACTAGTTCGTCTTTGACAGCATTCATAGTGTAAATATATCTTTCAACCCTTCTGTCAGTCTAAAAAATCCTCTCAAAACCCTTCTGATGACAAAAAAAGCAAGCAACAGCAGGGTTCACACACATTTCACACCCATTCAATTCTAAAACCTTCTCACAACTTCATACTAAATTTCCATGGCCATATTTCTGCAGTGTCTGCAGGGTACACTTAGTCCTTTAGCCGACACTTTTATCCAAAGCGACTTACAAGTTGTGTACAACAAGTCAGCAGGAAGGAGACAACTCTGGCAGCTAAGGGAAAGTGTCAAATAGTGTCGAACTTGAGTGCTAGACTCTTGAGTACATAGTAGTATAAACATATTAGCGTAGTAGTATAAGTACAGTTATAGTAGATAGTAGTATAGACACATAGTAGCAAAGCACATAATAGTAAAAGACAGTAAGAATATTATTTCAGATATTGATTGATTGGCTTAAGAGGTGGGAACTGTCCAAGAAACACCAGTCTCTCTGACCTACTTTTGCCTTATAACTATTGTATTTGAACATTTGCAGAAATAATTATACCTGCAATAACAGACTTTTGCCAAACATTCACAGGTTCCAAAACCAGGGTATCTGCAGGTTTCAACAAGTTAAACTTAAAATACCTTTTAAGACGTTTTTAATACCACTTGTGCACCAAGCTCCCGGTAGCCCCGCAAAAAAACGACTTGAATACAAAAACATTTCATATATTTAATATAATTTCATCTCCCGAAAGCTGAGAGATAAAATAATACACCCCCCCCCGCAAAAAAATAAATACCCAGCAGAAAACACACTTTCAAATTCCATAACTTTCCCCAGGATTTTCATGACCATGGGAACCCAACAGGTAACTAGGTAACGGGTAACTAGGTAACAGTCAACTAGGTAACAGGTAAATGGGTAACTAGTAGGGATGCTCGATATTGGCTTTTTTACCGATACCGATATACCGATATTGTCCAACTCTTAATTCCCGATACCGATATCAACCGATATATGCAGGGTTCCCCCCCCCCCCCCCGAAAAATGGAATAATTTCAGGTAATTAACACTTTAATCGCCGTTGACGCTGAAACACGTCTTTCCCCGCCATGCTCATTCTGCCGAAGACGCTGGACAGCGTCTTTGATATCAATATTTCAAAAATCTGTGATCGAAATCATATTTCTCCCCCGGAGACATGAGATGTACTGTTGAGTCCCTCTCAACTCTACAACGGTTCAAGAGCGCCATCTGGTGGCGGATCGGCGGATCGCCCAGGGGAGAAACAGGAAGTGGAAGCTGGTGCTCATTTCAATTTGGTCCGACCACTCGCTATAGGTCCCGGGACTCGAGCTCGACACAATGGATAGTGATCCGTTACCAATAACTCGATAAACAACATGATTTGGACGTATATACTATTATACAACCTGGAAATGGATCGGATATTTCGACATCCCATAATAGAAAAAATTCTGTTCCACGCTCATCTCCCAACGGCGAGAGGAAGCTACGGTGAGTTTCAGCGTTATTTGTTAATGTCTTCGATACTAACTGCTCTGATGATCATATCACCCACACTAGATGAATGATATAACGTTGCCCACGGAATTATAAACGACCCCCCGCCCATCCGGTCAACATCAGATCATACGTAGTAACTCCTAGAACCACGTCCAGTTGAAATTTTTTATCTCGCACAGATTCCTACCAAACTGTATTTGATCATCAATATAATGCATTTAGGGCTATAAATCAAGTTCTGGAGAAAGCTGCAGAAAACGATAAAAACATACTTATACTTTAGACCGTATTTTAGTATGAATATGTGAATGAAAAAGTATAACGTTGCTACACACTGAACAATAGATATAGGACATTGAATGGGCCATAGTAATGTCAATTGAGCAATACAATTTAAAAAGTTATAGCCCTGCAAAGAAGGGGAACTTCTCCATGTTAAATAGGGCTGGCGAGGGATGGTAAATTATGAATTTAACCCCGGCGATCAAAGTGTTAACATTACATATCTCTTGTTGTGGAATTAACACAACATTATGCATACTTTTGACAATAAATAAAATCAGAATTTGTTCTTACTTGCTTACCTGGGTAAATAAAGGTTATAGAAATGTAAACATTTTTAATTTTTTTAAAACAGATACAGATATTTTCCGATATCACATTTTAATGCCGATATCGGCCGATAATATAGGTAGGCCGATAATATCGAGCATCCCTAGTAACTAGGTAACGGGTAGCAGCTGGTGTCTGCCTCACCTCCAGTTCCTCGTTCTGTTTCTGTAGGTCTTCTAAGATCATCTGCAGCTCCTCCTCGTCCTCACTCTCACTCTCGCTGTCCGAGGAGTACTCCTCCGTCTCACTGCGGCCCTGCTGCCGACTGGGGAGCAACGCCAGGGATTTACATGTTGACATTAGACTACATTCAAATGTGTCGTCATCATACAGCACAAGTACAGTACAATGCAGTGCAAATGTAGCAGTAAAGTGTAATAGTAATATATAATGTACAGGTGATTTAACTGGGTATAAAATATATAAATTAGTACTACTGAGTATAGTGGTAATCAGGTGTATGTACAGAGTTGTAGTATTAATATGTACAGTGATACAGGTATATAAAGACACTATGGTAGTAAGTCATACTGGCCAGCAGTGTAACTAGTAAGAGTAGGTAAGGGTAATGTACAGATATAGATATAGTATCTACAGATATGTAAAAAGGACTATAATTATGCAAGTATGTACAGGCAGATGTGGATAGATATATACAGTATATACAGCGTTATTGTACATGCTATCATACAGTTATATGCAGGTGTATAAGTAGGTATATAGAAGAATTATATGCAGGTATATTCAGACAGATATGGATGGAGATATATATATATATTATATATATATATGTGGTAAATATAAATATATGTATATATGATATATACAGCACTATTGTACATGCTATCGTACAGAGTTATGTTGACATTATTATTGGTATATATTATTGGTATATACATCATATTAGAACATATCACCCCATTGGTTAATAATGTTGGATGTATTGCAGGGAACTAAGGTTCCTGTGATTTAATTGATTGGTCTCTAGCTATTGAAACAGCTGACCAATTTTTTGTAACCTTGCTGAATGTATCACACTATCTACCTACCCTGATACAGGGCAATAATTATGACAATGGCATAATATGACTATGGTTCTGATAATTACTCAGTGATCTAAAATAGAAGTGCATTGCACTTGGTTATACCTCTCAACACCATGAATTAATGATTGATCACAGCAACAACAGAAATGCCATTCTTCCAATTACGGCATCATTACATCTCAAAACTGTTCACACCAGTCCCTCCACTAATAGTCTTATGATCCACTAATAGAGCTTCCTGCAGTGTGTACGAGACTGTCTCTGACCTCTGTATGTCTGCGATCTCCGCCCGCAACCTCTCGATTTCCTCCTTCTCTGTGGCGATCTGTCTACGCAACACCTGCTCCAGGGAAATCAGCTCCTCCTGCTCAGTCAAGATCTCGTTCTCCTGGCGATGGGGAAATTATTTAACCTCAGTGGGTTGTACATGGAACCAGGGAGAGAGGAGGGTTTGAACGCATGACAACGTGAGGATTGGACGGCGTTAACAACAGTGCCTTTAAGTTGAAACATTTTTAACTCAGTCATCACCACCTTGAACTCTGCTATGCACTAAGCCCCACACTGTACAAAATATAAATTATCTACCCATTACTGTCTGACACTGTGATTGTTGTATTGTTGTATATTCTGTATTGTATCGGATTGTGACTTGTATAGTATTGTGATATTTGTATAGTATTGTGATACTTTTATAGTATCGTGATACTTGTACACAGTATTGTGATACTTTTATAGTATCGTGATACTTGTACAGTATTGTGACATTTGTATAGTATTGTGATATTATGTTTATTTTTTATTACTTGTGTGAACCTGCACGTTAAGTTAAGAGTCCCTAATCTCGTTGTATGAAAGAGAATAATGACAATAAAGTCTACTATATTTTTAGTATGGTTGGCCGGTGGGAATCGAACCTCTACCCGCTGACCCACAGCACCACGGACGCAGTGTAGGCGAGCGTCTCACCTGTGCCAGTAGAATGTTGATCACCTCCTCCTCGTTCTCGGTCATCTCCTCCTTCGACACGTCTTCCTTGGACAAGCTGGCGATCTCCTGCGCTATCTTACTCTCACACTCCTGACGGACCAGATGCAAGGCGGCGGTCAGACAACACACTTCCCCCCAGGTTACACACTGTTATTATCATCGCTTTAGCAATGATGTAAATGGTGCATTTGATGATGCAATGATGTGGGTTCCATCTATTTCAAGCCCCCCCCCCCCCCCCCCCGTCGGGGCTCGAGATAGGTCAACTAGACTGCTCTGGACGCAGCTTGCACACACATCCACATACTCACTTTAAACACTCACCTTTAACATTCACTTTAGACACTTTTTAACACTAACACTATACCATATCTTATCAATTTATTACAAAAATATTTGCACTAAATCTCCACCTAATTTTTGCATTTTGTACTTTAGTTTGTATATTTTGTATAGTGTTTGGTCTTTATTCTTTTAACTGTTTACTGTATGAAGCACAATCTCAGGAGGCTCATACAGAACCAAGTGTTTCACTGTAATGAACATGTAGCTTATATGCGACCAATAAAACAGAACCTGAAACCTGCACTTGCCTGGCGCTTGGCCTCCCTCAGCTTGCGCTTGAGAGCGGTCAGGATGCGCTGCACCTCCCACAGACGCTCCTCTTTGGACAAGTCCTTCACCCCCGCCTGGAGGTCCTTGTGCAGGCAGTTCAGCAGGAACTCCTAGGACACCACCACCACCACAACAACAACACACCGCCACATGGTCAGGAAGTGAAAGAAAGATGTCACAGGGGGAATGAGAACAAGAATGTCATGTTACTACTATGAATGAACACAAGGATCTTATCCAACCGGATTCTGCTACATCGCTCCGGGCAAAACAAAACAAAAAACATGGTGAACGGAATGTCTGTGTGTTTCCGACATTCACTGGTCTGTGAACTTGGGAACGACTGGCATACGTTTTTAAAGGCCGATACAGATATCTTTGGACTGAATGGTAGATGGACTGCATTTATATAGCGCTTTTTATCCAAAGCGTTTTACAACTTATGCCTCACATTCACCCATTCACTCACAGTTAGGGCCCGGGGTTAAGTGTCTTGCTCAAGGACACTTCGACATGCTGCCAGGAGCAGCCGGAATCTAACCGGGAACCTTCCGATTATCAGATGACCACTACCTCCTGAGCCACTGCTGCGGATAGATCTTTAACTTTTTATGCCAACATTCTATGTCGGCAAACGGATATATCCGTCTAACCACACAGTGAACCCACCTGTCTAACAGCACAGTGAACCTGTCTAACCACACAGTGAACCCACCTGTCTAACCACACAGTGAACCCACCTGTCTAACAGCACAGTGAACCTGTCTAACCACACAGTGAACCTGTCTAACCACACAGTGAACCCACCTGTCTAACCACACAGTGAACCCACCTGTCTAACAGCACAGTGAACCTGTCTAACCACACAGTGAACCCACCTGTCTAACCACACAGTGAACCCACCTGTCTAACAGCACAGTGAACCTGTCTAACCACACAGTGAACCTGTCTAACCACACAGTGAACCCACCTGTCTAACCACACAGTGAACCCACCTGTCTAACAGCACAGTGAACCTGTCTAACCACACAGTGAACCTGTCTAACCACACAGTGAACCCACCTGTCTAACCACACAGTGAACCCGTCTAACCACACAGTGAACCTGTCTAACCACACAGTGAACCTGTCTAACCACACAGTGAACCCGTCTAACCACACAGTGAACCTGTCTAACCACACAGTGAACCCACCTGTCTAACCACACAGTGAACCCACCTGTCTAACCACACAGTGAACCCACCTGTCTAACCACACAGTGAACCTGTCTAACCACACAGTGAACCCACCTGTCTAACAGCACAGTGAACCTGTCTAACCACACAGTGAACCTGTCTAACCACACAGTGAACCCACCTGTCTAACCACACAGTGAACCTGTCTAACCACACAGTGAACCCACCTGTCTAACCACACAGTGAACCCACCTGTCTAACCACACAGTGAACCCACCTGTCTAACCACACAGTGAACCCACCTGTCTAACCACACAGTGAACCCACCTGTCTAACCACACAGTGAACCTGTCTAACCACACAGTGAACCTGTCTAACCACACAGTGAACCCACCTGTCTAACCACACAGTGAACCCACCTGTCTAACCACACAGTGAACCCACCTGTCTAACCACACAGTGAACCTGTCTAACCACACAGTGAACCCACCTGTCTAACCACACAGTGAACCCGTCTAACCACACAGTGAACCTGTCTAACCACACAGTGAACCTGTCTAACCAGTAACCACACAGTGAACCTATCTAACCACACAGTGAACCTGTCTAACCACACAGTGAACCTGTCTAACCACACAGTGAACCCACCTGTTTAACCACACAGTGAACCTGTCTAACCACACAGTGAACCCACCTGTCTAACCACACAGTGAACCTGTCTAACCACACAGTGAACCCACCTGTCTAACCACACAGTGAACCTGTCTAACCACACAGTGAACCCACCTGTCTAACCACACAGTGAACCTGTCTAACCACACAGTGAACCTGTCTAACCACACAGTGAACCTGTCTAACCACACAGTGAACCTGTCTAACCACACAGTGAACCTGTCTAACCACACAGTGAACCTGTCTAACCACACAGTGAACCCACCTGTCTAACCACACAGTGAACCCACCTGTCTAACCACACAGTGAACCCGTCTAACCACACAGTGAACCTGTCTAACCACACAGTGAACCCACCTGTCTGCGGATCTCCTCCTTGACGCTCTCCTGGGTCTCGGGCAGTGCCGGCATGGTGGCCATGTTGGACCAGCGGAGCGGCCGCACCGCGGGCTTCAGCACCACCTCCCCAAACAGCTCCCGGGCGTGGGTGAAGAACACGTACAGCACGCGGTTCCCGATCTGGACGAGGGAGAGAGAGAGAGAGAGAGAGAGAGAGACTGGGAATGAGAAGAATCCGTCAGAGTGCAGATTCAGCGCAGCTCTCCTCTGAGGCCACACTGCTGCCGTTGGCTCCACTAAGTGGGGCAGAGACGTCCCCACGGGGAACACGCTCGTTCCTCTAAAGTGGGACATGGTTTCACCAATGAATGGACTGCTTGATCCAATGAGAGGTCTTTTTCTGAGGGCGGAGCTGTTGCTATGGGATATGGAGGAAATCTTTGCCTATTTTAAATATCCCCGCGTCGGAGTCCTGGCAACCCTTTGTTTGATGTGTGGTTTACCCTTCTAGCTAATTTTGTTCCCGTCACACACATTTCTTTACCTGTCTTACCTGTCACCACCGAAAAGGAAGGCCAAACCACAAAACAACATACATCTCATTTGGTAGTCGAGCCCTCTAGGCAAACACACGCCTCAGTGGCACCACAGATTGAAAATGGAAAACGCTCTGGAAATCTGAGGCGACTTAACCAACGGGTCCCGATGCCGCAAGAAGACACCAACAACACGCTCCAGCAACTGATTTATCACTTTGACAACCGTGTCGTCCATATTGTGTAGTGATTCATTGCCCGCTTCTTCTCTCCACATGAAGTTATGACCACAAAATGTATGTGATGAAACTATTACCGTTACATTGTGTAAAACAAATCAACAAGTCTCTCGATGGTGTTTAGATTGGATTTTAGAGATACTTCTGAACTGTACTGCCGTCAATGGGAGTTCCAGGGTGTCTCACAGACAAGCCAGCAGAGATGGTTGAACAGCAGAGAATTATGCAAGATAACATGGCTAACATGATGAGATGAGGCTTTTTTGTGTCATTATTTTTGCTTTAAAATCTTCCCCAATTCCATCTATTCAGCCCATCTCTCTATCTCCTCCTCCACCTCTCCCCCCTCCTCCTCCCTCCCCTCCTTCCTCCCTCCCTCTCCTCCTCCACCTCTCCCTCCCCACCTCTCCCCCCTCCTCCTACCCTCTTCTCCTCCACCTCTCCTCCTCCCTCCTCCCCTCCTCCCTCCCTCCCCACCTCTCCACCTCCTCCTCTCTGACCTGCACGGTGGGGTTGAGGACGATGGAGATGTTCTGGATGTTCATCTTGGTGTCCGTCTCCCGGGTGATGACGTGGTCCATGTGCGTGATGAGCCAGGAGAGCAGCAGGCGGCTGGCGGGAGGCACCTCGCTCAGCAGCCGCTGGAACTCCAGCACCTTCTCCGGCTCCGCCTGCCGGCCACAGGCGTCCTCGAACCTCTGGGCCAGCTCGCGGCCCACCACGTTGTCGGGCAGCTCGCGCAGGTACTGCTTCAGCAGGCTGGCCACCGTGTGGGGGTCGTACTCCTCCAGGCACGGGCACTCCTCGCGGTCGTAGGCCGCCTTCAGCTCGTCCACCTTGGACTTCATACCTGAGAGAGGAGGAGGAGGAGGAGGAGGAGGAGGGGGAGGAGGAGGAGGAGGAGGAGGGGGAGGAGGAGGAGGAGGGGGAATGTGAACAAAGCAAGTAAGGAATTAGGTGCCTTGGTGCTACCGATAGTGAACTGGAGAAATGATATATTAAATGGTAAATGGTGCATTTATATAACAGCTTTTATCCAAAGCCCTTTACAATTAGCTCCTCACATTTTTTACCCATTCACTCACACACAGGCGGCAACCATGCGAGGTGCCGACCTGCTCATCGGGAGCAGTTAGGGGTTAAGTGTCTTGCTCAAGGACACTTCGACACGCTGCCCAGGAGGAGCGGGAATCGAAGCGGGAACCTCCGGATTACCAGACGACCACTGTCGGGATGATTCATACTAGTGTCTTTTTCTCTCTGTGTGTGTGTGTGTGTGTGTGTGTGCACGTGCACCTCTAGGGAGGTTTCCATACCTGAGACGCGATAGATGCCCTCGCACTTCATGCCGTAGCTCTCGATGTAGTCCACGCACTCTCTGAACACGGCGGGCAGCTGGATGCCGTCGTAGAGTGCCGTCCTCTTGACCGCCTCGGCCAGCGGGGCCCCGAACACGGGCCTGAACGTGGGGACCGCCTCCACCACCGGCACCGGCTCCGCCTCGGTCACAGGCTTCTTCTTCTTCTTCTTCTCCTTCCACTGCTTGACCACGTCGGCGGCCGTCAGGTCCTTGGACTTCTTGTCCTTGTCCTTGACCTTGTCCTCCTTGGGTCCCTTCTCCTTCACCTTGAAGTCCTTCTCCTTCTTCTTGGAGAAGCTGGGCTTCTTGAAGACGTGGATGCCCTTGGAGCGCTTCATCTTGGACGGGCTCTCCGCCTCGTCTGCCGAGCTGTCCTCCTGGAACGCGGCATAGCCCTCCGCTGAGGGGAGAGAGAGAGAGAGAGAAAGGGAAGAGAAAGAGGAAGCAGAGAGGGTTAGAAATATAGGGAAGTGCTCCCTCGTTTCCTTACACTCTGCCTACAGCAGACCTGTGACAGAAGTGGGACTGAGGCAGGAAGAGAGATGGAGAGAGGAGAGAGAAGAGGAGGGGGAGAGCGGGGACTAGGAAAAAAGAGGTCAGTCACCAATTTAGCACAATTCCCACTGCACCTGGTTTACCCAACCTCCACAGCGCTCAACCGCATAGGACGAGGTAGAACCAACTCTACTGCGCTCAACCGCATAGGACGAGGTAGAACCAACTCTACTAGGGCGGCCGGGTGGCGCAGCGGTCTGAGCGTCTGCCCACCACCACAGAGACAGTGGGATCGAATCCAGCTGTGGTGCTTCCGGGTTGGCCGACCGTCCATACTAACACAATTGGCAGTGTTAGAGGGTGGGAAAACCCGGCGAGGGTGGTCGTTGTAAAACAGCGACTCCTACAGATCGGTCGGGGCGCCTGCACAGCGAGGTCGGATCCTGGGGGAGGTAGTGTCCTCCACACGTTACACTCCCCGTCTCCCCCAGTGAGAGTCCATGCTGCCAGGTGAAAATAAGTGGTGATTGGCTACACATGTGTCGGAGGAAGCATGTGATAGTCTCCGCCCTCCCAGACCGACGGTAGGGGACAGAGCACGCAACGACCAGGTAGGGGATTGGGAATTGGCATAACGACTAACATTGGGATGGGAGAAAAATGGAAAAAGAAAGGGGGGAAAAGATAAAGTAAAAAAAAATAAATAAAAAAAAATAAAGAACCAACTCTACTGCGCTCAACCGCATAGGACAAGGTATCTGGTAGAACCAACTCTAGTGCGCTCAACTGCATAGGACGAGGTATCTGGTAGAACCAACTCTACTGCGCTCAACTGCATAGGACGAGGTTGGATGAAAATACCATAGGCCAGAAAACAAATGCTCACCAATTGGGCGCGACGCAATGTAAAGACGTGAAATGACTGTCTTGGCTTTGTTATGACACTACCTTGGTCGGGCCGGTGGCGCCAAGTTGCAATATTCACGACCGTTTGTAAAGTGCAATGTTCATCATCTTTTCCTCAAACTGCGTTACGCAATCTTGACACATGACTGCATTTCCAGGTGACCCGTCATGCCAAAATGAGGGGTCCTAATGGGTTTCCCCAATTGAAGTGACCTGCTGGTCACTTAATTTTTGCATGGCCAGTCACCTGCAAATGCAATCACACATCAGATTGAGGAAAATATTGTAAACATTCAACCTTGCAGGGCGTGTACAGAGTTCAACTGCACCTTGCAGGGCTTGTACAGAGTTTCTACTGCACCTTGCAGGGCGTGTACAGAGTTCAACTGCACCTTGCAGGGCTTGTACAGAGTTTCTACTGCACCTTGCAGGGCTTGTACAGAGTTCAACTGCACCTTGCACGGCTTGTACAGAGTTCAACTGCACCTTGCAGGGCTTGTACAGAGTTCAACTGCACCTTGCACGGCTTGTACAGAGTTTCTACTGCACCTTGCAGGGCTTGTACAGAGTTTCTACTGCACCTTGCAGGGCTTGTACAGAGTTCAACTGCACCTTGCACGGCTTGTACAGAGTTCAACTGCACCTTGCAGGGCTTGTACAGAGTTCAACTGCACCTTGCAGGGCTTGTACAGAGTTCAACTGCACCTTGCACGGCTTGTACAGAGTTTCTACTGCACCTTGCAGGGCTTGTACAGAGTTCAACTGCACCTTGCACGGCTTGTACAGAGTTTCTACTGCACCTTGCAGGGCTTGTACAGAGCAGGCTATGGGGGTTGTAATATTTTTCACATAGCAAACAGAACCAACTGGTGTCAGTGGCCCAGTTTTGATCTCCAGAATACAACATGGACAGGGCCTGTGTATGTGTGTATCACAGCTGCCTGAGACACACCTTGGCTGGGAACTGGGTGTTGTCCTGAAACTGTCCATCTCTTCCTTTCTTCCACCATACCCCGAGAGAGCTAAATATAGGCACGGAAAAAAACATGCTAAAAGAGGTAATTATCTAATCTAACTACAGAGGAAGGAATCTCTATCTGCGTCTTTCCGCTTGTCCTTCGTATATAGAGAGAACTGTTCATCGCGAACAGACAGCTTTCGCGTCCGGTGGGTGTATAGTTGAGGCCCCGGGGAGGGGGGGGGGGGGGGTGCTGTGTCCAGTGTGAAGCTGATTGGACGAGCGGTTCTTCCACAACGCTGCAAGCAGCACTTCCAGGGGCCAACGGCCTGCTCTGAACGGGTTCCGGAGGGGCCCTCCCAACAACAACACTGCAAGCAGTAATACCGGTGCTCCAGAAGAACCACGCCTCGAACGGGCACTGCACTAGTAAGAGTCCTCCTCAGTGTCCAAAAACAATACGGGCAAAATATCATCTTCAAGATTCTTGTGGTTATTTTTTGCATATATTGTGGACGTGGTTGTGATGTAACTTTCAATAGCATTCTAGTTCTAGTCTTGTAAGTTTAGAATCTACATTATTGAAACTCTGAGCTGTATATTGTGGGAATAGATGCATCTGTGTAGAGGATCTGTGCTCTTTGGCAAGGCAGCTCACCGAGAGGATCCACAGAGAGGACCTGAGAGCAACCTGATCCATTTGTAAGATTTTGCCGTTTATGCCAATAAACTTGTGTTTATAAAGAGAATACCGGGAGCCTGTATATTGTATACTGTATATTATCTCAAGGGGAGATTACATTCAAGTGACTTTTCTTCATCAACAAACTACACAGAGTACAGGGACAGAGACAGGATAAGCAACATTAATTAAAAAGTCAACAATCTAACGCTAGCTATTTAAGTATAACCAAAGGACAAACATTAGGCCATCTCCTATTGAGAGCATCAGTCATGTGATAGTCTGGTTCCGGAAAAGGGTTCTCCCATTTTGGGAACCCGTCCAACATGATGCCATTCACAATAGTTTACAATCATTTGTAAATTATACCTCTTATGGTTACTTTCCTCTCCAGGAAGAAGAAAGGTTTCATTACTGTAATGGTCACTGGTTACGGATGTGAAATAAATCTTCCTTTTTTTAGTGTGTGACGACTCCATGAGAACTAATACCCAACCAATCACTGCACCAGGGGGGGGCGAAACAATTCCCAAAGTATCAATACTTTCCTCTTTGAAGTCTTGTTTCGAGACTCAATACTAGCATCGACACCAAAATGAGCCCCCGTCTCTTCTCCATTCTGAGGCAACGTTTTCCCCGAGTGATCTCTAGGCAGATGGACACAGACCGGTCTCCCAGGCAGACAGCCCCACACGTGGCTCCGTCAACTACACTATGTGCATTAAGCTCATTAAAAATGCTCTGCTATAACAGCATGTGATAAAGTTAGTGGTAGAGAGAGAGAAGGAAAGAGATACCAGCACATCATGAGGAACAGTCTGATGAAGACAGCAGCCTTAATGTTGCATATTCCCTTAATGTTGCATATTCCCTTAACAGATTATGAGAAATACCCCTCTTCTATGAAACTACAATGGTAGCTTTTAACATTTAACAGCATTGGTACTGATATCGGCGATACTGGCCCTGGTATTACTTGGTATTTTACTGAATCCAAGATGTGTGGTATCGCCCATCCCCACACTGGACCTAACTTCCCGTAAGGGTTGTGCTGACGCCGACGCTTTGGACGGAAGGCCTCCGGGAACCTGGCCCAAGGCCGACGCTGGCCGGCTGCAGGCAGTCATTATGTACTTGATTGCTCTCTCAGACCAATATGTGATATGTCAACGGACCATAGTGCATAGTCATACACCACCCTTGTTCCAGAAACTAAATAATTCAGAGATATCGCATTGGACTGAGAGCGCAGAATCAAGCATCAGAAAGACAATAGGACTGTTGTATTTTGTTGTGGATGGTTATAACTTTTTTGATGCCCCGATGAAGACACAATGCTGAAACCCGTTAGCCAGATACAGCCTCCGATAAAAATGTGAATGTGATGTGAATTTGTTTGATTAGTTGTGTTTTAAGATTAAGCTATTCCTTTATTGATCCCCTTGGGGTAATTTGG
The DNA here is from genome assembly GCF_963971535.1 of Notolepis coatsorum. Taxonomy (NCBI): domain Eukaryota; kingdom Metazoa; phylum Chordata; class Actinopteri; order Aulopiformes; family Paralepididae; genus Notolepis; species Notolepis coatsorum. Next base: position 29,297,940 of record NC_140177.1, on the reverse strand, counting down.
GACAAATTTGTTTACTTGTCTATGTATATGTCATGTATATGAGTATGTGTGTATATATATTTATGTGTGTATGTATGTATATATATAGTTTTGTTTTGTTATATTCATATATGTTTTGTCTTGTATTAAAAAAAAATTGAACCTGAGCCAAAAGCATTCTCTATATTTTGACCGTATTTCCACTCATGGTGTTTTTTATATATTTTTATTATATATTTTTAATATTATGATTTTTTATTATTATTATTTTACAATGGTTAAAAGCTTTGTTTGTGTGTTGTTGTGTGTCTCCCTGTGTGCTACCTGCCAGCCAGAGATCTGACCACTCGACTCAATATGTCAGCTGAGTGGCTCTGAACCCATTACACTCCTGGCAAGTTGATGATACCATTAACCCTTTCACCACCACACTACCAAAGGGTTAGCCCTTTCACGGTGACAATACAGAAGGTTAACCCTTTCACGGCCACATCAGTGTTAATACTTTCACTAACACACAACATAAGGTTAACCCTTTCACTACAGACGGTAGTGAAAGGTTAACCTTCTGTAGTGTGGTAGTGAAAGGGTTAAGGCAGGGGTGCCCAACCTTTTTTGAACCAAGATCTACTTTTTTATTTACCACCTAGCCCGAGAGCTACCAGCCAAAATTGTATATTGTAAGCAGTCATTTGAGGCTTTATAAAAGCAGCCTAATGAACACAAATCTGTCAGTGCCGAGTCCGACCTCATCTTAAATAACAAACAGCATTGCTTGTTGTAGTTAACAAGGAGAGGAAGAGTTGATTTAGCAAAATCGAATTTTATTAATCAAGATCTACTTGAAATCAGCCCGCGATCTACCTGTCGATCGCGATCGACTGGTTGGGCACCACTGGGTTAAGGTATCGACCGCTTACCAACCTATCTGTTACTAAAAGCTTGGCTTAGAGTAGACCATCAGCGTAGGCCGTAGGGTCACTGTACAAATCCAACATCCTCCTATGTGTATAAAAGGCAAGTTATATCAAGTATGTTTGTTTTGATTTAACTTGCTGACCTGGATTTTACTATTGTGGCAATTCAACCAATACCGCCTGGTATCAGATACCCGTATGGATATATGTATATCCCCGTATCCATCTAATATCAAATACCAGAATGGTTATCCGTTTTAGACCGGTATCCACCTGATAGCAGACACCAGTATGTATATCTGTTTTAGACTGGTATCCACCTGATATCAGATACAAGTATGTATATCTGTTTTAGACTGGTATCCACCTGATATCAGATACAAGTATGTATATCTGTTTTAGACTGGTATCCACCTAATATCAGATACAAGTATGTATATCCGTTTTAGACTGGTATCCACCTGATATCAGATACAAGTATGTATATCCGTTTTAGACTGGTATCCACCTAATATCAGATACAAGTATGGATATCCGCAGTATAAATGTAACCCTAGTATAAAAGTAACCCTAGTATAAAAGTAACCCTAGTATAAATGTATCTCTAGTATAAATGTATCCCAGTATAAAAGTATCCCTAGTATAAATGTATCCCAGTATAAAAGTATCCCTAGTATAAATGTATCCCTAGTATAAAAGTAACCCTAGTATAAAAGTATCCCTAGTATAAATGTATCCCTAGTATAAAAGTAACCCTAGTATAAAAGTAACCCTAGTATAAATGTATCCCTAGTATAAAAGTAACCCTAGTATAAATGTATCTCTAGTATAAATGTATCCCAGTATAAAAGTAACCCTAGTATAAAAGTAACCCTAGTATAAAAGTAACCCTAGTATAAATGTATCCCTAGTATAAAAGTAAACCTAGTATAAAAGTAACCCTAGTATAAATGTATCCCTAGTATAAAAGTAACCCTAGTATAAATGTATCCCTAGTATAAATGTATCCCTAGTATAAGTAACCCTAGTATAAATGTATCCCTAGTATAAAAGTAACCCTAGTATAAATGTATCCCTAGTATAAAAGTAACCCTAGTATAAATGTAACCCTAGTATAAAAGTAACCCTAGTATAAATGTATCCCTAGTATAAATGTATCTCTAGTATAAATGTATCCCTAGTATAAATGTATCCCTAGTATAAATGTATCTCTAGTATAAATGTATCTCTAGTATAAATGTATCCCTAGTATAAAAGTAACCCTAGTATAAATGTAACCCTAGTATAAATGTAACCCTAGTATAAATGTAACCCTAGTATAAATGTATCCCCAGTATAAATGTATCCCTAGTATAAAAGTAACCCTAGTATAAAAGTAACCCTAGTATAAATGTAACCCTAGTATAAATGTATCCCTAGTATAAATGTAACCCTAGATAAAAGTAACCCTAGTATAAATGTAACCCTAGTATAAATGTAACCCTAGTATAAAAGTAACCCTAGTATAAATGTATCCCTAGTATAAAAGTAACAGAGTATATCCTACTCCTCTTCTCCTTCTTCTTGAACTTGTTCTTCTTCTTGCCGTGCTCCTTGTCGTCGTCGGAGACATAGGCGTCGGGGGGCTCGTGGTGGTGGTGGCCGTCATGCGGCGGCGAGGGCTCCCCGGTGCGATAGAGCCCCGGGAACTTGGTGGGGCTGATCTCCTCGGAGCTGGGGGTGCGGGCCACGCCCCCCGGGTGCTCCGCCCGGCGCTGCTCAACGGGGCTGCTGCTGGGGGCCAGGAAGCACTCCGTCATGGCTGCTCCGCCCTGATCGCTTCTCTGGACAGGGAGGGAGGGGGGGGCACATCACCTCTCCATCACACCTGCAGGGGGCCACAAGCAGCTCTTAGTTTAGTTTATTTATTTAGCACATTATAAAAAAAATAAAAATAAACAGTGCTAGGAGGGAACGAAGCCCAAAGGGCTTGTTCACACAAAACACAGGAGTTCTCATGTAGAATGAACACAGGGCAGCGTTGCATAGGTTTTGATTTGTGACCGACTTGCTACAAGTGACCTGAATTTGACTACTGTGGCAATTTCAACCAATACTGCCCTGTTTCAGCCTTACATCTGCCTTGAATCAGATACCAGTATGGATATCTGTTTTTTAGCCCAGTATGATTATGTTTTTAGCCCCGGTATCGGCCTGATATCAGACACCAGCATGGATGTCTGCTGGTTTAGACCAGTGTACACCTGATGATGTATATTCTAATACAATACACGTATTCTCATGTACAGTGAACACAGGGCAGCGCTGTGTGCGGCGGCGCTGGAAGCTCCTCCATCTGAAGTCCTTTGTTGGAAGCCCCTGCATCACGTTGCTGAGACTACAGTGATACTCTTTGTTAGTACCGCTCGGTGGCCGTCTAAGACCATTACAATGCTCTGACTAATGCCCTGATCTTATCAATATGACAGCTGCAGCAGTGACACACACCCACCAGGGGGGGGCTCTGTTATAGAAACAATATGTACACACACAACATGATTCTCTGAAACCCACAGGAAATAAAACATTGACTTCAGGATGAATGCTTTATGAAGAATACACCTTGGAGTTCTATTTCTAACAGAACCTTCTTGGATATCTGTAAAACTACTGTGACGGGGTTAATCAAGATTACTTAAAAGCCATAGGCCTGGCTGTCCAATAATGTCTATGATAATACAGAATGCACACATAGATGACATTTACATTTTAACTCAGGAAAGAATCATGATAAAAGCTGAATACTGAATGAAAAAGTTAGGTGAGCCATCCTTGTGTTGAGGCAGGTTATTACATATTAATCAGCAATCATTCATAAATGTAAAACTCATGTGATATGATGAATTGAAAATGGGGGACCCTGATGTAAACAAGACGAAAGTCTTTCTCTGGTCTGCAACCCCTTAAGAATTGTATGTATTGAGCTGTACTGTACCCATTCTGCAATATGTTAATAAAGTTTTCAATCAATCAATGGACGGCTAATCCCTTCAAAGGATATTTGACAAGCTCAGCTGTTCACAGGATGACAACCCACACCCCTTTATAGTTAATATAAATAGGCCTAAAGTGAAATGGGGAGTGTAGTATGCTATATCCAAGCTAGTGCTAGCTATATTGCCGAGAAGACACATTGGATACCTGGTGATGAGCCACATCAACAACCGTTGTGCTAGATCGTTTAAGATAAAGATTGCATTATCTGCTGAAACTTCTGATGATGGCTATTTGTCAAACATCCTGCAATGTTGGGAGATGATCCATAACGTTACTCGTGTCCTCCTCAGTCATGAGGATCTCGTGTTCAACACGGACGCATACAGTTAGCTAACGTTAGCTGGATGGTTAGGCACAAGTGTACGTCGGGCCACAATCACTGGAAAAACAATAACTAAGAAACTCTCTGCTTGTCATCTGAATGGAGGGGCCATTACATTATGCTAACGTTGGTTTAGCTAGCTGCTAACTGGCTAAAGCTAGCTGATTAGCAAGCCTATCCATCCTGTTACATGCTCAGTTTCGTACAGACAAAACAAATATAAAAGAAACTCATAGTTACAGGTAGCGCGATCTAGTTTGCATCAAATATAGTGACGTTTTTACTCTAAAAACATAAAAGACAAGAAACTTTTACCAACTACTAACCCGTTCGGTCAATTTCAGAGAGCGGAGCTTCCTGCTGTCTGTGTACCAAATAAACATCTGCGTCTGCGCTGCAACCCCGGTGCATAGTAGGAGTTGTAGTTCTAGTTGGATTGTCTCTAAACTACAAAACAACAATACTGGCCATTTGTTGAGAAACCTCCCTCCATAAAGAAGGCTGTTCGGAAGAAGGTGGTATTAGTTATGATGCTCTAAACAGAGGTCAATTTTCTGCTGCACATTGCAGGCTAGTGAACAAGATAAGCTGGAAATACAATTAAAATAAATTATAATAAGGAAAATGTTAATGTCCCTTTAATCTAAATGTATAATACCCATATCGCTTTCCCTAATCACACGTAACTTCCCAAACACTGGTTGGATTCAGAAGCCTGATGGTCAACACAACATGTTGGAACACATTACTCCCGCTCCACTCTCCACTGGCTCTTGCTTTCTCAGATCCCACAGCTGCTCTGGCTAAATTAGGTCGTGATTCAATATCATAAAAAGACAAACAAAGTCTCATTGTGTGTCTGGCAGATTAGTCTTCGCAAACTACCGTTGCTTGCCAATTGGGAACAGTATCAGTGATGGGGCAGACTGCAGTCTTTGAGAAATCCACTGGCACCACAAAGAGTGGTTGTGTGTGCGCAGCGGTATAGAAGATTGGCATCGGTGCAAGCGCTCCCTTTCCCCCTCTGCTCGCATGAGACGGTCAGCCCGCACTGGAACACCTGTGGACCAGAATGGTATAATAACAACTTTGTTTCCTCAGGAAATGATGCGCTTCCTGACGAGGGTAACACTAAGCTAAGATTAGAGCAGGAGACCGGCTGCTCAGGGGCACCCTGTCAGGGAAATAGACAAACATTCCCGTTCCCCCTGTACACTTTTCACAAGAGTTCCTCGCAGAAAGTATAGGTTTTGTGACGTTACGTAAGAAAGCCGGGTTGAATCAGAGTTTCTAAAGGTTTCTGTCACACGGTTGAGTTAATTTACCACAAGGGCGTGCCAAGTCACCAAATTTGTCTTTATTTGGCATGAGATGGGGATTTAGTGGACCATTATTGTAAAAATACATTATTCATATACACCTCTAGTAAAAAAGGAAAAAAAGCACTATTGAAAACACATCTAAAAAATATACAGTGACACATTAACAGCAGAATAAAAAAACAAAAAAAAAACAATTTGGAGGGGAATGAGCGGAAGGGGGTATTTTACAACGTAGAATGGAGACATGTTAAGCACATGTCGGTCAGAGATTTGCCATGCCCTCAGTCCTCTGGTACGGTCCAGACACGCGGGTCCCAGTGCGCTTCAGAAGAGACAGTTCATGCACTTCACAGACTTGCTGCCGTAGTCCAGGCACTCCGGCCCGATGCACTGGCAGCAGGCGTTGTGGAACCAGCGGTACTTGGATCCTCCCATAGACTCGCAGTATAGTTTACACTGACGGATGGACACACAGTCGTCGAAGTAGACCACCGTGCACATGTTATCTGGAACGAGGAGGGAGAACGTTAGTCAGAGATCCGGTAAAGAGATGCCTCGTAAATCTAGCGATGTGATCCCCCCCAGAGTCGTCTAATAAAACAATTAACATTAACCTTCGGTGTTCATGCGTTTCCCCCGCTGCCAAGGAAAATGAATTTGCCGCTGCTAAGTGTGACCATATGTTTTGGTGGGCTTAATGAGTTAACAGCTCCGTTCTGTGGGAACGCTCTCTTATGAGGGGAGTCTTTTTATAGCGTATGGGCGCTGGGGTCAGAGGTGAGAGCCAAATCAACCGCAGGAGAGGATTAAAAAGGGAAGGTTGGTGAGAGATACAAGATGTTTCGACCGGAGACTTCAGCTTGTATTTCTCCTAAAGTGGAATAGTTGGTATAAATAAAACAAGCCTTTGTTTAATGTCAAGCAATTCACGTAAGGTTACAAGTGTAAACAAATACTTTTGCGGTGATGCGCAGCAAGGGCGTAGGTTTGTTTTCAACATAAGTGGGGTGGGGGGGGGGGGGGCACTTTAAGTGAGGGGTCTGGCTGGGTGGTTTTGAGCGTCAAACACTTTATTTCCTGCATTCTGGTGTACTTTTCTGCATCAATTTATTTATGGAAATGTCTTTATTTATGTAAAGGAAAAGACATCATTCAGGTCCCTGCTGATAAATATAATGAAATATAATGCAGTAATAAGGCTCTCGGGCATTCTGTCTATAATATTTATATTTTCTTTTTGAGGGGGACATGTCCCCTGCAACCCCCCCTAAATCTATGCCTATGATAGTGTACGTTGTTTTTCTTGTACTATAAAAAGGGACCCACGATAAAAAGGGACTTGCACTACACACGCTACCTTGAGTGTCGTAGCTAGCGTGGATGCTGTTGCCGGGGAGGGAGACGTTCTGGTGCTGGTCGTCCAGCGTCTCCAGGAAGGACACCAGGTTCTCGTGGTGGGAGAGCTCCTCGGCGACGGGGAAGGACACCACCATCATGTTGATGGGGGCGTCGCCCTCGGTGAGCGCGCGGAACAGGGAGGGGATGGGCCGGTGCAGCTCCTCCACGGTGCTCTTGGAGGTGGCCGGGGTGTCGCTGTAGTTCTTGGGGTTACACATCCCTGACGCGCACAGAGACGGAGACGGAGACATAGTTGGCGTGAGGAAGAGGACAGGGTGGAAACACAGAAAGAAGGGTCTCTGCAGGTTTCAACATTGAAGTTACATTGAAGACCACTTAGAGCTAAATGTTATACCAATTTCACGACCACATTAGCAAAAAGACACAGAGACACTGAACTGGTGGCGGCACTTGCGTGCCAAATGTAAATGACTGCACATTCCATACAAGCTCTCGCCAGACGCACAAAGCCCCCAGTAGCCCCGCAAAAAACTACGATTTGAATACAAAAACATTTCAAATATTTAATATTATTTCATCTCCCGACAGTTTGGGGGGCTGCCCCCCCCCCCCCCCCCCCCCAAAATAAAGACTTTTTAATACATTTTAAGGCCTTGAATTGAGAATTATGAATTTAAGACTTTTGAATATCCTGCAGATACCCTATACATCATATTACAACATGTCATCCCATTGGTTAATAAATTATTTCTTGAAGGTTCCTGTGATTTAATTGATTGGTCTCTAGCTATTGGATAACAGATTACCTATTTTTTTGTAACTATCACACTATCTACATACCCTGATACAGGGCAATAATTATGACAATGGTATAATATCACCACGGTTATGATTATTACATGGTGATCTAAAATAGGAGTGCATTGCATCATTTGGTTATACCTCTCAACACTATGAATCAATGATTGATCACAGAAAAAATAAAAACAAAACAAGAATACTCCAATGACAGAAAAAAAGGAGAATGCATCATAACATCTCAAAACTATTTACCTTTTAAGGCCTTAAATTGAGAATCAAGAATGTAATACTTTTTAATACCCTGCAATAACGTTACGCAATGTCCTGGGTTAGGAGATGAACGATTTCACACAGTAATAAAATTTGCAGCAGCAAAACAAAACTCTTTGATTATGTATTCTGACGAGTCAAAAAGTAGTCAAAGAGACACCGTCTCGACTCGAGATCCTTCAAAACACTTCTTCCCAAATACAGTAGTAATGACTTCACAGATACAGTAGTAATGACTTCACAGATACAGTAGTAATGACTTCACAGATAGGCTCTTCCTGACCCTCCTGTGCGAGTCAAGTGAATTAGAACTAATGGCTGGATGATTTAATGAGGAACGTAGTTTTGACGCAGGAATTGGATTACAAACCCAACGCTAAAAGCGGAGCCAAAACAGCTGTTTCAGATAAAGTATACTCATGGGTCCTCCCTTCCTTCTTCCTTCTCCCTCTCCCCCTCCTCCTCCTCCTCCTCCTCCTCTCCTCCCTTCCTCTAAAATACAAACTGTCCCCCCCCCCCCCCCCGCACCCGGCCGCCTGCACCCCCTACTCCTAACCACTCACAGACACCTTCTTCAAAGCGGCTTCGCCTTTTGGCTCCGAAAACCCGTTTTCAGAGTGGAAACTCACTTAAAATGGTCACACGGCTTGGCTAGCGCCTTAAAGGGAATCTTATAAAAACCAGAAATATATATATATACTCGCTGGAAGCCGCGAGCTGTCCGTGGTGCGCTGTAAAGGCCTGCCCTCCTGGAGGGGGGGGGGGGGACTCTACCATCATAACATCTGTAGAGCAGCGGTGCGCGGCGCTCTCTCAGTGTCATGTGCTTTTGTTTGCCTTCCACATGAAAGTGCTTTAACAAAGCCTACTTGTCGACACATATAGCTATATCTGTCAATCAAAACTGATCTCGGGGCAGCTACTCCAGAGACGACGCAGGTTTGAAAGCGGACCTCCTCAGATGTAGATAGGCCTAATTATTATTATTATAAAAAATAAAATAAAAACCTTCTGTTCAGTTTCACAAAACCTGTTTTCAGCTTGTAGGCCTTAACTAGCTAGTTCCCCACTGGGCCTCGGCGAGAGCGCAAGGTCAAAGTTCGCCTGGGAAAGGCTGACCCAGCCCCCCCCCCTACTTCTTTCCCTCTCCTCCCCCCCCCCCCCCCCCCCCCCTTTGATCTTCTGGATCTCCCAGCCTTCCTGATATATGGATATGGTTAACTTCTACTTGGTATTGAAAGTCCTTCCTTTAATTTTCTGTGGTCCAGGGGAGAGGTGGCCTGACCCCGGGGGTAGAGAGGTACACCAGAAATGTATTTTCTGCCTCTAGACTGGGGGTGGGGGTGGGGGGTTGTTCCCGTTACCCAGAGGCCCCTGCTGTGTCTGTGTTTCCTCACCTCGCACTCACAACCAGCTTGTGACACTCGGTACGGACCGACGCCTTTAAAAAAAACCTGGGCACTTTTCAGCTGTCAAGTGCATCGACCGTATTCACAGATAGACTGCACCCCCCTATTTACATTTTGTTTCACAGAGCAGAGTTGCTTCTTTGGAACGAGATGTGAACGACTTTGAAAATGGACAAATTGATCCCCCTCACTACTTTTAAGGACTTTAAGGAGTTGTTTACACACACCTGCAACTGTCACCCAGCCGTTTAACTGTAATGTGTCTGTTCTGCTTCATGTATTACATACCTTGTCATTTAATTTGGTTGTTTGTTTGATGTTGTGTTTTAATTATTTACCTTACCACTGTGATGTATCATCCGTCTCTTTTCTATTTAATTTTATTTATTTATTTTTGTCCCCTTTCTCTGTTACCCTTCGAGAGTCCCGTTTGTCCTCTCACCAGGCCGTCATTGTAAATGAGTATTTGTTCTTGGTTAAATAAATAAATACATTATTAAAATTGCCATTTTTTTTATAACAAAACACAAGATACTTGTGCCCTAGTGATAAGGATACGTGCTCAATGAAGAAACCCAATCCGCTTGCTACACATAATATATCTTATTCTGCGCCGGCTGTAATTATGATGAGAAGGAGCAGAGGACATGAGGGAACTCACCAACACAGTCGCAGCACTCCTCCCACAGTGTCCCCAGACACAGCATGCACTCCTTACAGCAGGAGCAGTTCCCATCGGAGGGCCGGCACTGACACAGCTCCTACACACACACACACACACACATGCACACGCACACAGAGCGTTTAGGCAACGCAATACAGACTATAGTTGTGGAAAGAACAAACATAACAGAGACGGGATCCAAAAGTGTTGTTGTGTGAACAGGAGTGAACTCTGTGTTACATAAATGTGACAGCATGGAGGGAGGTGGGGCTGGGAGGTGTACGGAACATGAAGGTCATGGATCCAGGTAAATGGATTTTTACAATACCATTGTGTGTGCTGTACACCTGTACATTATTGTATATTACTGTTGCACTTTACTGTTACATTTTCACTCTGGTTGGATGTACAACTTTTGTTGTACTGTACTTGTGCTCTATAATGACAATACATTTTAATCTAATATGTATAATATTGTGTGTATAATATATATACACACAATATACATACATTTAAGTTAATCAAAATGTTACTTATTAAAAACGTTAAAGAAAAGATATTGAAACAGCAGAGGACACATGGTACAGTATATAACAGAGGACACATGGTACAGTATATAGCAGAGGACACATGGTACAATATATAGCAGAGGACAGCTGGTACAGTATATAGCAGAGGACAGCTGGTACAGTATATAGCAGAGGACACATGGTACAATATATAGCAGAGGACAGCTGGTACAGTATATAGCAGAGGACAGCTGGTACAGTATATAGCAGAGGACAGCTGGTACAGTATATAGCAGAGGACACATGGTACAGTATATAGCAGAGGACAGCTGGTACAGTATATAGCAGAGGACAGCTGGTACAGTATATAGCAGAGGACAGATGGTACAGTATATAGCAGAGGACACATGGTACAGTATATAACAGAGGACACATGGTACAGTATATAGCAGAGGACAGCTGGTACAGTATATAGCAGAGGACACATGGTACAGTATATAACAGAGGACAGCTGGTACAGTATATAGCAGAGGACAGATGGTACAGTATATAGCAGAGGTCACATGGTACAGTATATAGCAGAGGACAGATGGTACAGTATATAGCAGAGGACAGATGGTACAGTATATAGCAGAGGACACATTATGGTATATAACAAAAGACACATGGTACAGTATATAACAGAGGACACATGGTACAGTATATAACAAGACACATGGTACAGTATATAGCAGAGGACACATGGTACAGTATATAGCAGAGGACACATGGTACAATATATATCAGAGGACAGATTATGGTATATAACAAAAGACACATGGTACAGTATATAACAGAGGTCACATGGTACAGTATATAGCAGAGGTCACATGGTACAGTATATAACAAAAGACACATGGTACAGTATATAGCAGAGGACACATTATGGTATATAACAAAAGACACATGGTACAGTATATAACAGAGGACACATGGTACAGTATATAACAAAAGACACATGGTACAGTATATAGCAGAGGACACATGGTACAGTATATAACAAAAGACACATGGTACAGTATATAACAAGACACATGGTACAGTATATAACAAGACACATGGTACAGTATATAACAAGACACATGGTACAATATATAACAGAGGACACATGGTACAATATATAACAGAGGACACATGGTACAATATATAACAGGACACATGGTACAGTATATAGCAGAGGACCGCCACAGTCTAATTAGTCCCGCCACAGTTGTATAATGAACCAAATATATATATATATTTTTTTTTACCCTTTTTTTTTTATATAAAGTTTGCCAATAGGGATGTATCAGTAGTATTGGCAGTGGTAGTAGTCGTAATAGTAACCACCATATATTTTTATTTTCTAAAAAATAAACCAGTTCAACACAGGTAACCACTTTTGCTTAATTTCTTTGATGGCTCAAATGTATGCTCTAGTCCAGTGGTTCCAAAACCTCTCCTCGAGACACCCCAGCCGTTCCATGTATTTGTTAAATTCCACCACCAGCACACCTTGATTCAACTAATAAAGGGCTAGTTAAGTTGAATCAGGTGTGCTGGTGGTGGTGGAATTTAACAAATACATTGAACGGCTGGGGTGCTTCGAGAAGAGGATTGGGAAGCTCTAGTCGATTTTGTGTTTTGAGCACAAAGTTCATCATAGATCTAGCCTCTTTATTTTGCTCTCAAAGTGCACCAGATTGATGCATTTAACTTTAAAATGTACACACAAAAAATTTTCTGGGGGGGGCACGCCCCCAGACCCCCCTAGAGGGTCGGAGGTTCACCCCCATAGTCTCTGAAAATCCTGTGGGAAACACTGAGGACACATGGTACAGTATATAGCAGAGGTCACATGGTACAGTATATAGCAGAGGTCACATGGTACAGTATATAACAGAGGTCACATGGTACAGTATATAGCAGAGGTCACATGGTACAGTATATAGCAGAGGTCACATGGTACAGTATAGCAGAGGACACATGGTACAGTATATAGCAGAGGTCACATGGTACAGTATATAACAGAGGTCACATGGTACAGTATATAGCAGAGGTCACATGGTACAGTATATAGCAGAGGTCACATGGTACAGTATATAACAGAGGTCACATGGTACAGTATATAGCAGAGGACACATGGTACAGTATATAGCAGAGGTCACATGGCACAGTATATAGCAGAGGTCACATGGTACAGTATATAGCAGAGGACACATGGTACAGTATATAGCAGAGGACACATGGTACAGTATATAGCAGAGGTCACATGGTACAGTATATAGCAGAGGTCACATGGTACAGTATATAGCAGAGGACACATGGTACAGTATATAGCAGAGGACAGCTGGTACAGTATATAGCAGAGGACAGATGGTACAGTATATAGCAGAGGACACATGGTACAGTATATAGCAGAGGACAGCTGGTACAGTATATAGCAGAGGTCACATGGTACAGTATATAACAGAGGTCACATGGTACAGTATATAGCAGAGGACACATGGTACAGTATATAGCAGAGGTCACATGGTACAGTATATAGCAGAGGTCACATGGTACAGTATATAGCAGAGGACACATGGTACAGTATATAGCAGAGGACACATGGTACAGTATATAGCAGAGGTCACATGGTACAGTATATAACAGAGGACACATGGTACAGTATATAGCAGAGGACACATGGTACAGTATATAGCAGAGGACACATGGTACAGTATATAGCAGAGGACACATGGTACAGTATATAGCAGAGGTCACATGGTACAGTATATAGCAGAGGACAGATGGTACAGTATATAGCAGAGGTCACATGGTACAGTATATAGCAGAGGTCACATGGTACAGTATATAACAGAGGACACATGGTATGGTATATAACAGAGGTCACATGGTACAGTATATAGCAGAGGACAGCTGGTACAGTATATAGCAGAGGACAGATTATGGTATATAACAAAATACACATAGTACCAGAGGACACATAGTATGGTATATAACAGAGGACACATAGTATGGTATATAACAGAGGACACATGGTACAGTATATAACAGAGGACACATGGTATGGTATATAACAGAGGACACATAGTATGGTATATAACAGAGGACACATGGTATGGTATATAACAGAGGACACATAGTATGGTATATAACAAAAGACACATAGTATGGTATATAACAGAGGACACATGGTACAGTATATAGCAGAGGACACATGGTATGGTATATAACAGAGGACACATGGTATGGTATATAACAGAGGACACATGGTATGGTATATAACAGAGGACACATAGTATGGTATATAACAGAGGACACATGGTATGGTATATAACAGAGGACACATAGTATGGTATATAACAGAGGACACATGGTATGGTATATAACAGAGGACACATGGTACAGTATATAGCAGAGGACACATGGTATGGTATATAACAAAAGACACATAGTATGGTATATAACAGAGGACACATGGTATGGTATATAACAGAGGACACATGGTATGGTATATAACAGAGGACACATAGTATGGTATATAACAGAGGACACATGGTATGGTATATAACAGAGGACACATAGTATGGTATATAACAGAGGACACATGGTATGGTATATAACAGAGGACACAGTACATACTGAGTGAACACAGACTGGGGCAGAACACAGTTACATGGCATCTACAAACAGCAAGCGTGCCATTAAAACGTCAACGACCAGTACAACAGCAGGTTAGTGTCCAGTTCAGCAGTCACGCCAACCAGAAAACACTTACAAGAGACTGTTCCGAGTGTACGAACATGGTATGGATGGTAATCTGTTGAAAGAATGTTAACACGCCAACCGCAGGCACAATGATAACTTCATGCCTGCGTGGGGAGAGGAAGAAAGAAAAAAAAACATACACCTCAACTCTACTGTATGTTCCTTGTGTAAATGTTAGAACGCATGATCCGGCACGTCAAAAGTTCACTGAATACAAACAAGGATGATCCTGAACTTTATTACACTGCAAGAAGAGGCGTACCTCGCAGGGCCGGCGCCAGCGCTTCAGGGGTGTGTCGACGCTGCACACTTTGTGCAGCAGCCACACGGATGAGCCAATGTTGTAATATGAAAAGAAACACAATCATGCAAATAGGATAGCAGCGAGGATAACGGGAACGACAATAAAAAAAGGATCTAGTGTAGCCACACGTAGGCACATCTGATGAAAGCGATAGCGGGGGTCGACCGGGGGACACACGAGGACATAGCAAGGAATGAGCTGAGCAGGCCTACGTGACTGTGAGCGCTTTCGTTGCCAAGACCATGTGAATACGTCTGGTTCAACTGAGCCATTGTGGTATATTACAGGAGGTAGAACACAGAATAATTAATCCAGAGGGGGGGAAATGGCTTGCGGGGGAATTTCAAGCATCCCCTTTTATAGCAGAGAGAGTCGCTTAAGTATGGTCACAAGATGTTTTACGCGATCGTCCAAGAGAGGCGATGTCGGCCTCTGCCAATCCCCCCGACTCGATTGTAGGATAAACGATAAAAGAAGCGATATTCCACAACGTCTAGGCTGTACCTCTGTGCAACATCTGCACGGCTGGTATGAGAGCTGAGACACGATTTAAGACCCGCTTATTGTGCACATAACTCTGTTAATAACCGGTTGACTCCTGCTGATGTCGGTATGTGAATAGGAATCCCGGATTTAAATCTCTTTCAGATTTTACTTTATTATATGAATTTGTAATAAAAATAAAAAGATACTGCCCTAATGATAAGGATAAGCGCTCAATGAAGAAACACTCCGTCCCCTTGCCAAACATCTAGGCTACTCATAGTGGTCTAATACTAATAAAAACTGTGGGAAATGTATAAATGTATGCAAGTTTAAAAAAGAGATGATAAAATAATCTGATCTGGCAAATACAAATTTAAGTAAAAAAATTTAATAAAAATCTGATCTGAATCTAAAATGTCATTATGTGTATGTGTGGGGGGTGTAGGGGTAGGGAATAGGATACAAACCCGGTTTAGGGTAAGGGGTGTAGGGGTAGGGAATATGTTACAAATCTGGTTTAGGGTAAAGGGTGTAGGGGTAGGGAATAGGATATGAACCTGCTTTAGGGTAAGGGGTGTGGGTGAAAAAAGTACATTATGTCATTATCCAGTTTTTCTTGTTCCATGTTCTTCTTTACCCGTTTATATTCCCTTCCAACTGTGCCGTACAGTGCTGTTGACAAAAACAACACAGCTCGCCCCTGTGGGGACAGTAAAACTCTCCCTCTTATTTAACGTACAAAGCTGATCTTTAGGGATGCGAGGTCAGGCACGACCAGGAAACAGAACAACAACAACACTTAACTGGGATATAAAACCATTTCTTCGACAAACTGGGGCCAGATCCTGGGTTACTTGGCACTGCACGCTGTGAGCCAGCGGGCACCGAATAAACGCTGGGGTTTTAAGACTGGCATAGAGTTCCCCTTCTCAACCAACACTCCTCCTGACACAGAACAGGGAGCAACATTCCACAAAGTCAAGGTCACAGCGATGAAGGAGGGAGGGAGGGAGGGGGGGAGGGAGAGAAAGAGAGGGAGCCAGGGTGAAGAAAACACCTGGCGAACAGAACATGGCTACTACCCTCTCTCTCTCCCTCCCTTTCTCCTCACACTCATTATTCTCTCTTTCACTGCTCTCTCTCTGTCCGTCTATCTCTCTGTCTGCGTCTCTCTCTCTCTCTCTCCTCACACTCGTTATTCTCCCTTTCACCGTTGTTCCCTCTCCCCCCTCTCTCTTCTCTCCATTTCAGTTCCACCCCTCCTTTCTCCTGCTCCTCCTTTGTGTTTTTCGGGACCATCTCCTAAAACACGAGCAGCCCGGGCGCGATGACGAAAGACTCTTGTCGGCGACTCCTCGCCACTCTGCCGTGTGATTTCACAACCACACGGCTCAGCCCCTCTCTCACCAGCCCCCCCCCCCCCCCCCCCCCCCGCCCTTCCATAAACTAGTGTTCTGCGAGTGTCTGCTGTAAACCCCTCAAGGTAGACGTGCAACGCTGTCCGGCCAACATGGAAGCGGCCGAAGGTGCTGAAGGACTACAAATAATTAACAGTCTTCTCAGTCTTCCTGTTTCCGAGGTGGACGAGGTTATTATGCTAGCGGCACGGCCTTTGGCAGCTCTCAAAAGGAAACCACCGCAATCTGGGCAAGAGTGAACTAGGAAGAAGAGAGAGAGAGAGAGTGAGAGGGAGAGAGAGAGTGAGAGGGAGAGAGAGGGAGAGAGACAGGGAGAGAGAGAAGAGGGAGAGAGAGTGAGAGAGAGTGGAGAAAGTGTTGTGTGAGAGTGAACGTGTGCAGCCTTGTCCTGTGGAGCACTTGTGTAGAAGTCTTTGAAACTGCTGCCCCACCCTACTAACGGCTGGGTCTGGACAAAGCAGCCTGGGTAACAGGCTAGCTCCACACAGAGAAGCCCCACAGCTAGCAAGCCTGTCTGACACACACTTCACAGACTCCAAGGCTGTATGTAACCCCCCCCCCCCACACACACACACACACACACACTCTACCCCCACACACCTCCCCTTGACCCCCTCCTCCCAATCACCCCCCCCATCTCATGTTCTCTCCCTCAGGGGGTTTGGGGAATTCAGACAAATGACTTGAGATGGCAGCAGAGCGTAAGTGAGCGTCAGACAACATCTCCCACTAATCAGCGGCAACATGGACCCTCTACACGAGGGAGGGAGGGAGGGAGAGCGGGAGGCTTTCTTCACAGTACACCATCCCTCCTCTCTCTGACAGCTAGCGAGTTAGAGTCGAAGGGGTCACAGGAGCCAGAGGGGTCGTCCTGGCACACAGATCCGTTCGAGGAACAATCCACCTGGAAGAACACAAGTTATAAGACCCCGATGTGTTTTTTTATTTTATTTTTTAGAGAGAGGAGCATCGGAGACCAATGCGATTTCGCAGGGAACCGAGAACTAAGGAGACGCTCTAGAGGCGTCTATGTGGACATTATGCGACTGAAGACATACTTGTTAAGTATGAAGGCTTCACAGAGCACCTAGACGGCTGAGTGAGGTCAGACAGAAATGTCCACTGAGGTTAACAGTCAGACATAAACATGTTAATAGGCGAGGCAGGGCTGCTAAACACATAGCGGGTCCCAACGCGCGCGCGTACATGCACAACAGATAACAACACCAGACAGAGAGAAGGAGAGCAGACTGTCATCAGCACTGGATGCTCTGTTCATATTTATAAAGGGGGGGGGGGGGGGGGTAGGCAAAGCAAGGTTCTCTTGTTTTCCCCTCCAAATAGGCCTACAACGAATTCATGTCACGAATTTGTGTTACCAAAGGATTCCGTCTGCTTTGCTAAATGGCCCCTTAAACCAGCCCTGGGCAGCGGGCAGGGAGGAAAATGTGACCGTGCAGAGGAATTAATGTTGGATAAATGTTCCCCCGTCAACGGTGCCGACCAAAACCTTCCAAGACGGGCCAGGAGGTCATTCATCTTACAGAGCAATAAACACTACTCTAAACTGAGTACAAAACGTTAAGGGTTCAATAATCACATCATTTGAACTTGATTTAGGCCTATAACTATTTCAAACAATCTAAAAAAGTTAAATCTAAAAAACAGCAGTGTTACAGGTATAGGCCTGCACAGAGTTAGCAGCACGGCTAGATAAATCCACTTCTCTGTGACTTGTTATGGGAACCCTCTCAAGATATTTCTCCTCTGCTTATCGAAGGAATGCATCTGCATTCTTCCTTGCAGCGATTCCGTGCTCCTTCTTACTCTGGGAAAGGAGCACGGAACGCTCACAATAAAAGCCGGCAGCCGGGAATCTCAGGACGGAGTGAAGTTTAGCTCTTGGACGAGTTTAAAAAACCACAAGCGCCACTTTCATCCTCAGATCCAACGCACTGCTGCTCACCTCAAAGTGACTGATTTATGTATCAACAGGCGCATCACAAAAGCCACGTCTCCTGTGTAGTAAAGGCCTATTGTGAGAAAAGGGAAATCCGTGTGGCCAGGTCGGTGAATGCTCTGCGATTGTCGTGTAAATCCACTATTCATTGTTCCATCACCTGAGAGACAAGTTAACACCTGGCTTCACACACATAACAGCTACTTGACTGCCACCACCACCACCACCACCTCTCACCTGGATGAGACACTTGCTGACATCACTGGCACAGAGGGCTTTGTTGCAGCCTGCGGTCAGGGACAGTCCTGACAGGAGGAAGAGGAGGGCAGCCGAGGCTGGGAGGAACAGCTGACCAGGCCTCATACCGAGGGCTCCACAGCAAGGCACTGGAACACCTACATCAACACAGCCATGACAAATAAACAAGGGTCTCATCACTTGCATTCCTGACTCGAGAGACTAAATGTTGCTGGTGATCATTCAGTTGTCAGGGGAAGCTTTAAGTTATCCCAACACACAGCACTATAGTCAAGGACTAATAAATTGCATCCTAGGAGTTTATGAAAATAAGAACTAGATAAGCCTAATGTATTTTATGTATCAATCACGTGAAAGCCTGTTATGTATGAATGTATCGTATAGAAAAACACATAGGCAATGGAAGCTGATGCAAAGTTGTATTTACATTTTTTTTTTTTACGGAGTAGCAATACACATCTGGCAACATCAGCTTCAACCATGATCTCGAGTAGAAAACATGGTAAACGCGTCGCGTGGTACACAAGTCGTCTTTATTTGTCATGCAGATTAACATGCAGTTGCCCCATCTTGTGACATGCATCTCCCCCCTGCCAAGTCCGGCTACTTGTTGCACATTGTGCAAGTTTCCATCGTGGAGAGAGAAAACATGTGAGGAACATTAGCTGCTCATGAGCGCATTTCGTTGCCTCCTTTTGCTCATCGCGGCTACGGTATGGTAGCGATGAGCAAAAAGGAGGCAGCGAAATGAGTTTATCCGTCCCGTCAATTTAGTGTTAAAACTTACCACAGCGATCCAACGACTTCCGAACTCTTCTTTGACGGACAATGGCTTTTCCCTTTGAACGTCTCTCCACTTTCCAGGATGGAGTTCTGAAGCCGCTGAAGGGTCCACTGTGTCCAGAGGGCGTCAGTCTCTCCGCAACACAAAGCGACAGGCAGTCCTCCTTAAAGGCGCACCGCTCCATTTCGACTCCCGAGAAGTACAGGAGAAACACCTCAGACCTCAGGTGAGACGGGAATCAACCCCCCCCCCCCGAGGTGAGATACAGGGGAGATGAACCCCCCCCCGCACCATAAATATCAACACGAACGAAAGTACGACTAGCCCTCGACGAGTGGCATCATGCGTAAAACCCTGTGCGTAAAATGTATCTCAAACCACTGAGGTCTTTAGCGTACGTATGGTAATGATTCTCGTGGGATCTCTAGTCAGCTTGCTTTACGCATTCATGACTAAATGTATTAATTTCTTTTTATTACTAAAATATTTGCTGCCCACATGCCTACCTCATTTGTGCATTTTGTACTTTATCGTTTGCATTTGTACTTTAGTGTGTATAGTGTTGGTCTATTATTTTTTACTGTATGAAGCACATTCTCAGGAGGGTCATACAGAATCAAGCATTTCACTGTAATGTACATTCTATGCGACTAATAAAACCTTTAGCTTAAGAGACTTGGGAATGGGAATGATTCAGCTAGTCAGTTTGCTTTACGAAACTCCCGTTCTTTTCAAACAATAAAACCCTCTTTTCACAAACCGTCGACCTGCATCAGGCGCGGGGTGAAGGAGCCAGCAGCTCATTAGGTGTGAAAAGGCCTCTCGGAAGTAGCGCCATGTTCGCACCCCGCCGAGATGCGCCCTGGTTCTTTGTACCATCCACTGCCACCTCCTGACACACCGCTAGTCCCGGGTTGCAACCAGTTGATCAAAACCAACACAAAGACTCAGTCTTACCTTTTATTTGAAAAGAAAACACTGTCCTAGGCCTGTTGCTACAGTAATGACAATGAGAATCCAGATATTTATGAGTCACCTCACCACTTGCATATTATCACTTTCATCTGTATTGCACTTACTTCACACGTCCTGCAGATCGTTGGGTCGCCTGTACGTTAATGCCAAGCAAGCAGTGCAAAAATGCTTCCGCATTCGTCACCGCACGCTAGTGCGGTAAAGCGCCCTTCTTTTCAGACAAATGCTACCGTGCGTGCACCGGCGGCGGCGTGCTCGCTCAGGTGCGTGCGTGCGCCGGCGTGCTCGCGCGAGGTGCCCGCGCATGCGACACGAGCGGAGCTCAATATATATAAGTCACCGCCCCTTATTCACTATCCAACAAATAGCTCAATTGGCTAGGACACATGGCTGTGGATCCTATGGCTTGTTTGCTGGCGAGTTCGAATCCCATCGAAAATATTTTTTAACGTGATTTTTTTTTAACGTGTATTCTTTCGCCGATTAAGGTTAGGCATTGTTTCGGAGTTGGTTAAGGTTAGAACGGTTAAGTTTAGGCGCTGTTAAGGAGCTGGTTAAGGTTAGAGTTTGTCAAAGAGAATGGCAATATAATTTCTATGGTTAAGGTTAAGGTTAGGCATTGTTTCGGAGTTGGTTAAGGTTAGAACGGTTAAGTTTAGGCGCTGTTAAGGAGCTGGTTAAGGTTAGAGTTTGTCAAAGAGAATGGCAATAGACAGCCTATTTCCGCGAAAATGAAAGGCGCATTACTGCATGCCACTACGGTAAATTTTTGCACTGCTTGCTTGGCATAAAGCTACACGCCGTTGGGTCTGTGTGTTGTGTGTTACTTTAATGTGTTGTGTACATTGCCATCTACTGGGTGAAAGCAATCATGCGCCACAAAAAATAAAACTACCGGTAGTTGTCAAAAAAACTCAAACAAGAACCGCACACACATTTGTTATTAATTTCACAACCAATAAAATTTATTCAATTATATATTACAAATATGTACATGTCATGTAACAAGTAAATATTAAAATAGACATTTTTTAGAACTATCGTTCAAAAGGCATTATGTTGAAAAAATAGGTTTTGTTGTGATCTCACGTTGAAACTGTAAAAGTATGTTTATTTTTTTCCTTGGAAGCCACAACAAACTTTTTTTTAATGTGCGCAAGACACAATGGACAACACACAGGAGTGAGGCCGCACGTAGTGTTGCAAAAAAAGGACACAATTAACCATATTCACACGGTGGCCATTTTGCTCTTATGTCACGCTCAGGTTGGGGTTCCTTTCCGGCCTCAATAATAATCCACAAGGGTGTGGGGGGGGGATCCCAACCTGAGTGTGACATAAGAGCAAAATGGCCACCGTGTGAATAGGTCAAAGGTGCATAAAAGCTGGAACACTTCAGTAAACCTCCACAGTACAGCTCTTCAGGGGGAAAGTACAAACAACGCAACGCATGCACAGCATTGAAATCGCAAGTCCAAAAAAAAAAAAAACACCAGCCGTGGTGCTGAACTCCAGACGAGGAAGGAAGAAACGTTGGTAAAACAAAAAAACACAACAGAAAAGTCAACACATGCTTAAGATTTAAGCCAACGACGACAACGATAACATCAACAACAAAGAGGACACTCAATATAAAACCCAACTTTGGTCCATTAAAACAGGAGACAAAAACAAAAGGTTTTACAATCAAAATATCTATTACTTATTTTTTGTTTGTTTTTTTACAAGTTTAAAACAATAATTACATGGCTATTTACAAATGCACAATCTGTATGTATAAAATAAGTTAAAAAAAAGAAGAAAAAAAAAGTAAGAGCACAGTCTGTACATAATGTATGAACACTCACTGAAAAACAAAGAATTTAAATCTTTCATTTTCTGCAACTTGGTGAGGAGCTGCGGCCGGCGGTGGTGGTGGTCTCTCCGCGACCTTCTCTCTCTCCCTCTGGAGCTCAGGCAGACGCAGTCTCCCTCCGCTGGCCTGGCCAAGCCCAGCCTGTGGACTCTGGTCCCTGGGTGCGTGTGGTCTGTGCCCTGGCAACTGTAGGCCCTGGGCTGTACAGACGTGCATCAACATCACCTGTGGAGAAAGGTTTCCTCGCGAAGAGGTTTACCACCACGAGACCCCCTGCAGCCGAGCGCTCACGGTTAAGTGCTCTCTGGCGCCATTCACCCACAGCTCTGACTTTTAAGTGCTTCACGGCTTCTCTCCCGTCGGGACGGCCGTCGTGTCGCTCGCCCCCTCTCTCCCCTCCCTCTCTCTCGCTCTCGTTTATACTGACCGCTGGCGACAGCGCGGCCTTTCCCCTACGGATCATATGGGCGTGAGGTCGAAGTCGTCGTTGACCTCCACGAGAGGGATGTAGAACTCTGGTATCTCGAAGATGCTGGTGGACTTGTACATGGCGGGGTCCAGCTCCTGCAGCTTCAGCTGCCACTCCAGCCGCTGCACGGCGTTGAGCGCCGCCGCCTCGTGCTGCTGCCGCATCAGGAGACACGTCTGGGGAGGGAGGAGAGACGTCAGGGAGGGGAGAGACATCAGGGAGGGGGGGGGACGTCAGGGAGGGAAGAGACATCAGGGGTGGAAGAGGGGGGGGGGGGGGAAGAGACATCAGGGGGGACGGACGTCAGGGAGGGAAGAGAGACGTCAGGGGGGGGGGGGGGGAGACGTCAGGGAGGGAAGAGAGATGTCAGGGAGGGAAGAGACGTCAGGGAGGGAGAGAGACGTCAGGGAGGGAAGAGAGACGTCAGGGAGGGAAGAGAGACGTCAGGGAGGGAAGAGAGACGTCAGGGAGGGGAGAGACATCAGGGAGGGAAGAGACATCAGGGGTGGAAGAGGGGGGGGGGGGGGGGGAAGAGACATCAGGGGGGACGGACGTCAGGGAGGGAAGAGAGACGTCAGGGGGGGGGGGGGGGAGACGTCAGGGAGGGAAGAGAGATGTCAGGGAGGGAAGAGACGTCAGGGAGGGAAGAGACGTCAGGGAGGGAAGAGAGACGTCAGGGAGGGAAGAGACGTCAGGGGGGGAAGAGACGTCAGGGAGGGAAGAGAGACGTCAGGGAGGGAAGAGACGTCAGGGGGGGAAGAGACGTCAGGGGGGGAGAGAGACGTCAGGGGGGGAGAGAGACGTCAGGGAGGGAAGAGAGACGTCAGGGGGGGAAGAGACGTCAGGGGGGGAGAGAGACGTCAGGGGGGGAGAGAGACGTCAGGGAGGGAAGAGAGACGTCAGGGGGGGAGAGGAGACATCAGGGAGAGAAGAGAGATGTCGGGGGGGGAGAGACGTCAGGGAGGGGAGACATCAGGGAGGGAAGAGAGATGTCGGGGGGGGAGAGACGTCAGGGGGGGAGAGACGTCAGGGGGGGAGAGACGTCAGGGGGGGAGAGAGACGTCAGGGGGGGAAGAGAGACGTCAGGGGGGGAAGAGAGACGTCAGGGGGGGAAGAGAGACGTCAGGGGGGGAAGAGAGACGTCAGGGGGGGGGACAGGCTTATGGGACGTGAAGAAGCTGTAGCTAATGGATTGCGTACTGTATTCAGGGTATCTGCAGGTTTCATCTTTTTAATACCACTTGGAGCTACATTTTATACCAATTTCAACTAGCAGCTGCACTTGCGTGTTCCATACAAGCTCTCGCCAGACGCACCAAGCTCCCTGTAGCCCCGCAAAAAACAAACACTTTTCATATATTTAATATAATTTCATCTCCCGACAGCCGGGCTGCCCCCCCGAAATATTTAATACCTGTGCAAATGACATTTTAATACATTTTAAGACCATAACCTGCCCTAGCCCTATTTTTTGAAAATCCGCCTAAAATACCTAAGTAGCTCCACTTCTACAAGGTCCATTTGCATGTTCTTGGTATCTAGGGACATCTATGGATCTCAGGGAATGTATTCCCAGTGTCAGAAATATTGTGTCCGTTACTAGGCTTGAGTAAATTGTGATGACAGAGAATATAAATTATGATTTTTCTTGGCATCTTTGACAGTGAATAACACCACATGACCAATAACCAAATGACCAGACATGAAAAACTGCCACTGAGCTCCTTCAGCACCTTCTTGAGATCACGTCTACAAAAATCTAAGCAATATGAATAAAGGGAAGATGATTAAACAGAAGGTTTTGTAGACTAGATACAGTACTGAATTCTGCCATCCGGACACATGCAATTTGAAATATTATTATAGAATATCAGGCCTATAAATTACATTATTATAGCCAAGTTGCACATCTATGGATCGGGCCTATCTATCTACTGAGTCTTTCCAATGGCAGAGTTCAATTTGGATTTATTTTAAATACCCGGCAGATACCCCTGTGTATAACCGAATGGAAATGAACGTAACACCTGTCGACCATAGGCAAGAAGCAGGTATCTTACCTTCAATTTGTCAAACTTGTCGTCTACGTCTTGTAACCACGACATGAACTGCCTGGCATTGAATCGGTCTCTCACTGATGTTTTTCCATCGTCGCTCTGTAAAACGCACAAATATCGTTACTCCTCGAGACAATTTACCTCCGTACAAAATATCAGGTCTTTGTTGAATTGTCTGTATTCTGGTACAGTATGTCCGCATGGTGGCGTTGATATAGTTTCTTATTGTATAATATTCCCTCGCTGACAAATTGCCAGTTTGTTATGTTAAGAGTGTTTGCTGCTGACTTACTGAATGTGACATCATGCCACTTGCCTGGACATCCTGAGGCATGTTGTACACTTCAGCATCCAGGAGGACTGTACAGGCACTGAAGGGGAGTGTCTGATTGGCTAGTGTTCTCGCTGCCCGGTAATGGACTCTTAAGACCTCCTGCTCATTGGAAACTATCAGCTTTTCCTGGGAGGAAGGAGGAAAGAAAATTGTTTAATCGATATGTTGCACTGCAAATATTACAGTTCAGATGTACTGTAAACATTTCACTTGAAAGAATATCAAAGTACACAAGTACAGTACAACGAAAAGAAGTTTGGCATCCAACCAGAGTGCAAATGTAACAGTAAAGTGCAATACTAATATACAATGTACAGGATAGTACTACTGAGTATAGTCCTAATCAGGTGTATGTACAGAGTTGTAGTATTAATATGTACAGTGTTACAGGTATAAAGACACTATGGTAGTAAGTCATACTGGCCAGCAGCGTAACTAGTAAGAGTAGGTAAGGGATATGTACAGATATAGATAATTTCATAGTCATTCAAACATTTCATAGATCATTTCACAATAGATAATTTCAATAATAATAATAATTCAGTGTGGAAAAACATACCCTTTCAATGCTGTGCTGCAAGCGTAGTTTCATACGGAAAACCTCTTGCTGTTTGAACATCTCCTTCAGCTGCTCCGGTAATGAGGGAGGTGGGGTTATCTGTTGAAAAGGCAAAACCATGGAGTTAGTCCATCTTCACATTCATGTTTTTATACATGTGAGCCTAAGAAAAACAGTTGTGGGGGGAAAAACTCACTGTTGGAATACAGAGCTTGCTCAGCGGGTTCCCGTCCAAGAGGTAGGATCCATTGAAGGTCACATACTCGTCATAATACTGCGGCGGCTGAGGGATGACGCTGAGCAACACCTTGCGATTCTCCTCGATCTTCCTGCGGATGTGCAGGAACTCGTAGTAGGGGTTGGCCCTCTCCGTCTGGTAGGGCTGTATCTCCTCCAGCTTCACAGAGTCCACGATGGCGGCGAGGGACTGCTGGCTCGTCTCCTTCCCCAGCAGGGAGGCGGTGCAGCACGGCGGGGACATGGGCACTTTGGGCATCTTCCTTTTGCGCGGATGAGGCACATGAATGTCCAGCTCCTCGTCCAGGAGGTGGACCTTGGCCTTGGGGCCGGAAGAGTCGGAGTCCCGGTCTCCAGACTGTGGAGATGAGCTCCCGGAGGAGCTGCCACTTGGGTCACTCTGAGCCATAGGCTGGACGCCACTCTGAC
This sequence comes from Notolepis coatsorum, assembly GCF_963971535.1. Taxonomy (NCBI): domain Eukaryota; kingdom Metazoa; phylum Chordata; class Actinopteri; order Aulopiformes; family Paralepididae; genus Notolepis; species Notolepis coatsorum. Next base: position 29,271,435 of record NC_140177.1, on the reverse strand, counting down.
TCTGCTCCCCTATGGCTGACGATGATGACGATGATGAAGACAACGACTCTGGCCTATTCTCGGCAGGGGCCACCTCCATCGGTTCAGCGCTGAGCTCTGCTCTCATTTCAGAGGGTCCCTCTATAGCGAAGCTGCCCTCTGCCAAGGAACTCTCCGTCGCTGTGGAGGTCTCACCACTCATGTTATTGTCCACGCTCTGAGAAATGTCTGCCATGTCTTCGGCCTTGTGTTCGGGGCTCTCACAGTGGGTCACGGAGGATGACGTCGGAAGCACATCGTCCCTTTTGTCAGTCTGAGGATCGTCACATAGGCCTCCGACATCACTGAAAAGTCTAGACTTCTTGCAGTCTTGGTTATTTCCATTGATGTCCTCTTGGGAACATCTGAGCTCAGCGGGAGCTTTGCTGAAGCCTGGCATGGACTCCTCTGGACTGGAGCTGGGAATGTGTGCACTGGTGGAGGGTAAAGGACTGTCCATCCTCTCCGGCCTCTCCATCCTCTCCGGATTCTCCATCTTCTCCATCCTCTCTGGCCTCTCCAGCCTCTCAGTCCTCTCCAGCCTCTCCATCCCCTCAGTCCTCTCCGTTCTGGAGCCTTCTGAAACGCTCTCCATGCTCTCCTGTCCTTCTCTTTCAGCAGAGCTAAACGCAGTCTCAAGAGGACTCTCGTGGTGGTCAGGACCTAGTGGTGGAACTGACTCCACCTGCTGCAAGGTCTCCATACTGGTACTCGGGAGAGGTTCCCTCAGTTGACTACAGGTCTGCATGGAGGGTTTGGTGCTTACGAAAGTCGAAGGCTCAGCAGATAGCGCAGCTGCGGACACCAGTGGCAGGTCAGAGGGCACGTCCTTGCTACTACATTCTGCCTCCACATTTGAATTCTCTACGGGGATACACTGGACTTCCATCACTAAAACAGGCTCAGGGTTGGATGGAGCAGTCTGTTCTGCAAATGGCTGAGAAGCACTAGCCTGGGAAAGACCGGGCTGAGGAAGCACCAGGTCCTTATTGGGAAGATCTCCGTGAGATGTTTGCGGAGTGAGACTGCCAGGAGGGTTCTCCTCCCTCTCCGAGCTGGAATCAATATCCGATCTTGTGTTTTGTAGATTCATTAAATTATGACTGTTGATGCTCTCATCTGTGTCTTCGGATACCTCTGCGGTTCTTGGCTCCTCCGTCGGCTGAGCAGGCACACTGGCATTTGGCAGCGTTTCAGTGGATTTACCTTCAGCAGATGACGAGTTGGCATCCTCGTCCAGAATGGCCCTAAGGCAAGGGGATTCATGCCTGCTCAACAGTGGCGTCCGGTTACTCTGTGTTGCATCTGGAAGACTGTTGCAGTCCTTATCGTGAACAGATGGCGATCTGGTGGACTGTGGAACTAGGGAAGACTGGAGAAATGGAGGCTGGGAGTCGGAGGCCTCGAGGTTGATGTCGGAGTCATACTCGACGGGCCTGGGTGTCAGCGTGGTCATCTGGCACGAGTCCTCCGAGCTGGCAACGGAAATCATGGACACCGATCTGGACATGAGGCCGGACCTCTCGCTCTCCGGCCTGGGTGACCTGCTTAGGTTGTTCTCCAAACCCACCATGACCTTTGCACTGATGGAGGACAGACTCTTACAGTCAAGGGACATTGTTCTGGAACTAGTGCCATCTTTCAGGGGCTTTTCTCTGCTATGGGTATCGGAGCTCTCTGAACTCTTCGAGCGCAGGAGCTCTTTGTTCAGGCATGTTTCAATCTTAGTTTTGTCTTTGCTCTTCGACTTCGCCGCGTCTGCCAAAGGTCGCTGTTTCAACCTTTCCCGCTCTTTTTGCTTGATTTTCTCCAAGTGCTTCCGATGCCACTGTTCAATCTCCTGGTCCTTCAGGCTGAGCATGCGCTCAAAGCTGGTCTGCATCAGGTCGTCGTTCACCAGCCTCTTCTCTTTGGGCCTGGCGTCTCGTGGAGCCGGGGAGGCTTTCGATTTGACCCGGTCCGCCTCTGCCTCGTTGGGCTTGGTCTTGCTCACCTTGCCCTGCTGAGAGCGGTCTTTGTGTCTGTCCTTGTCCTTCTCCTTGTCCCGGTCTCTGTGTCTATCAGAGTCTCTGTCCCGGTCTCTCCGATCGACGCGCTCTGGCGTCTTCAAGGCCTCCTCCTTAGACTTTGCTTTGAGTTCGGAAACGTAGCCCCTTCTCTCTTCCAACAGCAGTTTCAGATTGGAACTCGAAGCCAAAGCTCCATCTTTTACTTTGTCCTTCTTTTTCCGATCACAATCTTTCTCTTTTGAGCGATCGGACCGACTGTGATCTGTGGTCTTCTCTAGAGGTTTCCCTTTCTTATCGGAGCTCATCCGATCCTTCTCCCTGTGCTCCCCGCCGCTGTATTCCCTCTCCGGCCTTTCCCGCTCGCTTCTCTTATCTAGCTTGTCCTTGTTCTTCCTACCGTCCTCATGCTTTTTAGTCGTGGACAACGATCTGAGCTTCTCACTCTCCCGGTGGTTTTTATCTGCAGGCGAGTGGGAGGAATTGGCCGCGACTCTCTCCTTCTCCTTCCAGCGGTCGGTTGAATTCTGGGTCTCGGCTTTGTCAGAGTGCTCCACTTTGACCTTTTTTTCCTTGTCGGGATACCGTTTCTCCATCTTCTCTGCCTCCCTCTCCTTTCCGGGGAGCCTCTTGTCGGTTTTCTCACGCATGCCTTTCTCAGACGGCTCCAGCTGGTCTTGATCAGCTGTGATCCCACACATGGGCCTGTCTTCCGCCTCCTCCTTCATGCTCGTGTTCTGCAGCGGCTCGTCAGGAATCCGCCCGTGGCAGTCCACCCTCTCGTCACGCTCATTGAGCTTTGCATCCTTTCCCCTCTCCTCCTTACAGACTGACTCCTTCCGCTCCTTTTTCACGGCCTTGTCTTTCTCCCGCTCCTCCCTCTGCCTCTTCTCCTTGTTGCTGCTGGAGTGCTTTTCTTTCACGGCTCTATCTTCCTTAATGGGAAGAGAGGAGTCCGAGGTCTTCGGAGGCCAGCTGCTGTCGTCATCCTCCTTTTTCACTGGCAAAGGTTCATCATTTTCATCGCTTTTGAAAAAATTCTCCTTCCAGAACTCCCTGTCAAACTCCAGATTCCTGTGGCCATCCTTCCTGGCCTCCTTCTGCTTATGGCGGCTCCTCTCGGCTTCATACTCCCGCCTATGTTTGTCCTTCTCCTTGTGTTTTAGTTTATGCTTTTTGACCACTTTGCCGTCGACGTCGGCCTTCCGTATCGCGCCCTCACCGCTGTCCACGCTGTTCCCTACGCTGCCTTCTTTGTACGGACTCGAGCCTCCATCATCTCCGTCCACGTTTAAGTCTTTCTGGTGATGTTTGCTTTTCTCCTTGTGCTTGCACCCCTTGGCACTCGCACCCTCAGTGCAGTAGTCCGCCTCCGTGTAGTGGTTGTATTTGACCCCATCCACAGGACAGGAACTGTCACTGATGGAGACGCACATCTTAGTATTCTCCTGTTTTAGTGGTGTCGCTTGCTTATCGCTCAGGCTGTGGTTCAGTTTGGGAGACTTCACGGACGACAAGTGGAAGAGGTGAACCGACGAGTCGTCCTTGGGGCTGAAAGACATCTTAAAGGAGTCTTCATCCCGACTCTTGTCGGTGCTCTCGGACACCGTGGCAACGGAGAAAACCAGGGTTTTGCTGTTTTCTTTGCCGTCCTCTTGGTTTTCCTTATTCTTGCTCTGGCTCTTGGTCTTCCTCTTCACCTTGCCCTTGTCCTTATGCTCGGCACTCTCCTTCTTAGACCGAGCCTCCGACTTCAGCCCCTCGGAGCTCTGGGAGCAGGTCGGGGAGCTCCTCTTCTCCGGCAAGCTCTCCATCTCGTCGCTGGAGCTGTCCGAACTGCAGGGCAGGACGCGGGACGTCTTCTGCTTCTTGGAGCGGGAGGAAGAGTCGCCCTTGCCGCCTTGCTTCGCTATGACGTGGTTCTTCTCCTTCTCCATCTCCTTCTCCCTCTGCCGCAGCTCCCTCCTCAGGATGTGCCGGTCGTTCAGGGCTTTGCTCATGTCCTCCTCCTCCTCCTCCTCATCCTTGAACTCGTACTCGTCCAGGCCGGACATGGAGGACGACGCCTTCACCGTGGCCGGTTTGCTGTCGGAGTCCTTCTCCACGTCCGAATCCTCCATGTTGGTGTCGTCCACGCTGGATGGGTTCACCGACGGTGGGTCTTCAGAGTCTGTGGAAATAAAACAAATAAAAACTCTAATAACGCTAATGACACAACCACCACTATGTTATTACATATACATAGGTAATTGAACAATACCGATACCACTACACAAAAAAATAATATGAGAGGGAAGCCAAAAGCTAGAGCCTCTTCCATGTACCTGACGAGCTGTCCTCGGGCTCCGACAGGGCTACCTCTCCCTTCAGCAGCTGCTCCAGCTCCTGGGAGTCTGCCACGTCCACTGGCCGCTCCCCGCGCTTGTTGGCCTGAAAGGCGTTACCACCATTGCGCAGAAGCAGCTTCACAATCTGCAGACGTGACAGAGCAGAGGTTAGTTTGACATTTAGGAACCGACAGAAAATACAAATAATATATATACACTGGAATGTGGGTTTAAAATCTTAACGAAACAAGTAATGTATCCAACAGCAAGCTCACTTTTGAGAACAGGAATGTTGTTAAAGGAAAACTCCAACATTTTGGGAAATTAGCTTATTTAACATCTTCCCTGGAGTTAGACAAGAAGATACATACCTTTTTTGTCTCCGTGCGTGCATTTTAGCTTTGGGAATAGACGCTCTGTTAGCATAGCTTAGCTTCATCACTGGAAGTGAGTAGGGGCCGGAGCCTTACAGTGCCTTACAGTGTATTGCAAGGTCGGACATTGACCAAACTTGATATGCATGACCTTGGTGGGCTCTAGGTCAACTCCTGAAAAGGGGGTCAATGTCAGACTTTGCAATCAAAAGTTAGGGGGCTAATAACCCTTGCCATAATTTCAGTGTGCCCCCTAACTTTTGATTGCAAGGTCTGACATTGACCCCCTTTTCAGGAGTTGACCTAGAGCCCACCAAGGTCATGCATATCAAGTTTGGTCAATGTCAGACCTTGCAATACACTGTAAGGCACTGTAAGGCTCCGGCCCCTACTCACTTCCAGTGATGAAGCTAAGCTATGCTAACGGAGCGTCTATTCCCAAAGCTAAAATGCACGCACAGAGACAAAAAAGGTATGTATCTTCTTGTCTAACTCCAGGGAAGATGTTAAATAAGCTAATTTCCCAAAATGTTGGAGTTCCCCTTTAAATGTAATGTGCCAATTCGTCTTTGGAGATTATTTATTAAACTGACATTTCTATTGGACACTTTTATTAAAACAATATGACATGTTTTTATTAAACATTATCTCATTTTTATTGAACAATATCTCAGCAGTCCAACTACCATGATTCTTTCTGCATGACAGTCTCCTATGATGTGTAAAACAGTCGAGCCTCATGCACGTGATAAGGAGACGCTGTATCGTTGCAGAACTCACATCTTTGTGTCCGCTGCTGGACGCGTCGTGGAGCGGTGTGTCATCGTCCAGACCTTGCGTGTTGACCTCCGCGCCCGCGGAAATTAGCACCTTGGCCACGTCATGGTAGCCAAGGTTACAGGCTTCATGAAGGGGTGTCCAGCCTAAGAGACAAAAAAGACTGTTAACACTTTGGACGCCAGACCCGATGATAGTCGGGTTAACTCGCCGACGCTTGGGCGCCAAAACAGAGTATAGTCGGGTTTTCATCGTTCTTTTATTCGATATTTCCATTCATTACAGGCACACGGGACATCTGGGTTAACATGGGGAATCATTCTGAGAATGCCAATGTGCAATTCCGGCTGCATCCACCCAGGTGGCAGTATCGAGCACCCTTTGAAACGTGGCCTGTGGGTCGATCAGAAGTCTCCGGTCGGATTTCCATTGGTCGGGCAAGGGGACCGGTTGTCCCGATCGGATTGAGAAGCGTGAAATGCTCCCGGTGCATGATGTGTGGCGGATTATGTTGGCGACACGATCGACACCAATACTGGGACTCACGATCAGATAATTGGAATATTCTTTTTGGGGTACATCCTAGTGAAGGTAAGGCCTATATGGTATCAATCCTGCTGTGATCCAACCATGATTTCACTTCGATCACTTAGACAGGATTATTCTAAAACTATAGTCATATTCACCACGGTATAAAACGGGAATATGTATGGATGAAAAATTATTTCTTTAACACATATTGAACGATAGTCGATGTCAAATGGGGCCATAGTATTGTATCCATAGCTATAATATAGAATATAGTTATAGCCCTGCAAAGACCGCCATGTATTCCTAAACTTTAGAGCGTCGCGCGTTCAACAACACGTCACGCATATCGCTGTGGCGTCCAAAGTGTTAACACTTTGATTCAAGTTTCAAGTTCAAGTTTCTTTAATAGTTGTCATACAGAAGTACAGAATACTTTTGTACAAAATGCTTCTTACTGTTGCGCTCCAGAGACTGTGCATGACAAGGTAAGTATGAAATAAAAACATAGTAAAAATTAGAAGTAAAAAAAGAGGTCACAGTGTTCAGTTTAGACATATGTACAATGTTCGTAGACGTAGTTACCATACAATATACAATACTGTGCAGTGTACTAATATACAATACTATATAGTGCAAGGCATAAATGGACGAGGTGCAGTTTAGGTACAATTCACAGTAGGTGTACGAGTTGATTGCCGGAAAACGCTTTTTCACATCATTCAGAGCCATGCTAAAGGTGCCGAGGACGCCGTAACTAGTCTTTGATATCAATATTTCAAAAATCTGTGATCAAAATCATATTTTCTTTCCGGAGCCCTGAGATGTGCTGGTGGGCTCCCACCAACTGTCGGTTCGAGAGCGCCATCTGGTGGCCGATCGGCAGATCGGCCAAGAGGGAGGGGCGCCCCAAACAGGAAGTGCTCATCCATATGAGCTCCGGGCACTCGCGTCCGGTAGCCGGACTCCATCTCAACACACTGGATGATCAATCGCTCGCCCTAACTCAATAAACAACGTTATTTGGACGTATATAGTATTATACAAGCTGGAAATGGTTCATCAGGATAAACATCGCATAATCGAAAACGGTCTACACCACGCTGATCGTCCAACAGCGCGAGGAAGATCCGGTAAGATTCAGCGTTATTTTTGAACGTGTTCCATATAAACTGTTATGATGAACATATGACCCACAATAGATGAATGATATAACGCTACCCACGGAATTATAAACGATCCCCCGCCCATCCGGTCATCATCAGATCATACGTAGATCATTCTAGAAGTACGTCCAATTGAATTTTTTTATATCACCCCGATTGCCATCAAACTGTATTTCATCATCAATATAATGCATTTGGGGCTATAGATCACGTTCTGGAGAAAGCTGCAGAAAGAGATGAAAACATACTTATACATTAGACCATACTTTACTATGAATATGTGAATGAAAAAGTTTAACGTTGCTACACAATGAACAATACATATAGGACTTTGAATGGGCCCTAATAATGGCAATGTAGCAATAGAATTTAAAAAGTTATAGCCATGCAAAGAAGGGGTACTTCTCCATAGACAAATAGAGCTGGCAATCTATGGTATATCATGAATTTAACCCATGGCAATCAAAGTGTTAAAGGCGTGGTCACGTTTGTTCAAACGTTTTACTTTCCCAGTCTCTCATTCTCAACCATTCAAAACACACGACCGCCGGCATTGGACTTTGGGTCTCAGCGGCCGAGAGAGTAAAGGCCACAATCTAGCGGCGGAGCGGGGTCCTGGGGTTTGGAGTAGGGATGCACCGAATGGGAAATTCTTGGCCAAAAACCGAATATGATAGAATATAATTTTTTTACCAATGTTGTGGAACATTATGATTATGGAAAAATATGATTATGGCAAAACTTAACTTAAATAATAAATAATCACTATTATGGGTCCATAAAACATTTATTCAGCACTTCTGAATGCATACAGTACATTAATTCCATCTTTTCTCTGGCTGCCGCAGCGGACATCTGTGCTCTACTGAGCGCACCTTTCTAGTCCCCAGATGAATGTGCTCTCTTGACTTTGGCACAGTAGACGCGCGACAGACAGACCGCGTCAATGTGAGAAACACAATCCCCCCCCCCCTCGCTCTGAATAATATGCATATTAGATCACTCAGTGATTAACCGCGACGGGCATATAGTAAATAAGGATATAAAAGCATGTTAAAGACGCATTTATTGGACGCGTTGCGCGTAGTTTACATAAAAACAGCGCGACTCCCGACAGCGCGACATCATCACAACAACACGCGTTAGGTTACAGGTCGTTTCTGTTTCGGTGATATCTTTTTCGGTGAAAAAATTCTTTCGGCCGAAAGGCAATTTTTTGCCATTTTCGGCCGAAAACTTTCGGTGGCCGAAATTTCGGTGCATCCCTAGTTTGGAGTGGGGGAGGAATTGTCTTTTGGGGTGTCTATTGTGGCGTCTGTAATAATATAAGTAGATTTTTTATGTTATGTTCTGTGTTTATTATTTTTGTTATTGCTAATGTCATTGTTGTTATTATTATTGTGGTATTGTGAGGTCTTGTTATTGTTACTGTATTCGTCTTGTTTTGTGTATAAAAAGAAATACAAATATTTGATAAAAGAAAATAATAACACGATGTGACGCGCCCGCTTGCCCTCTGTAATCCTGCCTTTCAGAGTTGAAATTAGTTCCAACTTTGACCTGCAAAACCGCTTGCTACACTTCTGCCCGACACGTGTTGGAGCAGCTGCGAGGGGTCTGGCTGATGAACAGTGTCTGTGTTTGATTGAACACCAAGCAGCATCCAGTACTGTACGGTCCAAAGTGAAAACAGTTGGGAGGATGGCCGTGTTGACAACCCAGCTCCTAAGGATTGACGATGTCATCTTGAAGCAGTCAATCCTGAAACCCAGACACTCGGAAACCGGACATATCCACTTGGCTTCGTCATTTCCAGTCCTTAGCGCTGACACGCACACTGCACTCCTCCACATCTCTGCTGAAACCAGACGTGTGCCGCTTCCATCCTCGTCAGGTCAGGATGCTCCATGACTCCATGCTACACTAACCCATCCATTCTACACTCATTGCACACACTCACTTTAAACACTCACCTTTAACATTCACTTTAGACACTACACCATATTTAATCCATTTATTACTAAAAGATTTGCACTACATCCCTACCTAATTTCACATTTTGTACTTTACATTTAGTCATTTAGCCAACGCTTTTATCCAAAGCGACTTACAAATGTTGTATGACAAGTCAGTAGGAAGGGTACAACTCAGCTGAGTAACAATGTTCATCAAAGTGTTCAGACTTGAGTGCTACAGTGTTTAGTGTATGTTAGTATATTAGGAAGAGTGCATGGCAGTAAGAAGGTTATTTTTTTGTATAGTCTTTATCTTTATTCTTTTTTACTGTATGAAGCACAATCTCATGGGGCTCATACAGAACCAAGCATTTCACTGTAATGTACATGTACCTTATATGTGCCAAATAAAACAAAACGTTAACTTGTTTTGTGGCGTTAAGCCCTTTAACATGTAGAGATTCTATACAGCGGGTTCAGGATGACGTACCTGCAAAGTCTTTCACGTTGACGTCGGCGCCGAGGCTTATGAGTTCCTTCACTAGCTTGGCGTCTCCGCGAATGGCTGCCATGTGCAGGGGCGTCTCCCCGCGCTCGTTCCTCTTGTTCACCTTGTCCTTCTGTCTCGACGCAATGCTGCTGGGGACCTTCTTCTGCACCGGGGGTGTCTGAGAGGGGTGGCTGGGGGTCGAGTCTGGGGGGGACAAGCAAATAATACAGAGAGAGATAGAGGGAGAGAGATAGATAGATAGACGCATCAACAGGGTTCCTACACATTTCTGTCAATCAAATCCCATGACATGTACATTATTCATCAGCGTCTATGTTATCAAAACTTTCGTTTTTGTTGAATCTCTGATTTGAGCGCCAGGTCTCGTTTTGGCCAGCTACAACCATCAACAAACATCATTTTCAATTACATTTCCAGGCCTGAAAAAAAAAGAAAAAAAGAATTCGAATTCCACGAAAACGTAGGAACTGTGTACTTCTCAACTAAACAAAAACAAAACATGACAAAGGAGCAAATGATAAATCAGGGAATAACAATAACATTCTACGATCTGAAACCGGTCCATATCAAAGTGGTTTGATGAAATCCTAGCCGTGTCCAAACTGTTTGTCCTGGTTCCTTCTGGCAGACGGTTCCATCAAGGCTCCTGTAGCCGCCTGAGGACCAGCTTTGTTCCCAGAGTCTAAACAGCACTTCGTGTTTAACCAGTATTAATGCACTTTACCCACGCACTATTTCTACTATTCTTATGTTATTTATGTTTTTTTTGTTGCTCTGCTGATGTTGTGGCTGCCGTCTGAAATAGTCTACTGTATGTTTATGTGTACGAACATCCGTGTCTGCTTACAGCATTCCTGGCATACGTCTGTATGGTTTGTTTATGTTCCCTTTTAAGCTTTTTACATCACAATTACCACCCCGTCTCCTGAACACGGCACGTCAACTAGAAACCTGGAACTTGAAACTGTCCCGTCTCGGAAACAACCTTGAAAGAAGCGCGAGGGCCGGTGGAGGCTGGTGTTTTAGCCTAATGACTCATCCATAACACTTTGAGTGCCAGCGACGAGATTTCTCGTTAGTTCATGCTGACCGTTGAGTGCCAGAGAGACGAGAGATCTAGTTTATAATCGTTTTATTTTTTATTAGCGATTTCCATTCATATTTCATCAATCTAGCCTCCTGTTACCACTGGAACTCTCTCTGAGCTCCATTGGGAAAATACCGCCCCCTATCGTCTCTCCCTGTGGTACTGCACCCCATTGGATTAGACTGAATGAAAAGCATGAGGGGAAAAAAATCCGCTTCCTCATTTTACTTCTCAGACAAGTCACCCGAGACGATCGGATTCATTCTGGACCATCAGAACAGCGTGGAATCGGTGTTTCGACCACCCAGCGTTGGATCAATAAACGCGATCGATATTTGGAATGGCGATCAGGAATTGGAATAATCTTTTTGGAGAACATCTGATCTGAGGTAAGGAATCTATTTTACCAATCTTAGGATAATCAGACCTTTTTTCACAGAGATATCAACGTGTGCCCTATGTGTGTGTGCGATCAGGAAATAAGAGATTCGATTTTTCAGCCCGCTTCTATAACGTGCATAAGTACACATACTATCGATAATCTAGCGTTTATTTGAAAACGATTCATAAATAGGCCAAAAAATGACAACGTGTTTTGTGTATTACAGTAAAGGGCGTTTATCACAGAATCTTCTGAAACTTTCATAAAACAAGCCTTTTTCAAAATGGTATAAAACGGACATGAACCAATTAAAAAACAATCCGTTTCGACAATGTTGACTGCAAACAAGTCATTGATAAGCGACGGCCAGATTAGACAGTCATAATTTAAGATATAGTAAATGTGTTCACAAATGCGAGTGCTCTATCATTGAAGTGGGTGGTGGCATACGCTTGCTTTTAAACCACGGGACCCGTGGCATCCAAAGTATTAAGGCAGATACAGTGGTGTTGGAGGAAGTGATGGCGGTGAGCAGCGCACAGACCTGGACTGTTGGCAGTCATCTGCATCAGCAGCGCCATCTGCTTGCGCTCCGACAGCGGGTATCCGAACAGGAGGTTTGGGGCAGACTTCTTACCCCCCTCTTTCTTCACCTTTTTCTTATCTGGTCCATCTTTATCTAGAGGGGGGGGGGGGGGGGGGGGGGTGTTAAAAAGAACAGGGCATTTCTGTTAAGGACAGGAATCACACGCAATGTTAATTCTTCACGTCTAAAACTGCACGGCCCTCAGCGCTCCTGTGACGCGGTCTGTTCCTTCCTCCTCTTACATCTGTCAGGCACGCGGAGGGGCGGGTAAACAAGCATGGCGTTATAAAAATAAATAAAAAAGTGGGGAACAAACAATAAATCCGAACAGCATTCTCTTAACCCTTTCACTACCACACTACAAACTGGTTAACCCTTTCACTGCGACATACAGAAGGTTAACCCGTTCACTGTCACACGACAAATGGTTAGCCCTTTCACTACCACACTACAGAAGGTTAACCCTTTCACTAACCGTCTGTAGTGTGGTAGTGAAAGGTTAACCTTCTGTAATGTGGCAGTGAAAGGGTTAAGCCAAGTGAGAGCAGCTCCTCTCGGGTCGTCTCTCCCTTAAAACATGCGTGAGCGTTAAAGAAGAGGGTGTGGGTGGGGGGTGCAGGGCGACGACACACACACACACATGCATGTGTGTATGTGTGCGTTTACGGCAAAGCAGCGCCGGGAGGAGGGGGGGGTGACTCGACTCGGAGGAGGAGGAGGACACGGCTGAGGCTGCAGTTACCTGCGTATATCCTGCAGGGAGGCACTAATCTCTCTCCCCAGGTCTCACTCGACTGGCCTGGGTCTGACTCATCTACAGTGCAAAGCAGAGAGGACGGGGGGGGGGGAGAAGAGGGTGGGAGGGAAGAGGGAGAGCGGGGCGGAGGAGGGGGTGGTAAAGCACTGCATTAACGCACGCTCTCTCTCTCTCTCGCTCTCTCGCTCCCTCTCGTCTAGCACTCAAAACACACACACACAATATGCACATACACACTCGCCCCCCGCGCACACAGATGAGTCATGGCGACACAGTGAAGATCCAAGGTGGTTCGGTGGAGTCAATGCCTCCCTTCTTCCTACAGCTGCTCAACACAGGAAATGAGGAGGATCTCAAAAAAAAAGAGAAAAGAAATAAAGGCAGTTGAAAAGGCAAAGCCCTCCCCCTCCAAGAGAGTCTGGATCTGTTTAAACAGAGTTTTATTCACCAAGAAATGGTGAGAGTATATGTATAGAGTAGAATAGTAAAAGCATGCTGCTATAACGCTCCTTTTCAACAAGTTCAAATAAGTCTCGGAGGTCCCCAAAACATACGACTCGGATTATGCATTCCAGCATGCGTCTGTACCGTTCCGTCTATCGACAGGCTGTTTCTGCATCTATAAGATGGTAGACGAGCAGCCGCTTCCCACACCCGAGACCGTGCACACGCGGAGGCGTCTGGCTCATGAAATTCAGATAAAACTGTCAAAATAGGTTTTGACACCACATAGTCACAAAAATATATATATATCCCCCCCCCCCCAGCAATACTCAGCGTATCGCGATATATTTAGTATTGAGATACTATCGTATCGTGACGCAAGTATCGCGATAGTATCGTATCGTGAGGTCTCTGGCGATTCCCACCCCTAGCGTGCGCCACGCGCATTTTCACAGAAATACACTAAATATCTGCATTATTACCACACATATAGATGTTGTTCAACCTAATGTGTCTGTATGATCTTTCCCAATACAAATAAACCATACTATACTTTTTCAGGAGTACAGTCACACTGATCACCAATTCTAACATTCTAATTAATTATATAATAACTGGTTATACATGCAAAATGGACAATAGAACACACTGGAACTGGAAATCTTTAAAAAAAATCTTCAAACGGGGACTGACTTTGCATATAGACTAGGCATTTACAGGTGTTCCAATGTAAATGTGCCTTCCTCCGTGCACTTTCGCCCGCTCTGAAGTCGGACTCGGTGTGGACGGCCACGCGCGCTGTTCTCGCACGAAACCCGGGCGTGCTTATGTCCGTGCCTGGTGGGATTCGTGAGTCAGGCTTTGCAACTTTTTTTAAAGCATAATATGTCCTCTTTAAAAACACAGCAAAAACAATTCACGGCGTTTCAGTTGCTGTAATTATAGTTGCAGCATGTCCGGGGCCGTTTTCAGATCCAAGATCAGAGCTAAACGTATACTTAAGACTTCTAGCAAAATGACAGCAATAGAATATAGGCTATTTACACAAGGAAGAGAATAATCTAATCACACAAGCCCTGCGTGAGTTACGCCGCTGTACAATTGAGATAATTAGGGATTTTGAACTGAAGACCCAAGTTGAAAAGGTCCAACATGAGGACACGAGCTCCGACACTTCAGCGTTCGCAACACACAAGTTATCGTATACGTTTTTACCAGCATCCTAAACTACTTTCAGACACCATTTATTCCTAATAGATTTGATTTCTTGTATTTTTGTATAGTGTTTGGTCTTTATTCTTTTAACTGTATGAAGCACAATTTCCAGGAGGGTCATAAAGAACCAAGAATATCACTATAATGTACATGTACCTTATACTGCATGTGACAAACAAAACTTGAACTTGAGAAGGACGTTAAAGGAAATACATAGACCATCAAAAACAGGAAATTCAACCTCAAACCGCGTTAGTTTATCCTCGCACGACTGTCCACCGCGACAGACAAAAGAATGCAGTGTGTAGCTTGACACGCGCATCGAAAAGGAGAGATGTAGGCAAAAAAAATAAAAAAGGAATTTGAATCTAAAAAAAAAAAGAAATAAAAGAGGATCCCAGAGGTTAATTGTACTGCAGGCCACCAGGGGGCAGTGTGGAGACATGGCAGCGAGCCAGAAGCATGGCACTAGGAGGGGTGGAGCGGCTCTTACCCGTGTCTGAGTCTTGCTCCTCCGTCCGGGCCGGACTGGCACTGAAGGAGAGCTTGCGCTTCATGGAAGACTTGGGTTTCCCTTCCTTCCCCAGCAGCTGACTCCGGTCCAGCTTTGGAGTCTTGGTGAACGGGGATAACTTCTCTTTGCTCTGGTGTGGAAGGGGGCGAATAAACAGGCATGTCGAATACAGAGAGGTGGCAACATATCATGTGCAACAGGGCTATATATTTGTCACAACAAGGGAGTAAATGCACACAGGAGGCAAACCCTTTCAAAAAGCCTCTGTAAACTACCGGAAACCGACCAATCACAATGGGGCCTCGAGTTCAAACCGGAGGATAATATTTCAGGGGACTAAAGCGTGCCAAAACATGACACTGAACATAACGGCGTACAGATAGTCATGTTACACCCGGCGATGTGGCTCTCCGCAGCGGTTAATTGTTCCGGGTCTTGCAGACGGGTTTCTCTGAATAATGCCCTCTTGTCAAAGTCCTATTCCCCCGGGGGGAGGGCAGCGGGGCGTCCGTCAAGCTCGTATTAAGGGGGTGGAAAAGGTCAAGAGAAATGGGATCGTCACGGCGACGCCTCGTACGCACCTTCTTCCCCGCCTGCTTGTCCACCATGGCTGCATCTCTGTCGCTCCCGGGTTTGGCCATGGCGTGGCGCCGGACTAGCTGCGACAGCTGCAGCGCAGTGGGCGCATCATGCACCTGGGACAGAGGAGGAGACGCACAAGATCAGCTACGTCACCGCCTCAGTGTTTCCACTGGATATGTAAACAAGAGAGGATACTAGATTAGATTAACCTTTATTGTCATTATACAGCAGCACAGTGTAGTACGACGAAAAGAAGTTTGGCATCCAACCAGAGGGCAAATGTAAAAGTAAAGTGCAATAGTAATATACAATGTACAGGTGATTAAACTGGATATAAGATGTATAGATTAGTACTACTTAGTAATAGTGCTAATCAGATGTATGTACAGTTGTAGTATTAATATGTACAGTGATACAGGTATAAAGACACTATGATAGTAATTAAATCATACTGGCCAGCAGCGTAACTATAGAGCCATATGAAATCCGTTTTATTATTTTCCAAATTCCATTTTATTTTTTCCCAAATTCCATTTTTTCCGTTTTAATATTTCAGAATTCTGTATTTTGCCTTTTATGCTCATTTTACCATCAGAAATAGTGTCTAATAAGTGGGAATGAATAAATGTCCACAATTGAATAAGATATAACAGTCCATTTAATGTTTTTAAGTGCTGCAACTCAGAAATACAGTTCAATTTTACACAATATTTTTCAATTAATATTGTGACAAAATAAAAATACATATTTCAAGTGTAAACAATAGATACAGCTAGCTACTACTGACATTATCACAATGACAATGTCAGTAACCTAGCTATATCTATTATATTGTGATGAAATATAGTAATGCATAATTTAGGCACCTTTAGTTTAGTTTATTTCGTTTATAAAGGACAGTGTATAATGGCAATGGTTTGCATTAAACAAATGGATGGGTGCACTAGATTTAGCAAGAAGCTATCATTTCCATCTATAGTCCTATGTACTGTAACGTTTCATAGCTATTTAAGTTTATTTAGATTATAAAGGGCAGTGTATAATGACAATCGTTTGCATTAAACAAATGGGTGCACCAGATTTAGCTAGAACTTCTAGAAGCTATCATTTCCATAGATAGTCCTATAACGTTACATAGCTGTTTAAGTGTATTTAGTTTATAAAGGGCAGTGTATAATGACAATCGTTTGCATTAAACAAATTGATGGGTGCACTAGATTTAGCTAGAAGCTAAACGTCCTAACGTTATAGCTATTTAATCACAATAGTGTCACAAGTGTTTTTGCGGGTCCAGTCCACGGAACGTTGACAGAATTAGCAAAACACCTTATCACCGGAGGCATAAAAGTCATTAGGATACTGTTCTGCTCTGAATTGAGGGCTTATTGTGGAATTGTTTAGCTTCTTGACGATGTTAACACGGAAGCAGCGAGACGCTTGAGCACCGCGGCTGTGTTGTGTGTAACACGCTGTAGAGTCCCCGCCTCCCCGGTCGCGTGTGCACCAAACGTTCCACCCAAAAACGAAATTTCAGTCCAGATTAGGCCAAATTCTGCAATATTCCACGTTTTGCAGTTGATTCCATTTTTATTGGTTAATTCCGCGATTCCGTCCGCGATTCCGTGAACGCGGATTTCATATGGCTCTACGTAACTAGTAAGAGAAGGTAAAGGGTATGTACTATGTACAGATATAGTACGATATGTAAAAAGGATTATATGCAGGTATACACATGTGGATAGATCATAGATATATCTATCCTTATAATATGTATATACGGTATATACAGTATTAATGTATTGTACATGCTATCATACAGAGTTATATGGGTCATATGTGTATAAGTAGGTATATAGAAGGATTATATGCAGCGCAGGTATATTCATACAGATATGGATATATATGCGGTAAAATGTATAAATATGGTATATACAGCACTATTGTACATGTTATCATACAGAGTTATATGGGTGGACTATAGTATGATTTGTGTAAAATATTATCTGGGACTAGGGCGCCATTTTGCTCACACATGCCGTCTGGGTTTACAGGCAAACATCTGCAAGCAGAGAAAGCGGAGAAAGAAGCCGGCTCTCTGACCAGGCCACCAGTCCCTCCACAAACACAACAGTCACTCGGTGGAACTAGTGGAAGCCGGCTCTCTGAACAGGCCACCAGTCCCTCCACAAACACAACAGTCACTCGGTGGAACTAGTGGAAGCCGGCTCTCTGAACAGGCCACCAGTCCCTCCACAAACACAACAGTCACTCGGTGGAACTAGTGGAAGCCGGCTCTCTGAACAGGCCACCAGTCCCTCCACAAACACAACAGTCACTCGGTGGAACTAGTGGAAGCCGGCTCTCTGACCAGGCCACCAGTCCCTCCACAAACACAACAGTCACTCGGTGGAACTACTAAAGTGGAAGCCGGCTCTCTGAACAGGCCACCAGTCCCTCCACAAACACAACAGTCACTCGGTGGAACTAGTGGAAGCCGGCTCTCTGACCAGGCCACCAGTCCCTCCACAAACACAACAGTCACTCGGTGGAACTAGTGGAAGCCGGCTCTCTGACCAGGCCATCGGTCCCTCCACAAACACAACAGTCACTACTAGGTGGAACTAGTGAATCGGTTAATGGGGGAATTTCCTTACTCTCATTTCTCCGGCTTGATCAGAAAAACAAGTAGGCCAGGCGACATGAATCACAGGTCAGGGTCCGTCTCAAAAACAACCCTTCAGTAGGAAACTTGCTACCTATGTCAGTAACTATAGCCTATTCATCACTGTGACCACGGGGCCCTAATGTGGTCTGTGTTTATGAGATTAAAAGGTTGTACACACACGCACCCACACACGCACCCACACACACCCATCAATAGGGGAACATTGCACTACATCTACCTCATTTTTGCATTTTGTACTTAAGTTTTGTATATTTTGTATAGGGTTTGGTCTTATTCTTTTTACTGTATGAAGCACAAGAGAATACAGAACCAAGCATTTCACTAATGTACATGTCAGGCCTACCTTATTATATGTGACAAATAAAACAAAACTTGAACTTGTGGGTTCTAGCATCGACCGGACAAATAGCGTTTGCAGTTCACTGATCATATCTTCTGATTTCATGTACTTCACCGGTAGGTTAATAAAAGGCCCTTAATCTTACATTTCACAAAAATAGCATCTCTTTCCCCATTTCCCTCCTGAAACTCCTGTGAATACCAGCACACTGTGTGCATCAAAAAGCCAAAACACCCACACTGTCAACAACCACACGTCATTAAGTAGCTAGAAAAATCGTAGGGGCAGCCCCGTTACTGTACTCCATCCATTCAATGCTCCCCATGTGTTATACGCCCCGGGCCTGTATTGTATGACAAGACCGGGACGGCGACAATGCTCCAATGACTAGTCTAGCCTCTCCGATCACCCAGGGCCAGTGTGAGGTCCGTCATTAGTCAGCAGATAGCCGGTGCACCAGCATTGTCATTCAGACAGCTGAGAGGGAGAATGAGCGGCCCACAGAGAGGAACGTGCCTGTGTAAAGAGGCCAGCGTATCAGGGGGGGTTATTAAAGCTGCACGGACGGCCCAGGAGCGGACCAGAAAACAAACGCTGACATGACTCCAATCTGGCCCAGGGATGAGGCCAGGAGGGTGTGACTAGAATTACAGAGGTATTTGGGCTTTCGCCAGTTTGGCATTCGCATTCAACTGCGCTTCACGAGCAGCTGAGGGCTGCTGCATAAGCCCCTGCGAGCGCTGCCATTAACCTTGGGCCGCTTCAAGGAAAGATCAAACCGCCCTCCGTCTTTACGGATCCCTCCGTACGCAGGGACTTAATAATGTCTATGTCTCCTACAGTAAGACGGTGTCCCATCTCAATCCACCCCCCCCCCCCCCCATGGGTGAAATAAGCCACATCGAAAACATTAGAATCACGCCAACGGGGGAAGGTTGAGGCGCGACGCAGGAACGATACGACATTAAGACGACGCACGCGATGGTCAGACAGCCCTCGGTTCCACATCAACAGTACGGTCAATTATTTAGCAGCCGAGGAGATGCTCAAGGGGGAAAGGAAGAGGGAAAAAAACAAACAATAAAACCCTCTCTCTGACCACGGGGATCACATGCTCCTGTCTGTCTGTCTGTCTATCTGTCTGCCACATAAACCGCCAGCATTACGGCTTCATAGAAGAATGACCAAAGCAGCCCGTCGGTACGGTCCAGGCCGGGCCTTCTGAGAAGCAGATGTCTCTGTATTTATTTAAGGCCTGGTGCTTTTTCCACAGCGCTCCAGCTCCGCTAGTCCTGAGACTGACAACAATAACAGCCATTTCCTCCGAAGCGCCGGAGAGCAGTCAACAGCGGGTAGCAGAAGAACGCCTGTCCTCGCGTGAGCTGCGAGCTGGGCCGCGAGGGGACCGAGCAGAGGGGAGGTGCATGCGGCGGTGGAGGAGCCGGGAGAGATGGGAAGTGTACACACACACACACACACACACACAGTACTGTACGGTAACCTGATCCACTGGCTGCAGGATCGGACAGGGAGGGAGCGGGCTAAGAATAGCCAGCCTGAGACACACGGCACAGTACAGTACCAGTACCACCGTCCACTCCAGCTTCCCCCCAGGGTACTGGCTGCAGCACTCACACACCATGTGGGAAATGTCTGCTTTATATGCGACCCCCCCCCCCCCCCCCCCCCCACCCTGCACTTGCGACGGCTTGTATTAGAAACCCATTGCTAAACAAACTGAATCAATATTACCGTTGAACATTCGATACAGTGACCATGATGATGAACAGCTGTTTAATAAAACAATGATTCAAAAGGAGGAGGAGAAACACCTTTAGGATCTACTACGGTACACCACGTCTCCTTTCTCCCCCCCCCCCCCCCCCCCCCCCCCCGCTCTACAAAGCAGATCCCTGCGATATGGTCGGGCGAAGGAAATCCACTACACTGGCTGCGACAGTAAACAGCGGATCACGTGGTCGCTCTGCCGTGTGTGTGTGTGTGCCGTCAGGCTAAATGATGGGGGAGGTCTCTTTCAGCTGCGCGCCCACCCACCCCCCACCCTCCGTCTCTGTCTCCTCCTCCTCCTCCTCAGACCCCCTAATGAGTAGCAGGACAAAGCCAGGAGCCCAAGTCTGACAATTGAGACTGGGAGAGAGGGGCGGAGAGAGAAAACAATACCCAGTGAAGACCCAGCCGCCACTGACGGGCGCAGTCTGCGCACACACTCTCCAGTCCATAGGCTATGTGCAATTGTGCATGCACACGATTAACCGGTGTAATATGTATACACACACACACACGACGTGCACAAAATGTACGGCGCCAAATCTGCACTCTGCCCCAGAACTGTCCACTCCAATTATTTTACTGTGGAGAAAATGGAGAGAGAGAGAGCGAGAGAATCCCATGCTTTAGCATGTGGTCACATGGTAACTAATCCAAATGCATACGTAGCAACATGGAAGTGACATACAGGAATCACCCCGGCTGCCCGCTTGCAGGGGCCATATGTAGCCATGACCTCAACGCCCGCTTAAAATGTCATGCCAATTCAGAGGAGTGCATTACATCACAAATTAATGATAGAAATAAATCAAATATAATAATAATAAAAATCACAAACACTACTAGGCCTAACTGTGTGTGTACTTTGTTTAGATTTGATTCAAATGTATTGTTGTTACAGCACAAGTACAACCGAAAAGACGTTTGGCCAGAATGGCCAACCAGTATGACTACGATCATACCGTCTTTATACCTGTATCACAACTCTGTACATACATCTTTAGCAGTACACCCAGTCAGGCTCTACAGTGTGAGCATTTCACTCGCATTTGCCCCTAAAAATAGATTTGTGCGAACCGGACAAATCATTTAGGAGCACGGTGTGCGTCTGTGCGAGTAATGGTTTTGGGTAGTGGGCGTGTCAAAGCGCAATTGTCATTTCATAATATACACAGAGCAGTGCGGTGTGCGGACCTTTAATTTTAGAAGCTACAGGTATGACATCCAACTATTCAGCCCTGCGTTTGACAGCTCTGTGACAACTTATCTCATGAGTCACGCTGTTTTTATGTGTAAGGAAAACTCTGCGAGCAATAGTCTAAACGCACCTCGTCGCGGTAAAAACCTCTCCCTCTCTCTCGCCGCTGTTTCTATGTGTAAGGAAAACTCTGCGAGCAATAGTCTAAACGCACCTCCTCGCGGTAAAACTCTCTCTCTCTGGAAAACTCTGCAAGCTTTGCATCCCCTCTCTCCTGATTCCTGATCCTATTTCATTCAAAAGGAAGATATTGATGGACATTAGCTATAGTATATAGCTCAGCAGCTGTAACAATCATTTGATTATTTACGTTTCAACAGTGTCAAAATATTAATTTAAATTATAATGAATTAAAGAATTGTATTAAAGAACTTTCCATGTCTGTCATCTAATAATATATTCCATTACCTTTCCTATCTGTATCGAAGTCAAAATGTTGGTATCGTGACAACACTACAACATACAAAATCAGCTAGACAACCTATATCCTTTGTCTAGTAGGCATGCCATGGACCAATGTGTGATTTTGGTGGTGCTATTGCACAGATGTTTGTATAATATGCATGTAATAAATAGTTTGTTAATAAACTCTGGTACTTTTTTCACTGCGCTCCTAAATTTCTTTGTGTGCTCCTAAATTTCTGTGTGCTCCTAAATTTTTTCATTTAGGAGCACATGTGCTCCTTGGGAAAAAGGTTAGCGTAGAGCCCTGCCAGTAGTACAAACACATATTTTATACCCAGTTTAAATCACCTGTACATTGTATATTACTATTGCACTTTACTGTTACATTTGCACTCTGGTTGGATGCCAAACTTATTTGCGTTGTACTGTACTTGTGCTGAATAACGACAACACATTTTAATCTAACCTAAACAGTAAAGTGCAATGGCAAAATAAAATGTACAGGTGATTAAACAGGGTATAAGATATATAAATTAGTACTACTGAGTAATAGTGCTAATCAAATGTACTATGTACAGAGTTGTAGTATTAATATGCACAGTGATACTGGTATAAAGACACCGCGAGAGCGTTAGCGGACATTACTATGCACGGACGGAACAAACCGAGGGACACTGGACGTCCTGGGGCGTCTGTCCACCTCTCACTAACCCACCCGGGCAGAGACAGACTCGCCATGTCTCTCCTCCTCCGCTACGTGAAAACCAGCAAAAGTGTTTTACTGGGGAGGAGGTTGTCAGCTCCGGCTCCAAGCCTGCTAATCTTTACTGTACTGGGAAATTAAACACCAGACAATTGCTGGGGAATTTTGGCTGAGGCTGGTGAATTTCTGGGACTGTGTGCTTAAAGTTGAGCCGAAATGAAGAAATACCTATTTAACCGGTTTAGATTCTGTCCCTGGTCATATCGTGCAGCTATTTAACAATATGTCTTATAAATGTGCTGATGTAGGCTTTGCACACATTTCAACCAATAACATCATGACTTTGTCTTCGACCCCAATGTTTTCGATGGTCAAAACAAATTCCTCCCAACGTTGTGTCCCACCTGCCGGTCCTGTTAAGAACTTAAGACTGTTAAATAAGTCACAATACAGAAGCTAAATAAATACTCAAAATGCTGTTTTAGCTCGACTTTAACTCCAGATTCGTGTCCATTATGCCGTAGTTCCTACTGAAAGAATAGAGTCTGTTGACTTCAATCAGTGTGCTATATATTATTTATAGGTGTGTCATTAAGCACAACCTCAGTGTGCATCATCATCGTCTGGACTGAATATGGTATATAGGATTATAGGCTACTAATTACTAAACTATCATTTATAACTGTGAAACTTGGGATTTGCTTTGGACAAGCAGGGGAAAGTTATTCCTTTCCAGGAATGAATAATATTTGTATTAACATGTGGAGCTCTGAAAAGGACTGACTAGCTTCCAGGTTTAAAATCTAATTATCAATGATCTCAGAGACAAATCCCTAGGACCGTCCTAGTCATTTATTTTTCTTTAATACAATTGACAAACGTCCTACTAGGACGTTTGTCAATTGTATTAAAGAAAAAAAATGTATAAGTGAAATCTGTGAGAATGATTCTTGGACACACTGGATACTATGGGGAGGATGATGAAAATACTTCCCTGCCATGGCTGAGTATGTGCCTGCATGCCTAATTCTCATTCGCTGGCCGGAACACACACGCACACAAAATTGCTACTTTTGCTAGTGTGGCTCAAGTAATAGCAGAGACACCCAAATCTGTCGAGGCTCAATTCATAATGACCCAAGCATTGTGCCACCCTGAGAGCCAGACATAAAGTAGGCCTACTTGATGTGTGCTAAATGTGTGTCCTTATATAAGACTTGAGTCCCAGCCCTATACATCACTTAAAGAGCCCATAAAAACAGGGACGACCTTACATCTACAAGGGAGAAGGTCAGACATTGCTCACACACAAATCAAAAGCCTCGTAAAATAGCCTAATGTTTGTGTCCCGAAAGGCGGGGAGAGGGTTAACTTTACTGGCAGGAGACTGAGGCTCAGCACAGGCCTCGACACACTGAAGCAACTCCCATTAAGCCGGTCAGAGGAGAGAGTCTCTGAGAGCCTTAAGAAGCCTACCGCCGCTGCTCTGAATGTAGGTTAATGATCAGATACCCAAGCAGTGGACGAGAACAATGAAGCCTTTACTACCGATTATGGGTTAAAAAGGAGGGAGAGGAGAGGGGAGGGGAGGATTGGGGCAAAGGTCAGGTCCTAGGCGTGGGCCTGGCTCTACACAAGACAGTCCTCAAGTTTCAGTCACAGGGCCAGATGAATAGCATGACAAGACGCCGGAACGGCAAGTTATTCCAAGGCCCCATCAGCAGCACAGCAGCGATAGAAACTACAGAGTGCTCGTTGGGGTCTGTCGTCGAGCTGCGCGTAGCAAGACAGGCCACAAAACAGCCAGGAATAAGACGAGGGGGAAGCCACAAACACACACACGCGCGACCGTACAGCAAACACACGCCTGTGGCTACGAGGGTGTTACGACCACACCGGGATGCCCCGGCCATTAGGTTCCATGTAGAGCAACTAGTGGTCACCCGGTTTTGAAGGAGGGGGGGAAACGTTGCGTCTCTTTTCATTATGCCACGCAAGACTCGACTCAGTCTACACCCATCAGATCCCATCAAGCGTGCCGAGACGTCGGTCCGATCACAGGCTCTCTCGGCACATGCCACGCGGTGAAAAACATGACAGCGCATGGCCTCGCCTGGTGCCACCCCTCGCCTGGTGTCACCCTAAGCCGTCAGTAGCCTGGGCTACATCCGCTACACCGTTTCAAACGTGGTCAGTCATTGATGGAAATTTAATTGTACAGGTGATTCAAGGATTATAAAAGCATTTTCCCCCCTTTTAGCAATACTACTGAACTTGAAGGGTTTGTATTTGTGTACCGTAATTTGGATCATTACTAGCATAACGGCACACCGATTATATTTAGTGAATTAAAATCGTCTGAAGGATTCGCTGGGCCCGATTAAGTAACGAATAGGACATTTGTGAAATAAATTGACCCAAACCACATCCTTCACAAAGACTAGGAGCTGATGCCTTCGGCAGGGCTCCAGACTAACTTTTTTCACCACCGTCCCAGAACCGTCCCGAAATACAATTTTAACCGTCCCAAAGTGAATGTAACCGTCCCAAAAATCAAATGTAGTTTCTTTACTTTGGTTTTGTCGTCTATAGTTGTTATTGCCATAAGAAACACCATTCAGAGAAGGGGAAAATAAATTGATTTAGTCAAAAGGCTCCCATGGTGGAAAGATTTCACAAGAATAATTATGATTAAAAATAAATGTAAAAAAAAAAAGTGTTTAACAAGGTGCTAGTATAGGGATATTTGGTCACGGTGCTGTTATAGTCAACCAATTGGAGCCATCTTGATTATTCCTTCCATAGGAAAATATATTTAAATGTATTTGTATTTTATTTAGTTTTAGTTTTTTTTGTTATTACAAATGTGTGTTTATGGTTGAAAATGTTAGAGATAAATAAAGATCAAATCAAATCTAACTGAATAAGTTATCCCTCTTCTAACCAGAAAGAAAAACGTAGTTTAGCTTTAAACTATATAATGTCATTGCGTCCAGAGATTCCACCTTTGATAACTAAAGTAATGACACTTGACTAGTAATGAAACATGTCCCTTAGATCGCGCTGTCCTCCTGAGTCCTGGTCGATATTGATAACTGCTGCAAAATTCCAGCGGGCCCTCCTCACTGAATATGGATTCATTGTGTAGCTGCAGAGTGAAGTTTGCCTATAGCCTGTCGTCTATTTCTCCGCGTTAGTTTAGATAAATGTAACGTTATGCCAATTAACTCGCAATGGTAGTAACATTACGTGTTAGTATAGAATCGAATAGAAATCCTTTAATAATCAGTGGCAGTCTGCACGTTAGTCAGTAACGTTAGCTAGCAATAAGCAGCTATAACTAGAACGCGTCGATAACTGTATACAGTTCCAATAGAACATTACACTTCTGTGATTTAAATGTGTCCTCACCTTAGACTCAGGGGTTGTATTGCTGGATGCAGTTCCCTGTTGGTCATTTTGGGTCTGTGTTTATCCTCTTCAAATAGCGCAGCATGTTTGCGGTGCTCTCGTCACCGAGAGGATGCCACAGTATAGCGCGCGTTTTTTTTTTATATATATAACATTCTGATCTTTCTGCGGTTCTTGTACAGTGGTCTCGTGCCGTGCGACTGTCACCAGCTGTCATTCACTGTCAACCAGGGTTAAATACCAGTGGAGAAAGCCTAGGTAAGAGAGATTTCCCTCACCTGTTAACACGTTTTTCTTTTTTGATGCGAGATTCATTTGGGGTGTGACGCTGCTGCAGCGTGAGTGGCTGAGGAGAGGTGGGTAGGAGTTTGATGCTGGATTAGTGTATCGCTGCGTTGGGAGGCGGAGATAGTCATTGGATTTGGCAAATCACGCTACGTTTAGACTTCTGTGAACTTAGTCAGCACGAGACATTCACCATTTGACAGCAATATATGCGCGCACTGACAGTCGGCCAATTGACATTTTTTTTTTTATCCACTTTTTCTCCCATTTTTTCTATATTTTTCTCCCATCCCAATTTTGTATCATCCAATTCAACCCTCCCCTGTCATGAACGCTGTTTCTTGCCTCCCACAAGCCGGCTGCAATGTGGACTAAGTCATACATAGCACAAGTCCCCTCCGGTACTTGAGGTAACAGCAGTCGCATCTTTTCACCTGCGCAGCTCGATCTCTCAGTGGCGAGGAGTAACGCGTGGGAGGCTCACGCTGCCCCCGACACTTCCTGATTCTACTGCGCAGGCGCACCAACCGACCTGTAGGAGACGCGGTCCACAACGCCCAATCCCCACCCTTCAGTTTCCCTCCCCGTAATACGGCCAATGTGTATTACTGCGGACGACCAGCTAAACTGAAAACAATGTGGAGAGCTGGATTCGAACACGCGAACCCAGCGTCTCCACATTGGTGGCGAGTGCCTTGCCCACTACACCACCTAGCCGCCGGCCAATTGACATTTCATGTGAAAAAAAAAAATCCTCTCCGTCCCGGTTGCGTCCCAGCAAAGATTTCTGTTCGTCCCAAATCAATATTTGATCGTCCCCGGGACGACGGGACATCGTTAGTCTCGAGCTCTGGCCTTCGGGCAGAAGGTACAGGCAACCAAACTGTAGGTTAAACAGGTTAGTTTCACTATCAAACTACTGAACACAGTAAGAGTGTGTGTGTGTGTGACTGTGTGTAACAGCCCTATTGGGGGGGAATTCATTTTGATGTAGGGCATCATGCAATATTCTTATTGTGTTCTGGTGTATATGGATCTATGTGTGACACTGCATGTTAACTGTAGTTTGATTCTACATGTACATGTATACATATATTGTGTGACACTGCATGTTAACTGTAGTTTGATTCTACATGTATATGGATATATTGTGAGACACTGCATGTTAACTGTAGTTTGATTCTACATGTGTATACAGATATTGTGCGACACCGACACTGCATGTTTTTTTTTGATCCACTTTTTCTACTTATTTTTCTATTTTTCTCCCATCCCAATTTCGCCTCGCCAAGTCTCCCCTCCCCTGTCTCGAACGTTGCTAGACTATGCCTCCCACTGGTCGGCTGCAGTGAGGACCAAGCCCGGTACACGAGGAGGCAGCTGTTGCATCTTTTCACCTGAACAGCGCAATCTCTCAGTGGTGAGGAGTAACGCGTGGGAGGCATACGCTGCGCTGCCCCCGATACTTCCTGATTCTGCTGTACAGGCGCACCAACCGACCTGTGGGAGTCGCTGTCCACAACGTCAAATCCCCACAACGTCAAATCCCCACCCACCGGCTTTCCCACCCCTAACACTGCCAATTGTGTTAGTATGAACGACCAGCCAAGCCGGTAGCAACGCCGAGCTGGGCTCGAACCCAGCATCTCCTGCGTTAGTGGCGAGCGCCTTGCCCACTGTGCCACTTAGCCGCCCTGACGACACTGCATGTTAACTGTAGTTTGATTCTACATGTATATATTGTAGAGCTGGGCATAGATTCAATTTTTTAATCTAGATTAATCTACCTGCAATCCTGGAATTGATCTAGATTAATCTAGATTAAAATGGCTAAAAAAAAAAAAAATCTGCCGAAGGCATTCAAAATATGTGTTCTACCCAAATAATGACCAGAGGAGGAGATTTATCCTCTCCTCTTCATCTGAGGAGTCACTAGCTGTTCTATCTCCTTGTTCAACAGCATGAACATGTCTCTCTTTTTGTAATTTCCAGTGTTTCTTTTAAAACCAGATTTATCGTAATTTTCTGTGCCCTTCCTTTGATGCCATTAACATTGTTACACTGATATTGACAGCTCTCTCCAGTGTCAAATCACTCTCGGAGTCGTCAGTAGTTTCTTCTGTGCACCTTCATTTCATTTCTGGGAAGCATCGTGGGGAAGGACGGAGGTAGCGACAAAGACATCAAAGCAAGAATAGGGAAGGCAAGAACAGCATTTTTAATACTGAAGCAAACATGGAATTCAAACCACATCTCCACAAAGACCAAACTCTGCATCTTCAACACCAATGTCAAATCAGTTCTATTATATGGAGCAGAAACATGGAGAACAACAAAAGCAACCTCAAACAAACTGCAAACCTTCATAAACAGATGTTTACGACACATCCTGGGAATCTACTGGCCAAACACCATCACAAACGAACAGCTCTGGCAAACCACTCAACAAGAACCACTTGAAACCCTAATCAAACGCAGGAAATGGGGCTGGATTGGACACACCCTGAGAAAACCATCCTCCAACACAACCAGGCAGGCCTTAACCTGGAACCCACAGGGGAAGAGAAAGCCAGGAAGACCCAGAAACAGCTGGAGAAGGTCTGTCGAGGCGGATCTCAAGGAAGAAAGAACATCATGGAAGGAAGCAGAGAAAATCGCCCAACACCGAACCAGCTGGAGAGATTTCATGAATGACCTATGCTCCCCAAAGAGCAAAAGGGTTTAAGCACCTTCATTTCTTAATCCACACACAAACCTGTCTCTCAATGTGTCTTTAGTGAATCTCTGAATTCACAATGCTGCTGACTGATTGCTCACACACAGACTGCTGCAGAAGCAGGTTTCTCAACAAATTCAGTGCAAGCTCAGTGTAACAGTTCCATGAATGAAGAGAACACTGAACAGCTACTACAGTCTCAGGTCGACATCCAAGAGAACAATGAACAGCTACTACAGTCTCAGGTCCACCTCCAAGAGAACACTGAACAGCTACTACAGTCTCAGGTCCACATCCAAGAGAACACTGAACAGCTACTACAGTCTCAGGTCCACATCCAAGAGAACACTGAACAGCTACTGCAGTCTCAGGTCCACCTCCAAGAGAACACTGAACAGCTACTACAGTCTCAGGTCCACATCCAAGAGAACACTGAACAGCTACTGCAGTCTCAGGTCCACCTCCAAGAGAACACTGAACAGCTACTACAGTCTCAGGTCCACCTCCAAGAGAACACTGAACAGCGTACTACAGTCCGAGTACAGCTCAATACACACAATTGTTAAGGGTATGCAGACCAGAGAAAGACGTTTGTCTTGTTTACATCAGGGTCTCCCATTTTCATTTCATATTGCTCCACATTGCCATCAAACGGTCCAATATTTCCAATAACCCAAGCCATTTCTGTTGTAAACACTCACGATAGTCCAGTCGATCCTTCCTTTAGTGTGTAAAGTGGATTTTCTCCTCTTGTAGATGTTTCCTAGTGCCGCCCGATCAACGTGAGCTAACATGCTAACTCGCTAAGCTAACGTTAATAATGTAAACAAAGCTCTCAACGGACTTCTTTCTTGCATTGCGCAGATTCAGACATCCTCATCGCCGAATTGTGTTATATCCTGAGGACTTCTTACCCTCACCTGTATAACAATGATAACCAGACCACTAAAGTTACTTTAGTTTAGGGCTGTCTTAAATACTTCGAAGCTTCGTTCGATGGCACAAGCTTCGAACATTTAAAAAAAAAAAAAAAATCGAAGTTAACACTTTAATCGCCGGAAACGCCGAAACTCGTCATTGCCCGCCATGCTCATTCTGCCGAAGACGCTGTAACACGTCTTTGATATCAATATTTCAAAAATCTGTGATCGAAATCATATTTCTCCCCCGGGGACCTGAGATATACTGCTGAGCTCCACTCAACTCTCTAACGGTTCAAGAGCGCCATCTGGTGGCCGATCGCCCAACAGGAAGTCATGTGGATGAAGTGGTGCTCACCCATATTTCGTCCGGGCACTCGCTATCATTAGCAGGACTCCATCTTGACACAGTGAACACCGATCGGTGCAAATAACTCGACAAACAACATGATTTGGACGTATATACTATTATACAACCTGGAAATGGATCGGGTATTTATACATCCCATAATAGGAATATCTCTGCTCCACGCTCATCGCCCAACGGCGCAAGGAAGATACGGTAAGATCCAGCGTTATTTTCCAACGTGTTCTTTACTAACTGCTCTGATGATCATATCACCCACACTAGATGAATGATATGTTGCCCACGGAATTATAAACGACCCCCCGCCCAACATCAGATCATACGTAGTAACTCCTAGAACCACGTCCAGTTGACATTTTTTATCTCGCACAGATTCCTACCAAACTGTATTTGATCATCAATATAATGCATTTGGGGCTATAAATCAAGTTTTGGAGAAAGCTGCAGAAAACGATAAAAACATACTTATACTTTAGACCGTATTTTAGTATGAATATGTGAATGAAAAAGTATAACGTTGATACACCCTGAACAATAGATATAGGACTTTGAAATGGGCCATGGTAATGTCAATTGAGCAATACAATTAAAAAAGTTATAGCCCTGCAAAGAAGGGGAACTTCTCCATAGACAAATAGAGATGGCGAGGGATGGTAAATTATGAATTTAACCATGGCGATCAAAGTGTTAAAAAAATAAATAATTTAACTTCGATCTTTTTTTATGTTCGAAGCTTGTGCCATCGAAATAACGTGTATCCATTCAACTAGCTGTTGTACTGCTATGGTAGCTAGCCGCAATGCTATGGCCGATCCCATTCACGTTAGCATGTAAGCTAACAACAAGAGCTTTAGGTTTAGTCTCTCGCTTTTTGAGAGACTTAGGGCCCTTTCTCACTCACCCTATTCGTTTCTATTTCGTTCCGTTCTGCCCGTTCCGAGATCTGATGCGAACTCCCCCCCCTCTCCCCCCTCTAGTTTGTGTACACACTTCAGTCTGGGTGCGCTCTGGGTTTTGTTTACGGTTTGCGCTTTGAGCTTGTAAGCTTGCCGTAGTCGATGTCACGCTCGATATGTAAACACAGGAAGTGTTAACACGGAGACTGGAGAATGGATTCTGATATAAAGAAACAAATAACTAATAAATATGAAGTTATATTTGAACCTCTGTTGTCAAGCCTTGTCAATATAACCCACCCCCCTTTTCTCACGAATGGAACTCTGTTGTAGAGTCCGCTTTTGATCGTTTTGCAGGGTTAACAATAACGCTAAGCTAACGGCTAACGCTAGTTAGCTTAACCTTTTACTAGTAACATTGCTCGCATCGATTATATTGAATGTCATTGATCTACTGGTCAACCGAAAATGTAAACAGGAATGTCTTAACACGACTGCGGACTCTGGATGCTGATATAAAATGAACAAATGGCCAATAAATATGAAGTTATATTTGAACCTCTGTTGTCAAGCCTTGTCAATATAACCCACCCCATTTTATCACGAATGGATGGTGTTGTAGAGTCCGCTTTTGAGCGTTTTAACGATAGCGCTAAGCTAACGGCTAAACGCTAGTTAGCTTTTACTAGTAACATTGCTGCATCGATTATATGCATTATATTGAATGTCATTGATCTACTGGTCGACCACGGGTGCGCGCCTGAGACCACCTATTTCAGTGGTCCAGGTTCAGCGCCCCCGGGGACGAATCAGCGGGGGGCGGGGACGGGGGACAGCGTTCTCACTCAGACAGACCCTTTTCTGATGCGAGCCAGGTCTGATTCGACACAGAGCAGTGAGTGAGAAAGGGCCCATAAACTCTCCGCTCTTGGTGGTACATTGTGTTGATGACTCTGCACCCCCCCTTAACAACCGTTTGTATTGAGCCGTATTGTACCCATTCTGCAATGTTAAATAACGTGTATCCATTCAACTAGCTGCTGTACTGCTATGGTAGCTAGCCTAGCCGCAATGCTATGGTCGATCCCATTCACGTTAGCATGTAAGCTAACAACAACAAGAGGTTAGGTTTAGTCTCTCGCTTTTCGCTTTTCATTTTTATTTTTTACTTCGATTTGTGTGTGTGTGTGGTGTGTGTGTGTGTGTGTGTGTGTGTGTGTGTGTGTGTGTGTGTGTGTGTGTGTGTGTGTGTGTGTGTGTGTGTGTGTGTGTGTGTGTGTGTGTGTGTGTGTGTGTGTGTGTGTGTGTGTGTGTGTGTGTGTGTGTGTGTGTGTGTGTGTGTGTGTGTGTGTGTGTGTGTGTGTGTGTGTGTGTGTGTGTGTGTGTGTGTGTGTGTGTGTGTGTGTGTGTGTGTGTGTGTGTGTGTGTGTGTGTGTGTGTGTGTGTGTGTGTGTGTGTGTGTGTGTGTGTGTGTGTGTGTGTGTGTGTGTGTGTGTGTGTGTGTGTGTGTGTGTGTGTGTGTGTGTGTGTGTGTGTGTGTGTGTGTGTGTGTGTGTGTGTGTGTGTGTGTGTGTGTGTGTGTGTGTGTGTGTGTGTGTGTGTGTGTGTGTGTGTGTGTGTGTGTGTGTGTGTGTGTGTGTGTGTGTGTGTGTGTGTGTGTGTGTGTGTGTGTGTATGGGGCCATTGGGTGGGGCCGGGGGACAAATACACTAAAGGAAAGTAACCCAGCTCAGCACTGCCCAAATTATATCATCACTATTGCCTGTTTGAAGGATATCATCCTCAAACACATATACACCTACATGCCTTGTAGAATTCCACACATAAGAAAGAAAGATACTGGGATGAATAAACAAAATAGGAAATAAAATGTAGAAATGCATGCAATACATAAATAAATATGAATCTCCATATATGAAATAAAACATTTAGATAAGGTGCTACGGAGATGTTTTGGTGAGTTCTTTGTTTTTTTGTGGAAGTAGCCCTTCTTAAAAATGCATGAACATTCACTGATAATTGGTCTCTAGTGGAGTCTACAAGGTCTACATTGCCGCTGCCGGACCATGTAGAATCCAGACCTTGTAGACTGACATAATTCTGTGCATAGTTTAGTCTACACAGGCCATATTTCAAATCATTATCATTACTTCATTCATCTTAAACATTCTTGATTTGGGGGATTGGTAGTTCCCATGAAATCTGAAGTTGTACAAATGACAACAGCGATCCACCTTGAATTAAATCACACAGCCGAGTGAAACCTTGTTGGCTACGTCACAGTCACGAAAGGGGCTACTTAATTAATTAATCCAATCCACTTTATTTATAGAGCACATTTAAAAACAACAAAGTTTACCAAAGTGCTGTACAAGTCCCACAACATAAGATTAAAAAAAATATATATATATATATAATTTTTATTTTTTAATCGAAGCTTCAAATTAAAATCGAAGCTCGGCCCCGAAGCTTAGATTGCCAAAAAAAGCTTAGAAGGTCAGCCCTACGTTTAGTTTAACACATTATTCTGACTACAGCTCCGGTACATACGTGCAATCACTTCCGGGAACCACAGCTGTGAACTACGGCAAGTATTTAAGGACAATACAGACCCAACGTTGAGAAAAAGATTAACGGCGTCAATTATATTATCGCACGATACTAGTCTCGCGTTAACGCAGCACGTTAACGCCGTTAACGGCCCAGCTTAGGGGTGGACGGTATAAACGGTATACGGTATGAATTTGCTCTACGGTATGGATTTTGACTATACCGTGTAACCGGTAGGGCAGCTCTAAAATAGCAATGACGTCATGTAACCACAGCGCGACTATTTCAATCGCATTTGCCCCTAAAAATAGATAGAATTTGTCATAGATATGTGCAAACTGGAAAAAGTTATTTAGGAGGCTTCGCGCAGTGGGCGCGTGTCAACACGCAATTGTCATTTCATAATAAACACATATCACCGCGGCGCACAGCAAGTTTCAATTTCAGTTCCTGGCATTTTTAACCAGTGGAGAAAGGTAAGGGATTTCCCCATCGTTTTTCTTATATGAATTATTCTACGTTAATAAAACATACCTGGTGATCAACTACAGTTTGCTGTAAACATTATGATATGTGTGTAGTGTTATGATAACGACGGCTGCAGCGGGTGGACGTCCTGCTCCCATTGCAAACAGCGGGGCTGGATTTTGCTAGAAGCATATGCAGCTGCAGAGCCGCAGAACCGGGGGCGCTTTTAGGTCTGGTCACAGGCCCGCTCAACAGCGCCCCCCCCACCCAACGGCTGAATTGTGACCAGACCTGAAAGCGCCCATGGCTCTGCGGCTCTGCAGCTACATATGCTTCTAGCAAAATCCAGCCCCGCTGTTTGCAATGGGAGCAGGACGGAGTCTCGACTCGGGACTTATTTTATTTGGAATATAATGACTTTATACGCAAAAGTAGCCTAGTTTTAAGTTAAAATATTATAAATCTACATGCCTTGAGGATGTCATTCTTTATATAGCCTGCCTATCAGGCAAAAAAAACGGAAACACTGATACCGTGATATATACCGTTACCGTCTATGCTTCAAATTATACCGTGATATAAATTTTAGACCATACCGTCCACCCCTAGCCCAGCTCTAACATATTGTGACACTGCATGTTAACTGTAGTTTGATTCTACATGTATACACATATTAGGGCTGTCCCCAACTAAGGATTTGGATAGTCGACATTGATTGGCCGAAATTAGCAGATAGTAGACTATGAAAAAAAATTGTTTAAAGAAAAGAAAAAGTATAAATGTTTTCCCATTCCCCCATTATTACTCATGCGATCCGGATATGGCGTGAAACACAAAAAAAATATTCTAACCCACATAAATGGCATAGTCATTTATTCAATAACAATGCACTCCTGATTGGAAAACGACCTATAAGATACCCTAAATGGGAAAAGCAGGGCCATACACACATTAGGAGATGTTTAACAAACAGGGTTTTTGTAGATATGAAGACATTAGGGCTGCAACTAATGACTAATTTGGTAGTCGACTAATCTGCCGATTATTTTTTCGATTAGTCGACTAATCGAAAACCAATGTAAAAAAAAAAAAAAAAAAAAAAAAAAAAAAAAGGATTTTTTTTTAATTACCTATCTTTGTGAAAGTGGCTTCTCAGCTCTGGTCCAGCTGAAGACAGAGCAGAGGAACAGATTGGACATTGAGCATGACCTCAGAGTTGCTTGTCTACCATCACCCCAGACTTTGAGACTCTTGTCAGGACCAAACAACAACATCATAACATGATGATCCCATAGCAAATTAAAATAATGACTCATGAAACATTTGAATTTGGATCTTTAAGCCACTTTAAATGAAAATGTATTTGAAGAACAATACAGCAATCACTCATAACAAGATAAATAAATTAAATAATACAAATTAAAGTGGAAGTGTACTTTAAATAACTTTTGTTTGCTGTGTGTGAGAGGAGTCCGTGTGTGTGTGTATGTCTTACTCTGATCGCTGTGTGAGTGAGAGGAGTGTGTGTACTGTGTAATTTGTGTGTGTGTCTTACTCTGATCGCTGTGTGAGTGAGAGGTGTGTACTGTGTAATTTGTGTATGTGTGTGTGTCTTACTCTGATCGCTGTGTGTGAGTGAGAGGAGTGTGAATGTGTGTGTGTCTTACTCTGATCGCTGTGTGTGAGAGAGAGGAGTGTGAATGTGTGTGTGTCTTACTCTGATCGCTGTGTGTGAGTGAGAGGAGTGTGTATGTGTGTGTGTCTTACTCTGATCGCTGTGTGTGAGTGAGAGGAGTGTGTATGTGTGTGTCTTACTCTGATCGCTGTGTGTGAGTGAGAGGAGTGCGTGTGTAATGTATTGTGTGTCTAGTCTGATCATCATCTCCTGCAGGGGAACAATGTTTTCAATGTCCAAAATTTGCTATGGGATCATCATGTTATGATGTTGTCTGGAACCCTGAGAAGCCACTCTCACAATGATAGGTAGTGCACAAAAAAAAAAAAAAAAAAAAAAAAAAAAAAAAAATTTTAATGACTAATCGACGCAACAATTTCTCGTCGACAATTTTTTATAATCGACGTCGTCGATTATGTCGACTAATCGTTGCAGCCCTAGAAGACATACATAAAAAAATGTATCTCACCAGTTCCACATATTATTTTTACGCACAGTTATTGGTATGTTTGAAGGCTCATGGAGTCCCATTATGGATACCAATTGAACACCACAGATGCCACAAATTCTTCTATGAAAGAGAAACATCGAGAGGTTTTGTATCAGATTTTTATCATCAATTACTAACGTCCTCGTATGGAATCCTCCCCCTAGACTCAGTCTGGAGGAGGGATATACCAGACCTGGAAATACATTTTGATTGGCAAGAAGCCTGGGCAAACGTTCGACTTGCGTCACGTAACCCGGACCATCAACAAATTAATCTCAACTATATTCATAGGACATACCAGACTCCTATAAGATTGAACAGAATGGGACTTAAACAAGACTCCAGATGCTCCTTATGTACAAATGGGGATGAGGGTACATT
Source organism: Notolepis coatsorum (assembly GCF_963971535.1). Lineage (NCBI taxonomy): Eukaryota > Metazoa > Chordata > Actinopteri > Aulopiformes > Paralepididae > Notolepis > Notolepis coatsorum. Next base: position 29,234,867 of record NC_140177.1, on the reverse strand, counting down.
TATGCACATGTACTGGGATTGCCCACCAGTTAAGATATTCTGGAAAGAAGTGTCCCAGCAATTACCGGTATCAAATTTCTTAATTCTGAATATACCTGTACACCCCTCTGTATTGCTGTTGAATGATGTTTTTGAGTTTGCAGTCCCTATACAGCTAAGAGCGAGAGCATATGTATGTAGGGTATTAGATAGCAAGTATTAGGTGTATATCTCATATGCTAAATTTTTTTTAAATTGTGATTTCATTGGATGTGTACTGTTAATTAATACTTGTATATCTAATTGTATGTTATGTTTAAAAAATAAAAACAAAAAAAAAATGTTTCCCATTCCATTTGGGCTGTGGGGGTGCTTAATGTCTGAAGGAGTCGACGGAAGGCTTCTTGTCCTCTGCAAAAGCATGCAATTGGTCCACTGATGGATACATCTTGATATTTGTCTAGTCTAGTGTGTTCATTAGATGGGTGAAATCCTCTTTCAGTGCCTCCGTGCCTGTTTTCTTAGGCAGTTAGCCTCTGGTATGCGAGCCATTAGCGTTAGCCACGCTTCTAGGCCTATTTTCTTTTGGAAAGAATGATACAAATTTTTAAATAATAACAATAAAAAAAAATTGCATTCGACTAAGAGGTTGGCAGTCGACTACGGCTCCTTTCGATCGCGATTAGTCGACTAATAGGGGTCAGCCCTAATACATATATTGTGTGACACTGCATGTTAACTGTAGTTTGATTCTACATGTATATATTGTGTGACACTGCATGTTAACTGTAGTTTGAATCTACATGTATATATTGTGACACTGCATGTTAACTGTAGTTTGATTCTACGTGTATATATTGTGACACTGCATGTTAACTGTAGTTTGATTCTACATGTATATGGATATATTGTGTGTATATTGAGCGGCTGTGTGTTGCTATGTCACCCGTGTCTCTCGATGCCCAAGACTCCTAAGGGAGACTCAGACAATAATGGCTAATTTAAATAGTTAAATTGTTGCAATTCATTTATCAAGCTACCAGCTACTGATGTAAAGCACTTTGAACTGCAATCCGCTGTATGAAAGGTGCTATACATAGTTATTATTAATAATAACTTTATTTGTGTAGCATCTTTCACAGGGGATTGCAGTTCAAAGTGCTTTACATCGTTAAGAAATAAGACATAAAATCAGTGTAAAACAAACAGCAAGATCAAAGCATAAAGTGGGATAAAATAATGTAGATATATTAATCAAATCATATCAGAACCTCACGTTCCAATAGGCTTCTTGAATTTCTGTAATCTGTTACAAAACATGATAAAGGTCATAGTATGCACCCAGCGGATAGTGGGGCGTAGTAATAAATCCCGTAAATCTTCAGAAAGCTACACTAGTAGGACAGGAGGTGTAGCCAAATAAGCATCCCACTTTTCAAAGCGCGTGTTCCAACTAGGGCTGCAACTAATGACTATTTTGGTAGTCGACTAATCTGTCGATTATTTTTTCGATTAGTCGACTAATCGAAAAACAATTATATTTATAAAAATAAAATAAAAAATATATAGATATAATTTTCTTTTTTTTCTTTTCACTACCTATCTTTGTGAAAGTGGCTTCTCAGCTCTGGTCCAGCTGAAGACAGAGCAGAGGAACAGATTGGACATTGAGCATGACCTCAGAGTTGCTTTGAGGCTACGTTTAGACGGAGAGAGTCTGAACAGAAACCGCAAAAGTCGTCTTGCGGTCTCACTTTTAATTTTGCGTTTAGACTAGTGTTTTGGGATGGAATTCTGCGTGCAGACGAGGCTGAAAGACTCGAGACGACGGAGCCCCGCTGTCACACGATTGGCGCAGATGTCACATGACCAGAAACGTCAGTGGCCAATCAGATCACCTCAGGTCGTTGAGACAACCAGACGTGCTGTGAAGACCCGCCCTACTCTGCCTCTGATTCGCAGACTGTGGGTGGGGAATGTGATTGGACCAAAGCAGAGTCACTCACAGACAGTGGGTCCAGTCACTAATAGTTGCGATAGCCGCGGGACAGATTCTTGTGTATTTAAAAGTACTGCCAATGTAGCCTTCAGGTGATCGCCATGGATAGAATCAGACATGCTTTGTTTTACGCTTCTAGGCTACTGGCGCATACCTGTGATGTAAGCAGTACTCGCGACGAGAGCCTTGACAACCCTTTCGTCATCGTTTTATGCGGTTTGACAGTTTAGATGAGCGCAAAGGTTTATCGTTTCTAGGAATTCCACCCTGGAAGGTGGTCTCACTTTCTTGCGGTTTCACCCCGTAAAAACGCTGTTTCCGTATAAACGAAAGGCACATCCGAATTTTTTTTTTTGCGGATTCACCTGCTAGCGTTTCCGTCTAAACAGGGCATGATATACTCTTGTCAGGACCAAACAACATCCCCAGTTATCTCATTAGTTCCCCCAAACTTACTGTCGGTCTGTTATGTTAAGCTAAGAAGTCTTCAGCTGGCTGGACCAGAGCTGAGAAGCCACTTTCACAAAGATAGGTAGTTAAAAAATTATGTTTTTTTATTTAATTTTTTAATGACTAATCGACGCAACAATTTCTCGTGGACGATTTTTCATATCGACTAATCGTTGCAGCCCTAGTTCCAACACTAGACAGTAGACACGTGTATTCATGTTCACAAGGGCCAGATGTACTTCAGTCTGGACACCTGCATCCCGATTTTTTTCCCCATCCATTTTCATTGAGTCCATTCCAAAATCCCTTATGTCATCTGGGAGACGATAGGGGGCGCTTTTTTCCACATCTGATCGCCGGCGGCACTCTGGTAGACTAGGGTAGGCTCGCGTGATGCAATATGATTTCAGATCGCAAAAAAAAAAAAAAAAAAAAAAAAAAAAAAATCAGAGAAATCTCGTGAGTGGCTTTCAGCGAGATATTAACACTTTGATCGCCATGGGTTAAATTCATAATTTACCATCCCTCGCCAGCTCTATTTGTCTATGGAGAAGTTCCCCTTCTTTGCAGGGCTATAACTTTTTAAATTCTATTGCTACATTGCCATTATTATGGCCCATTCAATGTCCTATATGTATTGTTCAGGGTGTAGCAACGTTAAAGTTTTTCATTCACATTCATACTAAAATATGGTCTAAAGTATAAGTATGTTTTTATCGTTTTCTGCAGCTTTCTTCAGAACGTGAGTTATAGCCCTAAATGCATTATATTGATGATGAAATACAGTTTGGTAGCGATCGGCGCGAGATGAAAAATTTCAACTGGACGTACTTCTAGAATGATCTACGTATGATCTGATGATGACCGGATGGGCGGGGGATAGTTTATAATTCCGTGGGCAGAGTTAGATGATTCATCCATAGTGGGTCATATGTTCATCATAGCAGTTTATATTGAACACGTTAGAATATAACGCTGAATCTTACCGTATGTTCCTCGCGCCGTTGGACGATCAGCGTGGAGTAGACCGTTTTCGATTATGGGATGTAGAAATGCCCGATCCATTTCCAGGTTGTATAATAGTATATACGTCCAAATAACGTTGTTTATTGAGTTAGGGCGAGCGATCTATTATCCAGTGTTTCAAGATGGAGTCGCGGGAGCTATAGAGAGTGGCCGGACCACATTTGCATGAGTACTACTGGTTCAAAGGTTAATATCCGGTTGGCGATCTGCCGATCGGCCACCAGATGGCGCTCTTGAACCGCTAGAGAGTTGAGAGGAGATCAGCACTGTGTCTCAGAGCTCCGGAAAGGAAATATGATTTCGATGACAGATTTTTGAAATATTGACATCAAAGACGAGTTAAGGCGTCCTCGGCGGAATGAGCATGGCGGGGAATGACGAGTTCCGGCGTTTTCGGCGGTTAAAGTGTTAATAATTCCGAGAAAACTCGTGAGTGGCATAGAAAGTGTTAACAGATTGCAGAATGGGTACAATTCAGTACGGGCTCTCTGAGCAAAGGAAGGAAGTGAGAGATATGAATGAGTAATGCTTGCTATGTTCGGGTAAATACGCTGATGTTATTGAACGTGTAACTATATCCAATCCAATCCACTTTATTTATATAGCACATTTAAAACAACAAAGTTGAGCAAAGTGCTGTACAAGTCCACAAACATAGGATAAAACATAAAACATAAAAATGTAATAAAAACACATAAAACAGTACAATGTGTCACATAAAAAGGCCAATCTCTCAAAAAACGGTTTAAAAAACAAAAGCCAGAGCAAATAAGTGTGTTTTTAGGCGTGATTTTAAACACCTGCAGAGTGGGGGCCTGCCTAACATGCAGTGGCAGCTCATTCCAGAGCTTTGGGGCTGCCACTGCAAAAGCACGGTCCCCCCTAAGCTTCAGCCTGGAGTTTGGAACGGCCAAGAGGAGCTGGTCAGAGGACCTGAGGGACCTTAGAGGAACATAGGGTTCCAGCAGGTCTGAGAGGTAACCCGGTGCCAAGCCGTTCAAACATTTAAAAACAAACAGTAAAACCTTAAAATCAATCCTAAAACGCACAGGAAGCCAGTGGAGGGCAGCCAGCACAGGGGAAATGTGCTCCCTCTTTCGCGTTCCAGTCAGCAGACGGGCAGCGGCGTTTTGCACCAACTGCAAACGAGAGAGGGAGGCCTGACTGACGCCCACGTACAGGGCAAAGGCGAGAGGTCATAAAAGCATGGATAACCGTTTCAAAAACGGAACGGGATAAAAAAGGTTTGACCTTGGACAGCCTCCTAAGCTGGAAAAAGCTCCTTCCCACCACAGTATTGATCTGCTTGTCCAGCTTTAGGTCACAATCGAATTTCACCCCTAGGTTGGTGACTGTTGGCTTCACAAAAAGCCCAAGAGGCCCAAATCACCAGGAGGAGGCACATATAACACTATATAATGTTAATGCCACAAAACGAATGCCGTTGTTAATCATAAGTAGTAACTTTGATGCAGTAGCGTGTGTGTGGGGGGGCAGCGTTGTGCAGGTCGCTTGACTGAAACTTTTTTCAAAGTTTGAATGTGTGGGCCAGATTGACGCGACACAAATTGATGGATATTTATCGGCTACTGCCATCGGCACATTTGAGCTTATCGGCCGATGGGCCGATGGCAGTCAACAAGGCACTTATCGGCCGATACCGATACCCGACCGATATCTCGGTGCACCCCTAGTTTCCAGTACCCAGTGTTGGATCAATAAACGCGATCGATATTTGGAATGGCGATCAGGAATTGGAATAATCTTTTTGGAGAACATCTGATCTGAGGTAAGGAATCTATTTGTCCAGTCTTGGGATAATCAGAGCTATTTTCACCTATATATCAGCGTGTGCCATATGTGTGTATGTGTGTGTGTGCGATCAGGAAAAAAGAAAATAGATTTTTCAGCCCGCTTCTATAGCGTGCATAAGTAGTTGATAATCTTAGCGTTTTTTTAAAACAATTCATAAATAGGCAGAAAAATGACAACGTGTTTTGTGTATTCCAGTGTATTCCAGTAAAGGGCGTTTATCACAGAATCTTTTTTTTTCTGAAACTTTCAAAAAACTAGCGTTTTTCAAAATGATATAAACGGAAATGAACAGATTAAAAAACAATCAGTTTCGACAATGTTGACTGCAAACAAGTCAAATAATAAATAAGCGACGGCCATATTAGACACATAGCCATAATATAAGATATAGTTTATGCGTTCGCAAATATGAGAGCTCTGTCATTGAATATAGCAGTGGCACGCAACGGGGTTCCTAGGCACCGCATGGCTGGCACGGAAAGTGTTAAACTATCAATAAAAAAGGCACACATCTTTCTAGTTGCTCATTCATAAAAAGTGACTTCTTAGACTCATAAAAAAATATATAGATTTCAGCCCATTACAAATGTACCTTTTCTCCATTCATTCTGTGCTTCCCTGGAGTTCCCAGTGAGGAGTTCAGGGGTTAATGAACCTTGTCAACTCTCGAAAAAGCACATGGTTCTCAAGCCAACGTCTGTGTGACCTACAACCGTTAAGACACGCCAAGATACGAGTATCTACCTACTAAAACAAAAACAATGCTCTCTGCACACATTCTGCTGCTGGCAAGACAAGCACACGTTGTGTAATCAGTAGGCTCCACCCTCTCCACACGCACACACACACGGCTGTGGACTCACATTCTAGCTGGGCCTCTCAGACGCAGATACTTTGCTCGCCTGCCAAAGGCAGTGGCAGATAGGCCGGGGCCGAGCAACGCCAGGGACACTTCATATCATCAACAGCACTCGCGGTTTCACAAGACCCTTTTCACTGCAGCACACAGAAAGGTACCGGGCCCTAGAAGAACTCGTACGACGCAGATTCGAGCAACGGCTCTGCCTGGTATTACGGGAACTAGCATGTTCCTTTTGTTTTTTTAAAACCACCCAAGTCCCATTGTTGTGTATTTTCTTCATAGTCTCAGAGGATTAGGCCTACTTCCATAAACTGATCTTTGCCTCTGCATATTCCAGGTGCGCCGGCTCCACATCAAAGCCTAGTGCGGCTGGGCGATCTGGCCACAATATCACATCACAATATGCTGTTTTTGTCACTGTGCCATTTTACTTTTCAATAGTGTGTGCAAGGATTTCTTATTAACTAGAAAAAGTAGGCTAGTTTATTTTTTTTAAGACTATGTATAACGGAACGTAAACCAATCTCGGTCACTCTCTGTCTGGGAACGCCCAAAACCAAATTCGGTCACACCCCATTTTGCATGGCATTCTGGATATTTACTCACAGCACCAGATTTTGACGTCGAAAGGTAGGATATATGAAATCACTTATTTTAGAGTATATATATCAAATTTCATGAGTATTCATCTATATTTAGTAATCTAAAGACTATTAGATATGAACGTTTGTACCAGTACAAAGTTATAATTGTTAGAATGTGTTCTGGGCGACGATGTTTTCCAAGTAAAAGTAGCATCTTAATCGATAACCATTAACTCCCACTCGCCCCAAGATAGTCAGATAGTTTGGTTATGTTGCTAGCATATATAGCCAGTGTTTTGTCCGACGAAAATGTGTAAATACATTGTAATCTTAAGAAGATATCTAAGTTTGTCTGAAGTGATGAACGGAGGTGGCGCGAAAATAATCTAAGAAAAAAAAGATAATAATGAACTGATTTTGAGTGGTTTTTAAGACAACATTCTCAGTTAGCAAAAAAGTATACATTTTTCATATGAATAAATAATCATGTTTTATTGTTTCTTAACAATTTTCTCAGAGCCGGCAGTCCCACCGCAGTGCAGCCACCGAGTGTCCCAGCCAACTTCCTCTCCCTTCCACCGTAAGCTTTTTCAAACAACTGTGGGACACTAGGCCTAACAAAAATAATGGTTGGTTTCAGGTTGCCGACCGACCCTGCCGATTTAGGTGCGACCCAATATATTTTATGAGTTTTTAAAAAAAAATTATATATTAAAAAAAAAAAAAAAAAAAAATCTGTTTTTTTTTTTTTTAATTAGAATAACGTTTCATAGAAATCTTAGTCAAACATTTAGTATTATGGATATTAAACATGCTGGCAGAGTACATGCATCCATGTTGTTGTGAACATTTTAATTAAATAAAGAAATTCCCTATCCATAGTCGCCGTGGGAAAGAATAAAATAAAAAAATAAAATAAAATAAATTCCCTACCTACCCATGGCCAAACTGACAACCAACCTGAAACCAACTATTATTTTTGTTAGGCCCTATCATTTTTAAATGCATCATGCATTTGTCATTTTAAATGTATATTATGCTAAACCAAAATGTACTTTATCTCTCTTCAGAGCATAGCCGTGCCCACTGCAACCTGGCTGTCCCACTCTCTCACCATGGTATGTGTGGTGATATTTTGTGTAGAATAAGCTATTAATGTCACTTAATTATTTTGGAAGGCTTCAGTTATCCGTTTTATGAATCCAAATTACACAGATATGTTACAAACAAGGAACTACGGCCAATTTCAGAATTCATACATGTTATTCCTCTGGTCTAAGATGGTACACAAATATTAGTGCAAATGAAACAACTCTCTAAAAGAAATTGTAAATAGTAAACTAACTGAGGAAAAAAAACTCTTATTGTACCTGCCGCCCCTACACACATACAGTACACTGATAGACTGTTCATAGCACAATATTTACCAAACCAAACAAAATTGACTTTTGAGTGGTGCTCCCCTTATTGTGTCTGCAGCCTCCTGTATTCCTGGACCGTCAGGAGCATCGACTTCCTCCTCCTCCCACGCCAGACCCACGACACCCATCGGTACGTTACCTATGTTTTTTAGTTTGTTTTTTATTTGGTCAAAAATGTGCTGATTTTATACGAATTGCTGTGGGGCACTTTGAACTATGGTCCATGTGTGAAAAGTACTATATAGATAGTTATTCATATTTATTATTGGTATATTGTATTCAAGCAGTGTCATAATAATAATTTTCTTTTTAACTGCAAGGTCACACCACCAAGAGGCAGAAGCTGGGGATCTGGCGGTGTGGCCAATGTAAAAAGGCGGACCCCCCTGCGGACTCCGAGGGTTTGGTGTCGTGGGTCCAGTGTGACAACTGTCACAAATTGTTCCACACCATTTGTGTAGAGTGGGAGGAGGACGACGACAATGCCAGCTTCTGGTGTTACTGGTGTTTGGATGAATGAGTATGAATGAAAAAATAAATATGTATGGTGTGCTGTAAATAGTTGATATTGTATAGTTTATATTGTTTTAAGTTATACGTTTATTATATTGTTATATATATATATTGTTTATAAAATGTTATGAAGTGCTGGCTGTTGTTAAATTTGATGTGACAAGTGATTGTGATTAGTATTTGTTTGTTAGACAATATAAATGACAGTACTGTTGTTGTACTTAATTCAGTGTTAGCAGTGATGAAGCTAAAACCATTTACAATTTTTTTATATTTTCCATTTTAACAAAAATAACTAATTAGAAAAACATATACATTTGGGTTTTGAACTGAAAATGACCTGTGGGGGGCCCATCTATAAATCAACTTAACGTTATACACTACCTTTCTGTTGACAGTAGATGGCAGCATTGATTTAAAAAGGATGAAAACAGGTTAAAACAAAAAAGGACTACAAATTCCAAGACCTTTTTTCGCCTAGTTCACAGGTCAGCACCGGAGTAAAGGTGAGGAAAACGTGATCTGAACACAGGAGCGTTAAACTATTTATGCGACCCGAGTACAGTGACCGAGAATAGTCACCTAATTATCTTAACAAAAGTGCATCATTAGCATTATGTTTGTTGTCTAAAGGGGAACATAATGGTACAATTTAAGATTTTAATGTTATCCGCATATAAAAGGACAAATAAAACATTGTTAATTTGTAAGAAACCTCAATGAAAACGGCGCAGGGTAAGTTATATTCGCTATCGTTATGAAAATGTGATAGAATCCTATAAAACTGTGGACGCATTTGGTCACTGACGTTATACCTCATGGACAGCAGTATTGTTAAAAATCCATACCGTCGCATGGATCCATGATGGTATACCTCCCAGCTTTAGCCTCGGCTAACCTTGTGTCACAGCTCATAATGTTCACGGACGTAGTGACAATAGCATTGAGCTGAATGAGAGACTCGAGGAAATATTTGACCGTTTCGGATGAGGGTTCCAGATATGATCACCGAAAACAGAAAATAGGAACTTAATTTGCAGCCCCATGCAGTCTTAGAATAAACCAGGGCTATTTAAGCTAGGTTAGCAAATACCGCAATTACAATGTTCCTGTTGCGTAATATGGTGATTGGTTTGGACCAGGTTTATTTCTGGTTTTATTCCCAGTATCACTCTTCTGTGGATACTTGCATATAGCCTCTAACTAATATAAGAGGCTATAATAATATAATATAAGCCTCTATAATATAAGTGCCTCTTCTGTGGATATATAGCTTCTATAATATAAGTGCCTCTTCTGTGGATATATAGCTTCTATAATACTAGACAATTCCGCATGGGGAAATTGTGAAAGTGTGGGTGATGCCTGTGCACCACCGGCCAACGGGAGAGGGTCTGTATTCCTCCGAAGGACAGCTAGCTAGCCGTTGTGGACACTCACCTTTCCACAGCAGAAGCATCGAAAAAGCATCTTGTTTGAGAAATGCAGGTTTTCTTATGTTCTTATGGACCAACATTTCCCGTTTAAAGTCGATTTGTAGCCAAACGGTCCTGTTCCAAGATGCACAATGAGAAAGATCTGTTAAAGATCTGAGAGAATTGTTGAATAGATACACAAATGTTCTAGAATGTTCTATTATGACATCACAAATCGTCTAGAATGTTCCATTATGACATCATACTGTGACATCACAAATCTTCTAGAATCTAGAATAATAAAGAAGTATAAATAAATAAATAGTAGATTACAATAGTGTGGGAGAACCCACACTAGACAATTCCGTGCGAGGAAATTGTGAAAGTGTGGGTGATGCCTGTGCACCACCGGCCAACGGGAGTCTATCTGTTCAGTACCGTTTCAAGATGCACAATGAGATCTTCGGAGAGAATTGTTGAATATATAGATACACAACTGTTCTAGAATGTTTGATTATGACATCATACTGCAACATCACAAATGTTCTAGAATGTTTGATTATGACATCACAAATGTTCTAGAATGTGTTATTATGACATCATACTGTGCCATCACAAATGTTCTAGAATGTTCTATTATGACATCATACTGTGACATCACACTGCCATTCATTCCTTATGGACCGAATTTTCCCGTTTAAAGTCGATTTGTAGCCAAACGGTGCGGTGAAACTTTCCAAGAAGTTATAGCGACTCGAGTTGGACCAAGCCGGTCGTTTTGATACCTTACACGTGTATGTGGTGCGAAAGCTCTGGGAGGAGTTAGCGGACAAAAATCGGCGGAATGATAAAGAGGAATAAAATAAATAGTATAGATTACAATAGTGTGGGAGAAGTTAGAACCCACACTAACTAGACAATTCCATGCAGGGAAATTGTGAAAGTGTGGGTGATGCCTGTGCACCGCCGGCCAACGGGAGAGGGTCTATGAATTGTTGAATAGATACCAGAGCATGTGAGCGGAGCGGCGCGGACGAGAAATCCGCTCTTCGCTCTAGACGGCTTGTTCCGCTCCGCTAATCGCTCATGTTGATCCCGCCGCCACGCCGCTCAGCCCCGCTCACTTTCATTTACGAATCAAGCACTCCCCGCTCCACATCGCTCCACAGCTCGCTCGGCAGAATTTTTTAATGTAAATTTGCTTGATTTGACCAAACTACAACAGTCTACACCCCCTGGGCCCCTTAACAATTGTTTGTATTGAGCCGTATTGTAATTGTACCCATTCTGCAATGTTAAATAACGTAATATCCATTCAACTAGCTCTACTAAGCGATGGTAGCTAGCCTAGCCACAATGCTATGGTCGCTGCCATTCACGTTAGCATGTAAGCTAACAACAACAACAACAACGGCGGCGGAATATACTTTGGTCTAGCAGGATGTGAGTGACGGTTCACCCTTCTCATTGGTTGAAAATGGCATTCATGTTTGTACATCGCCACCTGTTGCTTTGGCATTGTACTACATGTATATTACATCAGTGTTAAACCACTGTGAGCGGCCCGGAGCGGATTGGAGCGGAGGAGGTCGCGCCGACCCATTTTTAAACCCACTCCGTCGCTCACGTCAAAACCGCCCGCTCTCCGCGCCGCACACATGCCCCGATAGGTACACAAATGTTCTAGAATGTGCTTTTATGACATCATACTGTGACATCACAAATTATCTAGAATGTTCTGCCATTCATGCCATTCAAATTGTTCATCAGTCATAATAGAACATTCTAGAACATTTGTGATGTCACAGTATGATGTCATAATAGAACATTCTAGAACATTTGTGATGTCACAGTATGATGTGAGATTATGTGCAAAATAAATCTGGATCGTTTTCCAGTAAAGTGCTCCTTTAACTTTCTGGTTTGTGTGAATATTTGAAACCCCATCTGATTTGTTCATTATCTATCACATCATTTAGTGAGAACATCATGCCAAGCCGAGGGAAGAGGTCTCGGGCTGCAAAACAACGCTGGACTAAAGTGCCATTTGTACCTGCAAAGGCTCTGTCAGACCATTTGCCATCCCAACAAGTGCAACTGGATATGCATGACAAAAGGCCTGTGGAAGTGACGGTGACACCAACTGTCAGACCCAAAACCGAATTTGGACTCCCAACCAGCAAACATTGTCTGCAGTCAGTCAATGCACCATCCACAAATGTAAAGGAAGAGGCTCCACAGACATCTGGTAAACTCAACAAACAACAGCGATAAGAGTAATCAAGAGTCAAAGAAAAAGCTCACAACTGTCTGAAGCTAAGAGTAATCAAGAGTCAAAGAAAAAGCTCACAACTGTCTGAAGCCCCCAAAAAAGAAAATATCTGAGAGACAGAGATATAAAATAGATGAAGAGTTCAGGAAGAGGAAGCAGAAAACCATAATCGAGAAGTACCAGAATAATGAAAAATATAGGCTGCCTGAAACAGAGAGAAAATGAAGCAGGTGTTGGTGCAGAAGCACAAGACTGGCGGTTCTTAGTTCACCCACACTAATAAGTGCCTCTTCCATGGATACTTGCATATAGCTGCCCTCTATAATATAAGAGGCTATAATACTATAATAAAAGCCCCTATAATATAAGTGCCTCTCCGTGGTGTTTCTATTAGGCCATCAGTGGCAGGGACTATTTTCTTTTGAAGCATCGAGGAGCCAGCATTACAGAATGAATGTAGGGTAAACAACACATTACAGGGCAGGCCTGCGGTGTTGATGACATTAATAACATGCCTGAGATGAATTTATCAAAATGCAATCAGAGACTAAAGAGTTAGGCATGAAAGTAGGGGTGGACGGTATAAACGGTATGAATTTGCTCTACGGTATGGATTTTGACTATACCTTGTAACCGGTAGAGCAGCTCTAAAATAGCAATGACGTCATGTAACCACAGCGCGACTATTTCACTTGCATTTGCCCAGGGACCGAAACTAAAGCCTGCCGCCCGCCAGGGGCGCTCAGTTTTTACCTTTGGCGCTTGACACTTAGAGGGCTGCCCGCCGTGTGGCGTGTAATCAATCAAGTTCATAACGATACTCTTATTTCGAAAATCTGTGCGGGTCTCATTTCCGCCCCAAGCGCATCTCCAGTCATAATATCGATGGCTCCGGCAGTTAGCAACATTAGGCTCGTATGATACTCTTATTTTGAAAGAAACCGTGGCAACGCGTCATATCCGCCCAGCCCTGCAGCGGGATACTATTGGCTTCTGCTCGCAGTGCTTGTGTCAACACAGGCAGTCTGCTCTAGTCTAGAAGAGCGGACCTCCATGAGCTACCGTTACTGTTTAAACAATGTCCCAGTCAACTATTCACTTTTAGTTTAATACATGACGAGGCATTGTCTAACGGTATCTAGCTGGCTAGCTACTGATAGCTGCTGATATCAACAAATGCTCCAGCAATAGTCGACTCGAGTGCATAATACCTCCGTTCCCTCGTTAGCTAGCTCACGTTAGCTAGCTCACGTTAGATCTATCTGTCCCAGTAAACTAAATTGTCTTAACGTTATCTACCGGGCTAGCAGTAGCTACAGATAGCTCCTGATATCAATGTCTTATAACATTGATTGAATGCGTATTCTAGCTGAGGGCATGTTGAATGTGATTTGACAAAAGAACCGTAACGTTATACCAATAGGGTCCAGCTGCATCGCCGGAGAATCCTTGCATGCTGAATGTAGGGTCTAGCTGAATATAGGGTCTAGCTGCAGGGCCGGAGAATCCTTGCTGGAGCTGGAGGCTACTCAAGTATACACACAGACAGTGGAGCTGTTTGCAGATAGCGAGCATTTTGACTTATTGCGTGGTGGCGATGTCTCGCAGATAATACAACTACAAGCAGGGAGCGAAATTAACTTTGACTCATCGGCCAGTGGCGGGTAGATGGGAAGAATCTACCCGCCAAGCATATTTCTTACCTGCCAAATTATATAATCATACTTGTAGTTGTATTATCTGCGAGACATCGCCACCACGCAATAAGTCAAAATGCTCGCTATCTGCAAACAGCTCCACTGTCTGTGTGTATACTTGAGTAGCCTCCAGCTCCAGAAAGGATTCTCCGGCCCTGCAGCTAGACCCTATATTCAGCTAGACCCTACATTCAGCATGCAAGGATTCTCCGGCGATGCAGCTGGACCCTATTGGTATAACGTTACGGTTCTTTTGTCAAATCACATTCAACATGCCCTCAGCTAGAATACGCATTCAATCAATGTTATAAGACATTGATATCAGGAGCTATCTGTAGCTACTGCTAGCCCGGTAGATAACGTTAAGACAATTTAGTTTACTGGGACAGATAGATCTAACGTGAGCTAGCTAACGTGAGCTAGCTAACGAGGGAACGGAGGTATTATGCACTCGAGTCGACAATTGCTGGAGCATTTGTTGATATCAGCAGCTATCAGTAGCTAGCCAGCTAGATACCGTTAGACAATGCCTAGTCATGTATTAAACTAAAAGTGAATAGTTGACTGGGTCATTGTTTAAACGGTAACGGTAGCTCATGGAGGTCCGCTCTTCTAGACTAGAGCAGACTGCCTGTGTTGACACGAGCACTGTGAGCAGACGCCCTTAGCCAATAGTATCCCGCTGCAGGGCTGGGCGGATATGACTCGTTGCCACAGTTTTTTTCAAAATAAGAGTATCATACGAACCTAATTGTTGCTAACTGCCGGAGCCATCGATATTATGACTGGAGATGCGCTTGGGGCGGAAATGAGACCCGCACAGATTTTCAAAATAAGGGTATTGTTATGAACTTGATTGATTACACGCCACACGGCGGGCAGCCCTCTAAGTGTCAAGCGCCAAAGGTAAAAACTGAGCGCCCCTGGCGGGCGGCAGGCAGGCTTTAGTTTCGGTCCCTGACTACAAGTATGATTATATAATATATATTTTATTTAAAAAAAAGTTATATAAAATATATATATATATTTTTTTAATCAAAAAAAATTTGGCAGGTAAGAAATATGTTTGGCGGGTAGATTCTTCCCATCTACCCGCCACTGGCCGG
This sequence comes from Notolepis coatsorum, assembly GCF_963971535.1. NCBI lineage: Eukaryota > Metazoa > Chordata > Actinopteri > Aulopiformes > Paralepididae > Notolepis > Notolepis coatsorum. The sequence goes on along the minus strand of NC_140177.1, from coordinate 29,219,728 downwards.
TGAGTCAAAAAGTTAATTTCGCTCCCTGCATTTGCCCCTAAAAATAGATAGAATTAGTCATAGATAATAGATGGTGCGAACTGGAAAAGGAGCACAGAGACTTCGCGCAGTGGGCGTGTCAACACGCAATTGTCATTTCATAATAAACACAGAAGCAAACTAGCTCTTTCGCCCTGCGTTTGAAGGCTGTGTGACAACTTCTCTTGCAAGTCGCGCAGTTTCTATGTGTAATGTAAACTCTGCGACGAGTCCAATGGTCTAATATGCTTTGCATCCTCGCCATTCTGGAATGCCCACATCGCGTTAATGTTAACTGTCAATGTACGTAGCCTCAGCAAGCTAACGTTAGCTGGCTCCTCTCCTACTGTAGCAGCCTGTCGATCTACTAGTAGCCTCAGCAAGCTAACGTTAGCTGGCTCCACTCCTACTGTAGCAGCCTGTCGATCTACTAGTAGCCTCAGCAAGCTAACGTTAGCTGGCTCCACTCCTACTGTAGCAGCCTGTCGATCTACTAGTAGCCTCAGCAAGCTAACGTTAGCTGGCTCCACTCCTACTGTAGCAGCCTGTCGATCTACTAGTAGCCTCAGCAAGCTAACGTTAGCTGGCTCCACTAGCAGCCTCCTCTCTCCCTCTCTGCTAACAATCCTGATTCGATTCTTGAACCCATTTAATTAAAAAGGAAGATATTGATGGACATTAGCTATAGTATAGCTGAGCAGCTGTAACAGAATAACAGCTGCCATACCAGTGTTTTACCCCTTCAGAAGCATTTATATAGACATTTTAAGATAAGTTAATATACCGTGATATATACCGTTACCGTCTATGCTTCAAATTATACCGTGATATAAATTTGAGACCATACCGTCCAGCCCTACATGAAAGGCTATGATAAACCTTACAACAGGACAGGAGAAGAACTCTCTATTGGCCGAAGAGTTAGGCAGGCGAAGCTAAATGATAAACATTACAACAGCAAAGGAGAAGAACTCTCTATTGGGAAAGTTTAGAGCACAAAAGGGCAACATCTATTAGATTCACGTGAAAGCGCTCCGGCAGGGCGGGTTAAGGGTGCTTTCTCACTAGGCATCCGGGGCCTTTTCCGTCCCCGGACACGGAACGATTGCAAATGTGAGCACAACTGTACCAAAACACGGAAGAGGCTTGCTGTAACAAGTCCTTCTGTCTGAGTTTTAAGAAGGACGGTGCTAACCTGCTTGCCCAGAATAGAGTTGTATTCATACTTTAATTTCAAAATATTATTTAGGTCCGTTTGGGATTGTGAGTCTGTAAACCTGCTCCAACGAGGGAAGCTGTGTTTCAATTTCAGCCGAGTGCTTACGTCTCCCTTGCCCTCTCAATACCACCTTAACAGCGCCGTTATAGCTATAGTAGTGTTGATTCATTGCGTAATTTTGGAGTTGTTATACTTAACGCTAATTACAAACCCCTATTTCCACTGCAGAGTTATGACTGCTCCAGCCACTTAACGTTATAATAATAATAATAATAACTTTATTTGTATAGCACTTTTCATACAGAGGTTGCAGTTCAAAGTGCTTCACAACTAGGGATGGGTACCTTTCACATTTGAACCGATACCGGTACCTGTGAATCGATACCGGTACCCAACGGTACCTTTTTTCGGTACTTTAGTCTCAAGAAATTTAATTTACCTACCTCAGTCGTAAAAAAAAAATCCAAACTTCAAATAACTACAATTTCGACAGTTTTTGGCTTGTCATTGCTCCGACTGCTTTGTTGTTGAATCAAGTCAAATCCTAGGTAAGCATATATTGTGCGTGTGAACGTTGACATGAAAAGAAAAAAGTAAAAAAAAAAAAAAAAAGTAAAGTAAAAAGAAAATTAATAAAAAATAATTTTCTTTATTTTTTTTTTATTTTTTTTTTCCGGTTTCTCACTTGATTCGATACTCGGTAGTACCGACGTGTTTCGGTTCGGTACCTCAAAAGTAGGGCTGGGCGATATGACGATATTATATAAATATCGGGTACAGTTCATTAACGATACACTTTTTCAACGTATCGTGGATATCGTGATGTTTTGCCCAAGAGGATTGTGTCGCGTCAATCTGTCCACACGTTACTCGTTCATATCTCAGCCTGTGCTGAGATATGCCCATTCCGCGGTCTGTTAATAAAGTTTTCAATCAGACAGATGTATGGAAAGGCTTTTATTATAACATTCGTTGTAGTAAAATCATTATGCCTCATTTAGTCATCCTGTGAAGCACTGGTCTCCTACTCGACGGCCGCGGGGAGCTAACGTTAGTAGCTTTGTTGATGTTCAGCACACGGGACATTCAGGAAGTCAAAAAATAATAACACTTGACGATTGGTGCTAAGACCAGCAGGGCGGGTGCAAGCGGTGTGACGTCATTGGCAGACTCGACTGTCAATCAAAATGATTATGTTTCCGTCAGAATGAATGAATGAAAACTGTATTAAAAGGTTGCAGAATGGGTACAATACAGTACAGGAGGATGAAGACCAGAAAAAGACTTTCGGCTTTTTTACATAAGGGTCCTCCATTTTCAATTCATCAAAACATTTAGAGACATACATATATACAGTAGTTTCATAAAAATGCTAAAATGCTATTTATTTATTTATTTATTTATTGATTGATTGATTTAAAACTTTAACATATTGCAGAATGGGTACAGTACAGCTCAATACATACAATTGTTAAGGGGATGCAGACCAGAGAAAGACTTTAGTCTTGTTTACATCAGGGTCCCCCATTTTCAATTCATCATATTTCATATCTAAATCATATAATATCTCATATGCAATATATAATCTAATAATCTAAATCTAATATAAAAATGCTAAATGCATGGGTATTTTATTTTGTCTTTAATGTTAGCTTGCAAACTCAAATACTGTCTTGGTAAGCCTCATAATGAATTGTTTGGGGTAAAAAAGAAAAACATCGTGATGTGTATCGTGTATCGCCGAAAGGTCAGAAAATATCGTGATATCATATTTAGGCCATATCGCCCAGCCCTACTCAAAAGTACCGAATTCGGTACCCATCCCTATTCACAACAGTAAAAAATACAGGCATAAGCGAGCATAAAAAGATAGACAGGTAGAATCACAGTGTTTCACATTAGGATCTAGCATCCCAATAGGCTCTCCGCTTACAGTTTTCAGTAACACAAATAGTAAAAATAGTTTAAAATGATTCAGTTTAAAAATAGTAAAAAAAAAAAAAAAAAAATTATAAAATAGAACGGACATAAAAAATACAGGCATGAGCGAGCATAGCAAGATATGGCAAATAATAAAAATAGTTTAAAATGATTCAGTTTAAAAATAGTCATCAGTAAGAAGTAAAAAGTGCAATAACCGACACATGAATTTGATAGGCAGTGTAAAAGAGTAGGCAGGGTAAGAATAAATACAAGTTGTGTCAGGATATCCCTGATGTTTCCTCTTGCCACTAGGTGGTAGCAGATATCTATCAGTGAAATGCCTGAGCAAAGAGATGGGTTTTAAGCTGTCTTTTAAAGATGTCTAGCGAGTTGGCTTCCCTGATGTTTTGGGGTAGTTTGTTCCATAGTTTTGGGGCATAGTTGATAAAGGCTGCATTACCGATCCTCTTTTGACTGCTTCTGGGAGCCTCTAGTATGCACGTTTATAGTACTGTGTTGATTCATTGCGTAATTTTGGAGTTGTTATGAAAGGGATAATGTATAGCTACGAGGTCATTGTCGCAAAATAATTGACAGACACGGAGTTTAGAATACCGAGGCGCCTCGCCGAGGTGTTCTAAACGTAGTGAAGCCCCGAAGGTCAATTATTTTGCGACAATGACCGAGTATAGGCTATACATTATCCCGCTTATTACATGGCTAACTTACTAACAATATACACAATTCATTTTACACCATCGACAAGACGAGATCAAATGCAGACGCAGTTCTGTTCCGTCGCTCCGCGCCGTCATCGCCGGCAGCTTCGCCGGCAGGTGTGTCTGATTGCACTGATGCAGTGTGTGTCAGTGGGATTGATTGCTCCAGCTGCGAACAGCGGTCATTATTGCTCGGCAGAGGTCCGTTACGGACCTCTGCCGAGCACTATTGACCAATCACAATCAAGCATTTCAGCTAATGTTAAAACGCCATGTAATAAACGTATATAATAATGCTAACGCTCTGGGACGAAGAGAGATTGGTAGTGTGAAAGCTGGCCAGTGGGGACTATCGTTCTTGGGAACGGAACGGGGGCAACCGTTCCTAATGAGAAAACGCCCTCACCGTGGAAATGTAAAGCTCCGACGGAGTGTTAAGGCTCTCGTATGATAGATTTCACCACAAAATATATATAATTTTTTAAGGAGGTATTAACTGAAATGTATTTGTTTGTTAAATAGTCCTCGTTTGATGCTACATTCTGTTGTTCACTTGGAGCTTAGCTTATATTAAGCAACACACTGTCTCAAGTAAAAAAGGCCAATTCTACTATTAAAAAGGTGCTAAAAAGTGGTATTTTGTTGTTAAAATAAGTGGTCTTCTACATGTTAAAATAATAGCTCTACATTATGACAGCCATCACTTTTATAAAGTTTGGTAACATGGGTCTCCCAGTCCCTCCACTCTACAGGAAACACAAAATATATTTTCTGGTATCCCGCTCCCACTTTATCCAATCAGTAGAGATGTTCCGATACCATTTTTTCCTTCCCGATCCGATTCCGATACCTAAGCTTTGGGTACCGGCCGATACCGATACTGATCCGATACCAGTGCATACATTAAAAAAAAAATTATATATATATATTTTTTTACAGATACCGTTTTATATATACTGTTTTTTAGTAATAACTAGAAAGTAATGGTATTTATTCAACAGGTGATTGTATAGATTAGTATTAGTATCATTAATCAATGAGTATGGGGCTGCGGCACTGCAGATATACCCTACTCCAATGATCCGCACGGATAGGGCTGGGCGATATGACGATATTATATAAATATCGGGTACAGTTCATTAACGATACACTTTTTAAACGTATCGTGGATATCGTGATGTTTTGCCCAAGAGGCTTGTGTCGCGTCAATCTGGTCCACACGTTGACACTTTTGAACAGCGCCGCCCCACACACACACTACTGCATCAAAAGTTACTACTTATGATAACAAAGGCATTCGTTTTGTGGCATTAACGTTATATAGTTACACTTTCAATAACATCAGCGTATTTACATAGCAACGACCGAGGTCGACCTAGATATAGCAAGCATTAGTCGTTCATATCTCAGCCCGTGCTGACTCAGTTGTGCCCATTCTGCAGTCTGTTAATAAAGTTTTCAATCAGACAGATGTATGGAAAGGCTTTTATTATAACATCCGTTGCAGTAAAATCATTATGCCTCCAGTCGTTTAGTCCTTCTGCGGAGCTAAAAGCTAAACGTCGGTCGCGGCGAGCTACCGCTGCCATTGTTGTTGTCATTGAGCTCTCCAATGGCGGAAGTAAAAAATGAATACGCGCTTGCCGATTGGTGCTAAGAACAGCAGGGCGGGTGCAAGCGATGTGACGTAATTGGCAGACGCGACTGTCAATCAAAATGATTCTGTTTTCCGACTGAATGAATGAAAACGTTATTAACAGATTGCAGCATGGGTACAATACAGTACAGCTCAATACAACAACAGTCAACAGTGGACTGGAGGATGCAGACCAGAGAAAGACTTTCGTCTTGTTTACATCAGGGTCCCCCATTTTCAATTCATCATATTTCATATCTAAATCATATAATATCTCATTGCTAAATATATGCAATATATAATCTAATAACCCAATAATCTAAATCTAATATATAATATAAAAATGCTAAATGCATGGGTATTTTATTTTGTCTTTAATGTTAGCTTGCAAACTCAAATACTGTCTTGGTAAGCCTCATAATGAATTGTTTGGGGAAAAAAAGAAAAACATTGTGATGCGTATCGTGTATCGCCGAAAGGTCAGAAAATATCGTGATATCATATTTAGGCCATATCGCCCAGCCCTACGCACGGACGTTAGACGGTGTTGCACTCGCTACCCAGTCTGTTAGCTAGTAGCTAGTCGTCTTCCCCGCATTGACATTTGATAACGTTAGTCAGCTAACGCTAGTCAGTAGCTACTTGACTTAAATACGATTCACCGTGGGTGCATTATTGTTGATAGACGGACAGTGTCAGGTCCTGGAGAAAGGACAGGCGATCATCTGATTTGATGTAACGTTAAAGCGGATGTTGTTCCAACTAGCTAGCTTTTCAGCTAATGCTATAATAACACCAGCAAGCAAAACACATCCCGTCCGAGCTCCCCATCACACGCTCTGTCGGGACAATGGAATTTAAGAAAGTGTATCTGCTGTTAAAATGACAAACAGCATCACACTTTAAAACACGTTCATTTTATAATCCTCACTCTCGGCAGGAGATAAATGACGTCATGGGATCGGAGGCTAGAATTTACGTGTACTCGCCGATACCGATACCAGCATTTTAGGCAGTATCGGCGGCATTTCCGATACTGGTATCGGAACAACTCTACCAATCAGGAGAGAGAACTCCACACTGTTTAAATGGTCTTGACAAAAATAAGAAATAGAAACAAATATGGGCTTGAAACAAGTCAAATACTCTGCCAGCAAATTTGGCTTGGCAGGATTTCTTGAAATAAGTAAAAAAAAAAATCTAGGGTTCTCTCTCCCGATGGATAAAGTAGGAACGGGATACCAGAACATTTATTTAGTGTTACCGTTTACTGAAGAGTGGAGGGACTAAGAGACCCATGTTACTGACCAAACACTCCATATCAGTGATGGCTGTCGGAATGTAGAGCTACTTAACACTCGTTTTAACAAAAGAATACACTTACAGCACCGTTAAGCAGTTAAAAATACAGTCAAACAGACACGTATTGTGCTTTGTGAAGCTCATGCTAGCCAGTACAGATTATCTGGCGATACCAGTGCATCCCTACTAAACCACCTAGTAACAGAGCCTCGTCGCTTGGGCTAATCCATTAGGTTAGTCTCTCAGGTGGTCATTAGGGGTCAAGTTTGCATGATTGGAACAGGAGTATTATTTTGTTCTTGATTTTGTATAACTCTGGTAACAGGAGTCCTCCCTCCATCACCGCACCACACTAAAGGTTCCATCCTCACTGATGCCATGTTTCAACTGAAGCCTATCCCTCATCTTCAGCGGCAGTCTTTGAAAAGAGTAGCCCACATTCCTGCTAATAAGCTTGCTCTCAGGCAAGCGATGTCTGCGATGCCGCAGGACGGACGTGAGGACACATTCACACATCAGTCCCTCTGCTCCGCCTGGATATGCATCCCGCTAATGTCTGAACTGTGAAAATGTTAAGTCATGATGAAAACAACACTTGAAAAACAGAGCCGGCTTTACAGCAGCGATTAGATTTGTACATGCTGCTGAATCTGTAACACGGCCAACCGTGGCGAGCCAAGTATTTCTCACCATCCCGAGGTCGGTACACTGGGAACGGAGGCAGACAGGAAAAAGGAGCGTTAAATACAAGTTGCTCCTAGTGGGGCTTTCTGTATCCGTCCTCGTGTTCATGCTCGTCATCCCAGACCCTATCCTCTGACTGCTAAGAAGATTAGTTAGCCTGGCTGCTGGTCAGGCTGCAGGCCTAGAGACAATACTAAAGGTCTCCACGTCATACCAAGCTGAATAAAGGATAACCCCTCTGGATAAAGGAGGGCTATGTTCCTGGCTGCCAAATCACTTTAAAGGTAATGTGAAGACTCTAATACGTAGACAATTTGCAAAAGGTTGCAGTGAGTGGTGACAAATGAAATTAAAATTCTGGATTTTCTTTTTTGCATGACACACCATTATTAGAGGTAGATAGCCTACACAGAGATTTAAACGGTTAGGACTTCCATGCATGATGAGCTTTTCACAACTTTATCTGCAACTTAAATTTACCCTCTCATACCCACCCTATTTTGTGATTGGCGGATCAAGAAAGGTGGGCGGGTTTGAGATAGGTCAACTACAGGTCTGCATTGCGCCAGCGTTTCACCAAACCATGTAGCCTTGATACAACAAGTCCTTGTATCAAGAGCTCTATCATTGTGAGAACGCTGTTGGTTGCATCATCCTACTATGGGGACGTGAGAAAGACCAGCTCAATGAATCATGTGCATGAAGACGACTACCGCCTGCTTCGACAACGCAGCAGACCTCAAGACTACTGTGCCTTGTGCTGAATCATAACAGCAGCACGGAGGTATGCAAGCTTGTTGGGTTATCTTTGGTTAGGCCTGCCACGATAACACATTTTGCTGGGCGATTAATTGCCCCCGAAAATATCGCGATAAGCGATATTATTGCGACCGGTTAGAGAATTTTTTTTGAGAAATTTATTTCCCAAAACTTTTATTTTGAAGCCCACCGCTCCGTCTTTTCCGGTGTTTTAGACTTTTATTTTGAAGCCCACCGACCGGACCGGAAGTATTGTTGTGATTATCCTAAGCAGAAACTATGAGCCGACAACTTGTCTCGTCCGGTTCTGTTTTTGAGCTAATGATAAAACAAATTGTTGGTGAACAACTAACTTTAGGTTAGTTTTAACGTTAGCTACTAACGTTAGATGCAGCTACTACAGGCAATCAACGATGAGGAGGAAGCGTCAAAGCAGTATATAATAGAATAGCTGTGGTGCGTAAGCACTGCAGCACGACTCGAAACTACCGGAGTGTTATAATAAATTAATTCATGTTTAACTTGTCCCTGTGTCCAGTCCTTTGACTAGCCCCACCCGTTCATTGTAAACAATGATGCATGTAATTGTATTAACGTTATTCTGTGTTGTACTTGTAGCTATGCTATACGTTGTATTTCGTTTGTTAGCTATTTAGCTAATGTTGTTAGCATGGAATGAGAATCAAAGCTCTATCTTTCATCTTTATTTAGCAGTCCAGTTTCTCCGGGCAGTAGCGAGTAACTACTTGGGTCTAAAAATAGCTAACGTTACACTACAAATAATGCTACTTGGTTAAAAGGAGCAACACTATTGAGAAATGTCTATGTGGCGTTGCCCCACGGAGCTCCCGTGCTGTACTCTAGTAACGTCAGCGGCCCGCCTCCCAACACGGACAGTGACTGACAAGGGGCACTGGTTCCGCCTCATTAAAACAAACGCGCAAATAGCAATTAATCGCGCCCGTCAAAATCATTGCATTCATTTTAATTATCGCAGCAATTAATCGATTTATTGCTTATCGCGGCAGGCCTAAGGAGATTCATTTAGGGATCTAAGGTATTGGTTGCCAACATCGAGAATCTTGAAGCTGGTTTTACCATCACCGTTTTAGATGTCCATTTCCTGGGATTTGTGACAGACGCGGTCAGTGAAGGCTGTGTGTTTGACTACACGACCAAGCTACTTGGCTAAGCTGAAACCATTGTACCACTGCAAACAATGTATTGTGGAATAGGTGACGCAGACCATAGGCTACACCAAACCTGGTTCCAGACATCCGTTATGCACCAGGTCCACTGAATGTGCCATGGACAAAACAGTGATTAGCTTAAAAGTAGTGATTTACTGCATTGCTATTCACTTTTACTCAAATGTTGCATTTCAGTTTAGCCAGCGATCTGGCGCTTTTTATTACCATAGAGCAGAGCTGTACCAAAGAGGCCGAAATGGAAAAATAGATGATTTTGCGGGCCTTTTCCTGAGGTCACTAACTTAATTGGTAATTTTGTTTATCTAATCAATTTGTGCATACCAGTTCAATATGTTATTGTAAATGCACTTATGTTCATTCAGCATATCAATGAACACAATGAGGGCTGTATGTGGTAAATTGGCTTATTATAGATTTATTTTCTACAGATTTAAGTTTGATATAATTTAGGATTCAATTAATTAAGAGTTTGTAAGATTAGCAATTGTTGGCTAAACTGGTCCTGGACTATTGGAGAACGAAGTAGAATACACAAACGCACAAAACATCTCTCACCTCACATTCACTGGTCTACTCTAGAGTAGATGAAATTTATTAAAATAATGATGAATTTGCAAGCTAATAATACCGATCATGTTTCAATTAATTAATTATTGACCCACAATAGTTTGTAATAGGTTAAATTGGTCCTGGAGATGTCGAGTTACATAAATATTTTAAATGATGCTATTCCGTAGACAGGTGGAGGAGTAGGCTTTCTGCGTCATGCCCTACCTACTCGCCACCCCTCGCCTGAACCCAGCAGTTCCATATGTCCGAACACGTCTGCCCCGGAGAAGGAAAAGGCAACTCCAGGCATCGCACACACCCGATTCTCCGCATTGTCCCGAGCACATGTCCGGAAAGGGTCTGTGGAACACAGTCACACACAGTAGCCTTCACTTATCATGCGCAAAACAAATACTTTCCGCGGATTTGATATCGGAGTAGGTATGATGAAAGTAATAACTCACTTGATAAGTAATGGATGCAACCGAATAATAATGCGGCTGAAAACAGACAAACTTTTAAAAGCAAAAGTAATTTGTATTGCGGAAACTGAGGTGCGCTTGATTTCCATCACAGGCCAATTGAATTGCGCCTAGGAAAGGCCATTCCGCCTGAGGACCGGACAAAAACACCAACCATTGGGCCTGCGGGCCTCAAGTTCGACACATGTGCCACAGAGGCTTTCCCCATCCAAAACAATAAAACCTACAATAGCCAGCAGAGAATCGCTCCATCGTCTCTTCGGAACGAGGACGTGTTCGACGACAATGTACACAAACCACATACAAAACAATGTGGATGTGGGCCAGCTGAAATTACAACGTAGTTGAGGTCAGTAAATACTAAATTCAACGCAACAGTGCACGGCTGAGCCAGACACATGAGCGACCACACCCCCATCTTTTCAAACACCCGTGTGGTTTACCCCGACACGTCACTCAGTAGAGCTGTGAATCTACTGGCCTGACGATTCGATTACGATTCAGCTGTCCACGATTTGATTCTACGATGCAGCTTAATAATATATTACATCCTCAATTTTATAATCTATATTACTGCACATGGCTACTTTTTCATCAATTAAATTTTAATACAAGCAGTCAGATAAATTAACTTTTATTTAAATCAGATAGTGTTGCATGATACACAGATACTAGAAAGGTATCTCGATACCCAGCTGTTAAAAACGGTTCAATACTCCCATTTTATTAGTACCAATAAATACTTTTAGAATAGCCTGATGCTGTATTTTCTATGAGTGGAGTGGATGCATGACCGGAGCACTAGCTTTGCGTAGTGGGCGTGTCAACAGTGTCAGCTGAACACAGACCAAGGCATAGGAATATTCACAGATATCGCAGAATGTATGATTTCATAATACAAAGTTTCTGAATGGACGTTTGGATTAAACCAAGTTGAAATGCAGTGATGAACAGTCTTTCCCAGCGGAACACAAGTTAATTAACGTTAGACAGGTCGCGCTATGCATGCTTAGCTGCTAACGTTAGGGGGCGCCCTCGTGGCGCATACCATAGTGCCTCGCGCACCTACGCGGCCGACCCAGGTTCGATCCCAGCTCCCGTCGTTATTTGTCGCATGTCCTCCCCACCTCTCCTCCCGTTCGCCCTCTCCTGTCGGTCCTGCGTGACCAATAAAGCTGTAAAAATGCACAAAAATATATAAAAAAATTAAATAAAATAGCAGGAGTCGTCTGCCAACAAAGATGTTGTTTCAACAAATGGATTCACAAAATGGATTAGCATCCAAACGTTATTGAAAACTCCTGTGACCAGTAAGTAGGTACTACGTACGGTACGTCTAACTTTTACTAACCATTTTTACCCCCAAAAATTTTGCGCAAATTGTTTGTTAAATGCGTAAATGTGCGCTATGTGCCTAAGTCTAGTAGGCTATAATAATCTATATATTTTGTCACTGCATCGATGCAGAATCTACACGTCTGCATCGCATCTTAGAATCGAGAAATGTCCACACCACTATCACTTAGCTGATCCTCCTCACCGCCGGGCTGCTCCCTCTGCTGCCACAGGACAGGATGCATTAAAATGCCTGTTGCCTTACTCACTTTGCCACCGTATTGGTCGACTTTGACATGGAATGGAATGCATTTATATAGCAGCTTTCATCCAAAGCGCTTTACAATTTGTTCCTCACATTCCATCCATTCACACACCAAAGGCGGAGGCAACCATGCAAGGTGCCGACCTGCTCATCGGGATCAGTTGGGGGTTAAGTGTCTTGCTCAAGGACACTTCGGCACGCTGCCCGGGAATCGAAGCGGGAACCTCCGGATTACCAGACGACTGCAATAACCTGACTATTGGCTTTATTCTAAAAAAGCCAATATTTCTATTAAGCCGTTTACATGATGGGATGTTTATAGAACCATTCCATTCACATCCCTGTTTACATGCTATGGAGCATAGCCTGATTAAAGGATAATTACATTTTCCCCTTATTGTCAACAATACAGCCGACGAAAAGACCAAAACCAACAATGCATTTCCTCTACGTTCAGCCAACACCAGATTATAGCTCATACCCAGAAATCATATAACTACCATTGTCCAAAAACCGTACAGTTTGTTTTTATCAGTATAATCCATCCTTGCGATGATCAGCACAGTTTTTCCCCACGGGATTACTTTACGGGGTGACCTCGCCTGGAGTCTGCCTGAAACAGAAGCAGTATTCGTCCCGTCATGCAGCAGTTCAGGGTGAAACTATGATGCTCGTCTTCATCACAATGATGAATTATACTGACCAAAACAAACAGTACGGCTTGTGAACAACAATGGAGTTCTATGACTTCTGGATACAAGCTATAATCTGCAGTTGGCTGGATGGACCATACTTGTAAGCAGAAGAAATGCATGGTTGGCTTTGGTCTTTTCGTAGACTATTATGTTTACGATAAGACATTTAAATTAAACGTATCCTTTAATGATTGAAGAAGCTCCCTCCACATTAGATCCCCAGTACGGCGTCCATGTTTCCCTCCAGTATTAAACCTCAATCTCTGTCATTTTGCCAACGTGTAGGGGTCATTTTGATTCTTCCTGTGTTAAATGTATTTATACTACAGAGCTCTAATTATATATTATATGCATATATATATTATATATATACACACACACACACTACACCGCTTGGTTTGGCTCAGAAAAAAACTATTGCGTGTTGTGCATAGTGTACCCCCCCCCCCCCACTCTATGCTGAATGCTGATAAGATGCAAGCAGATGCCTAGCTTAGATGACAAATAATAATGGGAATGATGAGACCCAGGGAAGAGAATGGGAGAATTGTAGATGGTTTTAACATTGTCCTATATTGTAGTGCTTTTCAACAAGTTAATAATATAAGTCTTTGGAGTCACCTAAAAATGAGTTTTGCTGGGGGAAATGAAACTACTCTGATTATGCATTCTAGCAGCCTCTGTCCCTCTCCGTATCAGTCCTGTTCTCAACGGGCCGTATCAGTGCCTGTAAGTGCTTTTATTGTACAAATAAGATAATTATTATACATGTACAATGGTGCACAAGCCTGTGCCTGCCATTGAACAAAATTCAGATCAAACTGTCAAAGTAGGCATTGCAGATGAAATTACTCAAGATCACGCAATATATCAAACCTACCGTTGTCAGAAACCTATCTTAGGTTCAACTTTAGATAGAAAATAGAAAGTTTATAGGCGAGCTGCCTCAGCTGCCATTTTATACATGTCATAATTTTTCAAAGATCTCTTCACACGCATGTTATTATCGATTGTGGCTGCAATTCTGAGTGGTTTGTTTCAATGGGGAGGGGTCTCATCACAGCTGAACTGCAGCAACTGTCCTATGTACATTCTTCCCAATTGCTCAGTATTAAGACAACCCCTCATTGTGTTAAAAAAAACAAAAATAAAAAAAATTCAAAACACAGGAAAGGGCCATCGAGGCGCACTTTAAATTTTAATGCACTGTTTTTAAGATTCCGTATCGAGATTGTTACACGCCTACCAATGTGTTGTACATTTGGGCCCATTTTCTTGCAAATTTGAAATTTGGGTATACAGGCAATTATATTCCATGTCTTATCGAGACTAGTGCTTACTTCGACTATGACCTAATTCAGGTTAACGTAATCAAAAGATGCTGTTTATTACAGGCGGCTGGGTGGCGCAGCGGACATTGCGCTCGTCACCAACGCAAGAGACACCGGGTTCGAATCCGGCTGTCTGCGTTGCCTCCGGCTTGGGCCGGCCGTCATACTGGCTCAATTGGCAGAGTCAGTGGGTGGAAGTCGATGGGTGGTAATCTGGACATTGTGGACAGCGACTCCTACAAGTCGGTTGGGGGACGCCTGCACAAGTGCACAGCAGAGACAGGAAATGGCGGGGGTAGTGTGAGCCTCCCACACGTTACACCTCGCCAATGAGAGTCCGCGCTGGCAGGTGAAAAGATGTGACAGGCTGCCTCCTCGTGTACCGGAGGGGACACGTGATGCAAGGCTTCCATCCTCCCTACAACCGACCAGTGGGGGGCATATGCGAGCAACGTTCAAGACAGTGGAGGGGAGAATTGGAAACAGCGAAAAATTGGGATGGGTGAAATAGAAAATAAGGAGAAAAAGTAGATTAAAAAAACAATGCTGTTTATTGCATACATTGGATAAATGCATACAATGTCTTATTCAGAGTATTGTCATAATCGGGTAATATCGGAATATTGTCAACATTAATGATCCTTTAAGTTCATAGCCTCTGCGAAGTGATCCTTTAAGTTGATATCGTCATGACTGACAAACCTTTAACTTCAGGTCTAGCCTCATCATTGACAAACCTGGAACTTCAAATGTAGCAACTTTGTTCTTCCCCACGACGCACAGGACTGTCAGCCAGGGGCTACGCATGGTAACTTGTGGTTAGGGCTGGGCGATATGACGATATTATATAAATATCGGGTACAGTTCATTAACAATACACTTTTTAAACGTATCGTGGATATCGTGATGTTTTGCCCAAGAGGCTTGTGTCGCGTCAATCTGGTCCACACGTTGACACTTTTGAACAGCGCCGCCCCACACACACTACTGCATCAAAAGTGACTACTTATGATAACAAAGGCATTCGTTTTGTGGCATTAACGTTATAATAATAATAATGCAGGACCTGTTCAGAGGTCTCTATATAGTTACACTTTCAATAACATCAGCGTATTTACATAGTGCCGACCGAGGTCGACCTAGATATAGCAAGCTCGTTCATATCTCAGCCCGTGCTGACTCAGTTGTGCCCATTCTGCGGTCTGTTAATAAAGTTTTCAATCAGACAGATGTATGGAAAGGCTTTTATTATAACATCCGTTGCAGTAAAATCATTATGCCTCCAGTCGTTTAGTCCTTCTGCGGAGCTAAAAGCTAAACGTCGGCCGCAGCGAGCTGCCATTGTTATTGTCATTGAGCTCTCCAATGGCGGAAGTAAAAAATAAATACGCGCTTTCCGATTGGTGCTAAGAACAGCAGGGCGGGTGCAAGCGATGTGACGTAATTGGCAGACGCGACTGTCAATCAAAATGATTCTGTTTGCCGACTGAATGAATGAGAACGTTATTAAAAGATTGCAGCAT
This sequence comes from Notolepis coatsorum, assembly GCF_963971535.1. Lineage (NCBI taxonomy): Eukaryota > Metazoa > Chordata > Actinopteri > Aulopiformes > Paralepididae > Notolepis > Notolepis coatsorum. The sequence goes on along the minus strand of NC_140177.1, from coordinate 29,204,077 downwards.
GGGTACAATACTACAGCTCAATACAACAACAGTCAACAGCGGACTGGAGGATGCAGACCAGAGAAAGACTTTCGTCTTGTTTACATCAGGGTCCCCCATTTTCAATTCATCATATTTCATATCTAAATCAAATAATATCTCATTGCTAAATATATGCAATATATAATCTAATAATCCAATAATCTAAATCTAATATATAATATAAAAATGCTAAATGCATGGGTATTTTATTTTGTCTTTAATGTTAGCTTGCAAACTCAAATACTGTCTTGGTAAGCCTCATAATGAATTTTGGGGAAAAAAAGAAAAACATCGTGATGCGTATCGTGTATCGCCGAAAGGTCAGAAAATATCGTGATATCATATTTAGGCCATATCGCCCAGCCCTACTTGTGGTCACTCACCCACAGACGATCTGACGGGGACATTTAGTTGCACGTGTGCGCAGTAGTGACTTTCTCCTGCTCTGGCACAGCACACATCCTCAAACGCAATCGCAGGATATTAACAACACAAACTGCCCCCGGCCAGTAAAAAGCACTCTGGTGCGCACGTCAGGATTGCGCACATCAGGATTGCGCACATCAGGATTGTGCACGGATCCATGCATCGCCAGAAGCGGCTTCAACTTTTCCTTTGTTGTATTTGTGCATCAGTGATTAAGGTGAGAATCTACTCGTGTTTCTTCAACTGTAGAGCAACGGTTATTTCCTGTAACTTGACATGCAGACCTTTGTGTGTTTCCCAGTCTGTGGTGAGCTAGCTTTCATTGAGTTGTTTATGTTAAAAACCTTGATTCTGTATTGGGGGGGGGGGGGGTCTTATAATAGCGGCGCTGCACGTCTGGGCAGTTTGGTGCTCGTCATGCTGCAGACACAAATAAAGCATCTGTAGCTTCTTCTTCAGTATAGCCTGTGTAGTTACAATCTAAATTATAATTCACATAAGTGTACGGCAAGAGTGCACGTGAGAGTGAAAACTCAAAGTGCTTCTGCAAGCATCACGGAATTGTTGGGTAGAAAGGATGGTTAAGCATGGTGCGTCACAATACAATATTTATCTATTTTTACCTTATTTTTCTAGCACTCGCTTGTATTTAAATATGTTTAAGTTAAGTATTGTGTGATTTTGTGTGAAGGGCGGACGAGCAAAGTAAGATTTTCATTGTATGGCAAACTGTCTGTTTAACTGTGCACATGACAATCTTGAATATAGCAATGTGATGGCACTGTGGTCAAAACTACATGATATGAATAAAAAAACATTTGTTTTAAGTAAAAGAGTGCGCCATGATTACAGTTTACATATTGTAGTGGTCATAGGCCTACATATACATATATGGGCCTTCTACACCATTACAGTCACACACCGACCAAACAATAATGAAACTAGGCTATTTAGTTGGGCTGCCCCCTCTTAAGTCTATTATAGTCAGCCGATTTGGTCTCAGTTGAGCAACAATGTGTTTGTGAATTAGTAATTTTTAGCTGTGACCAGCAGCTCTATAGGTCACGTCTGTCGGGTGGTCCACAAAGATTTTACACACCCGCGCCTCTAGCAGCCACAGGTTTTGCCCTAGGAGGCTGAAATTTGGCATGGAGGTCAAGTCTGTGTGTATGTTCATGCCAATTGGCTAAAAGGGGGAGTGGCCTATTGCAAAAGGTCGCAGCTATTGCGTTTTCACTCTTGCTTTTCCCCCATGCTGAGTAATTTTCAGATGAATGATAACTCTGGTAAGCATAAATTAACTAAACAACAAAGTCCAATTTTACTGCACTTAACTTCAAATAAAATCTTAACTATTAGTCAACTAGTTAAGAATTTTTGTTGAGGAAAGCCCTACTACTCAAACCCAAGATTAGAACCATCCTACTGTATGTACAGAGGCTGGTTAACGGCACAAACTGGCAAGCTAACAAGCTCTTTTACAAATGTATCTTGTCATCCAACACCTGGAATGCCCTCCAACTGACTGAACGAAGGTTCTTCCTTTAACTGCATTTAAAATTATGATCTCCAACCACTGAGACAATTTGTAACCATCTTAGTGGATTTCTTTATTGTTTATTCTTATTTATTGTGCCTATATGAAATTGCTGTAACAATGAGGGTAACCGCAGTCTTACGAGTTGAAATAAAGGTTTGAAATTAAATGAAATTGGACTCTGGGAAACAACTTTTCTGCAGGTGTTGTAAATGATACCAAGCAGCAAGACAACTGCTGTTCTGTTCTTATACAATTATTCTACAATTTGTGGGAATAGATTAGAAGTATTTGGATATAAAAAGGGGGAAGAACAAAAACATTTTAGACCATGAGAACTACTCGAATTGCCACTGCCAGTATTATTGGTAATATATATATATATTGACTAACAATAATGTCAAAGCATAGAATAATGTTTATTAATATTGACAAAACTCAAGACCATGTCAAAATATACAAGGCCTGGTAAATTTAGTATTCCAGGTAGTGTGGTTAGGTTACCCACAACGTTGTAAGATGTCTACTCTGGGACACTGTACTGATGGTTTTCCATTTATGATCACATTAATGATAATGTTCCAATATATTCATTGCAGAGTGCTTACAGTAGAGTTAAAGGAAAACTCCAACATTTTGGAAAATTAGCTTATTTGCCATCTACCCTGGAGTTAGACAAGATGCATACCTATTTCTTCTCTGTGCGTGCAGTAGGAGTAGGAAGACGTTGGGAACTAGGCTAATGGAGGAACCTACTTCCAGTGACTGATGCTAAGCTAGGCTAACGGTGCACGTCTTCCTACTCCTACTGCATCATGCACAGAGAAGAAAAATGTATCTTCTTGGCTACCTTCAGGGTAGACGGCAAATAAGCTAATTTCCCAAAATGTTGGAGTTTTCCTTTAAGGACGGCGTTCTAAAACAGACAGCTTTTGTATCGAGCAAACACACCCCCAAAAGCTCGGGCTATGGTGTAACACTGGCTGGGAGGCGCACGACCTCCTATTAATTCAAACGGGGCTATCTTGGTGCATCTGTATGCTAACGTTACACAGTGCACCCTATTCGAGACACCTAGTAGTAGAAACACAAATGTGGTATATAAAAATAAAATAAAATACTACTATATGACTGATAACCCCAATCCGCACAGGCTACCGTGCTTTGAGCATGCTTGTCAAACAGCTTTAGCCAACAATATGCGTAGCTGGGCGCTCAAAAAAACCTCTTGCCATGTTAAGTTAACGTTGTTGTGGCTAATATCAATTAGGCTAACCAACTAGCAAACATCATTTACGTTGTTGCGTCAGAATAACTGTTACAAAAAAAGCTTTTTGCTGGATGATAATGCAACCAGGTGACCAACATGACATGAAATTCAAATTATGTGACGCGCTTTAATCACGATATTCAACACGAGCACATTATGATCCAAGACGAGACAAAAGCCCGTTGCAGCCTCTCTGTCTGCCCTCAGTGTCCCCCCCTCCCCAGCCAGAGCTAACCGAGCTGGCTGCCCTCAGTGTCCCCCCCTCCTCCGCAGCCAGAGCTAACCAAGCTAACAGAGCTAACCAAGCTAACCTAGCTGGCTCGCTACCAGCACCGAAGCACAGCTGAGGCTGCTGGCTACACTTGTCACTCTGCTTCGCCCTCGCGCATACAAGCCAGGCTTTCTATATTTTCGATGCAAAGTTCAGCGAAAATAAATAAACCTCGTAGTTTAATTTTTTTTGTTAGATTAAGTCATTCAAACGTGTGTAACGCACGTGGCACACAGAACTATTATACCAAGCGCCACACGCAAAAGGCATAACATTCCCTATTTTCGCACGCAGTTTACGTCAAAGTTAGCTAGCTAACATGATTAGCTCGCTCGCAGTAAGAACTAGCCCAGATGGCTAACTGGGAATTTTCCCCCCTCCTATGATCCAAGGCAATAATAAAAACAAACCTTACTTTATGCTTACCTTCAAACTCGCTTATGTGTTCCCGCCAACTCATTCGGATTTAGCTCTATATGAATAATGCGCGATATAAACTGTTATTATTTCCTAAATCTCGGGACGTTATAGCCGTTAGCCTACGGCTGTGTGACGTTGTTTCTCGCTGGTTTGAAAACATCCCAGTCGGCTCGTCGTCTCCGTGAAGAAGCTCCGGCAAAACACGCAGGCGGCGCTCTCATTGGGCGGGGAAGAGTCACGTGGTCCACTGAGCCCCACCCACACCGAGCTTATAAGGTCTAACGTCTAGCTGGATATAGATGTGGGGGGGTTATGTTGTGTCGAACGATTTCACTCACATTTTTACTAGTAATGAGAGTAAAAACGTCGCCTTTGCCCACGAGAACACTCTCGGGCGCACGTTAATCGAGCGGATAGGCATTCACACATGTCGTCTGAAACGGTGAGTATTTATTAACCGTGCGAGCTGACTGGGGGTGAGGTGAAGAGCAGGGCAGTAACGGGGACTTGACGTCATCTTTTCCGCTGCTCTGTTGTGCGGTCAGTGGGGGGACGTTCTCGAAAAGCACGGGGGAATAAAGGAGGCTAGCCCTCCGCTTTACTTGTAAAACATTTGCGCGGTGCCGTTTTTTGTAGTACACTCGCTAACGGGCTATTTTGAATCGCCCAGTGCTTTCATAAATACGTTTTGCACCCGGTCAGTTTTTTGAGTTGGTGGCGCAGTGCATCATGGAGGACCGTGGGCGCATGCGCTGTGGCGTGCATTATTATGTTGCAGAACAAGCTTGAAATCGCAAGAGGAAATCGGGTTGGGGGAGGGGCACCGGCTAGACATGAACAAGCCACCAGGGTAGAATGGAAATGACAGGAGCGTTGTAAGAACAAGGAGTCAGTTGGGGGTTGGTTGGTTGTCTGAGAATGGTATTGAACATGGAAATAGCCCTGACACAGCCCTCCAATTCCTCTCCCATGGAATCTTATTTAGTGTAGCCTAGACTGTGTAAATAGTACATGATTTATGGATGCACAATGCACGTAGGATCGTTACATGTAACCTGATCCCCCAAAACACCTCCAATATTGTTGGGTGCCTGTCTGGAATACATCTCATCACTAGCCAGTTGGTATCATGCATCAGATCTTGTGTTTATCCCGTTCGTAAAGATGCCTCTTTCCACCTCCACTGTCAACCACGAAGTGACACACTGACACCTAGAGCACAGGGATATGAACATTTTATTTACATTAGTCTGACAATAAACATTATATCAGGGATGACTTTAAAACGGCTGATCTGGTTGTAGAGTCTTTACAGGTCTGCTCTCACGCCGACACCGGGTCCTGGAGGGGGTTCTGTCAGACAGGTCAGTCCACCTGCTGGCTCACAGGAGAATCGACCATTTCTATAGGAGGGGAAATTATTTTATTTAATTTTTTGCCATCACAAGAGTCAAGAGCTATACTCATGGATATTTCAGGATATTCCAGGCTATATGGTTACGGTAGTTTGAAAAAAAAAACTCAGAATAATTGAGTACAGTCTTATTGAAGATCAGATTTCTAATTAGGAAACTAGAGAAATCAAACTGATGGGATCAGGACTGGCAAACGCATACATACCTGGGGCCAGGTGCTGGGACTCTGCCTGCTCGGAGTTCATCTATAATATCGTCTACGTCTTTAGGAGTGAGATCCTCCTGGAAACGACGGGAAAGAAGCATGTTTAGGGCTGAGCAAAGTAGCTCATTGATATCACAATAGAGAACACAATGGAGAACATAATATCCATGTCATCACACAAGATGCCAGCAACGGCATTCTTAAATATATATTTATTTTAAATACACAATGTGAGAGGAAGTGAGAATGAGAAGAGACGGCAGACGTGTCTCACCCATTTCCTTAAATAGGAGGCCTATATAATACAATACAATATAATACAATACAATAGCCCATCACTGGGAAATCTAATAGACAATGAGAGATGTCATAGAATTACATGTAGCCTACATAGCAGGTCAATGTATTTCCACAATATTTTTTACATGCAAAGTAAATGTAGATTCTAAACTATACTATATTAAAAATGACATTGCAAGTTATATTGCGATCATAATTCAAGCCTATCCTAAAATAATTGCCATATGATGCTTTGTCCATATTGTTCATGCGTATAGCGACGGCACGGTGGTTAACACAGCAAGAAGGTCCTGGGTTCAAACCGCAGCCAGGGGCCGTTCTGTGTGGAGTTTGCATGTTCTCTCCCCGTGTTTACGTGGGTTTCCTCCGGGTACTCCGGTTTCCCCCACACCATGAAAAGACATGCATGCTAGGTTTCCTGCCGTTGCCCTTGACCAAGGTACTGGCATTACTAGAGTTGGTCCCCGGGCGCCGCGCTGTGTGGCTGCCCCACTGCTCCTGAACAGTCAGGATGGGTCACAATGCAGAGGACGAATTTCCCCCAAGGGGATAAATAAAGGTGCAACTTCATCCATATAGTCTAATATAGGCTATTTAACACAAGTTAGAGGATTTCAAAACTCTGCTCCTCGCGTTTGAAGACCTTCTCATACAGTGAGAATCGACACCTAATAGAGAGAATTGATCCTCTGATCCAGAGTGGCTCGTGCTCAATGTGTAAACCTCTGCGGAAACTGATCGCACAGGTGACCTGCGGCACAGAAGGTCACAGACGAGCTCCACAGACACGCCGTCTGTCGCAGAAGTAGGGCTGGGAAATATGGGGGGAAATAATATCACAATATTCAAAAGGACCTTTTTCAATATTTATAATATATCATGGTTATGTGCTTAGTTGTGAATGATCATTACGTTAACCCTCTGGAGTATATCGGTGCGGCAGCAGCATCGGTGACTGACCGGTTATAGTGAGATCATACTGTAACTAGACATCACAGGGAACCGGCAGGTGCCAAGCATGTCATGCTAGCTTGTCGGGAAGGAGGCTAAATGTTGCTCCAAAGTTAAACTACATTTTGACAGTAAAAATCTGCATTTGGCCATTTATCAATTGGGTCTCTTGAGCTCTTGCCTCAAGATACCTGGATGGAAACGAGGCTCACCTTTTAGCTATGCCCAATTTATACCCGTGCAGTTTTAGGGCAAAACCATGCAGTGATGTGATTGTCAGCAAGAGATGTGATTTTAGCTTTTTTTCTATATTATATTGTTGGCTTAACAGTCTTGGAATTGCATGAATCAGTTCTGGCTGTAAAGCTGAAGCAAACATATTCCTATGTGATGATGTGATTCTCTATAGTAGTAGCTCACTGAATGTGGTGATGCCATTATATTTAAACATGACCTCACTGTATAAAATTACCTATTGTGGATAATCACAATTATCCACAATAGGTACTTTCCTAGGATAATCACAGCCTTGTGAAACCTTACAACCAGAAACTAGAGAACTGGGCCAATAAGAGTGTATGGTTTGTCGTCCAGATGCAATGTCAATACGTTGATGTCTTTTGTAGGGATTTGATGTTATAAAAAATTTCGAGGGATCAAAAATGGTTCCACCAAATCAGTGTAAATAATTAATCAATCTAGAAATTTCTGGAGCAACTTATTAGACATAATTAAGCATGGGGATTGGGGAATGGCCATTATAGGTAAATTACATAATGTCCCAAGTCCATCTACACTTATTAAATTTTCATAATTTGAATAGTTGATACTCCAAACAATGTTTATTATTACATTAATAGATAGACATACTGTTGCGCTGCATATGAAACGATTGCTTAGGATCCCGGCTTTCTATGGCACTGGTATGTGGAACCTACTGTTGCACCTACTACTGCTTTTATAAAGCCTCAAATGACTGCTTACAATATTTCATGAAAGCAAAGTGTTGTTTGTCTATAATTTAAAAAGGTAATTTTATTTTATTAGTTGATTCCATTTTTATTGCTCAATTCCGCGATTCCGTGAACGCGGATTTCATATGGCTCTACATTCTGACAGCCATGATCAGCCCATCACTGATATAGAGTGTTTGGTCAGTCACTGACTTGGGTCCCCCAGTCCCTCAGCTCTGCAGTAAACAGAAAATACATGTTCTGGTATGCCGTTCCCACTTTATCCAATCAGGAGAGAGAACCCTAGATATTTTTACTTATTTCAAGAGATCTTTCCAAGCCAAAATGGCAGAATCTGCACTGGCAAACTATTTGACTTGTTTCAAGCACATATTTGCTTAAAAGTAAACAAGTTTTTATTTCTTATTTTTGTCAGACCATTTTTGCAGGGTGCTTCTTTCTCCTGAGTTGGATCAAGTGGGAACGGGATACCAGAATATTTATTTTCTGTTTACTGCAGTGCGGAGGGACTGGGAGACCCATGTTACTGACCAAACACTCTATATCAGTGATGGCTGTCAGAATGTAGCTTGTAGACCACTTATTTTTAAACAACAAAATACCACTGAAAATTGTGTATCACGATTCGAGATCTTAAAAAAAAAACATCCCGCAATACGATCATGCAGATGGATGAAGGATAATTAGTGGTATTATTGTTGCCCAGCCCTACGGAGATTGGACTTTGGAGAGCAATGACGTGGGGGTTTCCTATGAAAGCAGACCAACCTGGAATCTGTGCTCTCATCCCCAAAACAACACGGATGAATCCGTTTCGGTGTTCACTGAACCCACAGAGCCCACACTTATTATTCACAAAGATTATGAGAACAGCAATGTCATTCTGAATGATTGGGAAAAGGGTCACTGTGGTTCTTTGATGTTGCTGAATGGACTCATAGAAATGACAGACCTACTGGTGTCGATAGAGAAGCTTTGTGTAAAAGCACTGCTGGTGGAGAATATTCGCTTTTCACATTATGCTTTCTTTTCCTTGTAATTGTCCTTTCTTTTACACAAATTACAGTCTATATATACTTGATATAATCACCTATTACAGGGTATCTGCAGGTATCAACAAGTTAAATGTAAGACTTTTTAAATGACATTTCATGGCCATACTAGCAAGAAAATAATAATAGCGACACTGAACTGGCGGCTGCACCTTCAATTAAAATCCTTGCATGTTCCATACAAGCTCCTGGTAGCCCCGTAAAAAACAACGACTTGAATACAAAAACATTTCATATAATTTATATTATTTAATCTCCTGACAGCCGGGCTGCCCGCACAAAGAATTTAGTACCTATGCAAATTAAATGTAAGACTTTTTAATACATTTGAAGGCCTTTGAGAATTATGAATTTAATACTTTTAAGACCTTTTTAATACCCCGCAGATACCCTGTATTACTGATAATCGCGAGTATAACAGGAAAACAACAAGCAATGCCATCAAGCCACTACAGTTCTCCAAGCTATCAGGTCTTGTCGGGAATAATTGGGAATTACGCAGGCATCCTCTGCAGACATGTGCCCTGTGCAAACGGCGCTCCATCTGATCTAATTGTGTTAATCTGCTGCTCTGCATATTAAGTAGAGAAATGAGTGAGGTGCAGACAGGGTACTGAATACTCACATAGTAGTTGTCGTTGATCTGGATCATTGGAGCGTTGACACAAGCGCCCAGACACTCTACCTCAATCACTGTGAACATCTTGTCTGCTGTGGTCTCTCCAACCTTGATGCCTGTCGGGAGATCAAAGAAGTGCGGTGTGTTTATTATAAGCCTCATCTACTTTGACAACCAAACAGGCTGGGTGGGTTAATGAAACAAGCGACGCTTGGTAACACAGGCGACAGTCTTGCGATTACAAGGCTGTATCTAAACACCGTTTACTCGCAATAAACAAAGTATAACCCGAGTTGACTTTGTTACCCGCCTTCGAGTGCCGCTGCTGGCTTCAGCCAGTCAAATTCTACTGGCGCCCGTCCAACATTGCGCTTCCTATTTGCGTAGTTCTAACTGCAACAGTACACCGCTGTTTGAGTAGCAATAACAACTGTATATTTACATGGTTGTTCCCCCATCTATGTTTACCTTATTTATAAATATATATACACAATAAAAAAGGAATCTGATTTAATCAGTGTTTTCATCTCTTTCATTGGGGTCCCACTGTGAGCTGGACGTCTGCTCTCTTACCCAGTTTGTTTTGGAGGGCCTCCAGGATGCTGTCCGAGTTGCAGAGCATGCAGGGCGTTGTTGTGCAGATCTGAATAAAGTACTTTCCCACCGGCTGACGCAGATACATGGTGTAGAAGGTCGCCACCTCGTATACCCTCATCGGAGCGATTTCCAGCACCTCTGCCACCTAAGGATTGTATACATTCAAAGTTGGATTCACTCAATTAGTATAATAGTATTTCAGAATAGCGGTGTTATTAATCTCTTTAACACCATCTGGTGGAGTGGTCCTTTATTTTAAAAATGTAGACTGATTTGACCTTATTAAGGGGATGGTGAAGGACATTTAGAAGCCTATCTTCTTCGTCAGCAGTCCAAGTCCCCTTCTAGAACATTCAGTGTGTTTTCAGCCTCTTTTTGTTTCTGGGAAATTGGCTCAAGCCTCCTGTTGGCATTTGTTACCAGTGCTAGTGTTGGTAAGTGGGGAATGCAACGTTTCTCTCAATTGCACACACGTCATTTCAAACGGTTTTTAATGCGTATTCTTACTACGCCTAGAGCTTATGAGTAAATGGAAGGGGCCGACGTGTGCCATTGAAGGGAAATGGTTTCATTCCCCCCATTGACTTGCACTATAGCTAACAGATGCTAATAGGAGGCTATTACAAAAACATTGGTGTGAAAACACTTTGAATGTCCTAAGAGGAGGTATTTTTTAGTTATCAACAGGCTTCTGAAAATTCCCCATCTTCCCTGGACAGAGCTCAAAGTGATTCATGGCATCATTAGAATTCATAAGATGGGATGGTTTTATGAACACCCCAGTATAATTGTCATCCCTTTTTTAGGTCACATTTGCACAAAACTAGGGATGCACCGATCCGATAATGGTATCGGTATCGGCCGCCGATATCAGTAAAATTGCTGGATCGGGTATCGGTATATAATTTTTTTTATATAACGTTATATATCGGATTTTTTTTAAATATAGTAATAAAATAAGAAATAACCATTCAGTACATTTATATCTGTTAATTTGTTACATGTAGTTTCACTAAGTTAGGAAAGTAATGTTTTAAGTCAAGCCTGATGTTGCCTTGCACAAAAGAATGATCCCAGTCTCTTCCACAAAGTGACAGTGAGGCATACAGTTTATTAATTGAATGAAGTTTATTTTCTGTCTTTGTTTACAACAAATCAAAAACACACTTGTGATCCTTTACAATTCTTAAAAACTAAATATATTTTAATAAATCAAATAAAACGTGGATTACATTTTTTTTTTAACTTTTGGAGAAAAAAAATTGGACAATGGGTATCGGAGCGGTATTGGTATTGGCCGATACCAAAACCCAAGTATCGGTATCGGAACTGAAAAAGTCGGATCGGTGCATCCCTACACAAAACTCATTCAGCTACTTCTCGTGTTTTTGTTTTGAAGTCACAAATTGCATTCCACAATTTCTTGCGTGTTTTTGGAGGAAGTGAGATGTTTCGCATTACCTTGTTCATGGCCGAGATGGGGAGCCAACCGTGTTGTCTCTGAGCCACGTCCAACACGGGGAGGGTGGCCGACTGCTTGTGTCCCTCTGGGTAATTTGAAATGATGGCATCGATCCTCTGCAGAAACACAACAATGTTACAGCAACAAGTATGTGGACTTGCTGAGAACAACGCTGTCATGCATCCAGTGCGGAATCGTTTATTTGAAAAAACATTTCCTCTTATCCTTTCTACTTCAACACAATTTTAACAATTCATTTATTCAATGATCTGCTTTCTTACAAAAACAGCAGGCCTAATTCCTGCAATGATATTACTTAGAATATGTCACAATTACCTTTATGTTCTCCTCAGTGAATTCAAAAGGAGTGTCTGGGTTGTTATCAGGTGTATCTCTGTGCTAAAACAGAAAGGGCATCATGTTAGAGGGACACGTAATTATGCTCATAATGATAAAACTAAAACATCCCAGGTTGAGTTTTAATTGGGGTAAAAATTGAGAATCAAGATTCTGTCTTCTAAGATACAAATTCCCAAAACAAATATTTTTCAGTTGTCTGTCTTGTGATATGGTTTCAACATTCTCATGGCCTTAGAGCTATAAACCGTCACTAAATCATACAGATGACCAAGATTAGCAAGTAATAGCAATCTAGAATCTGATATACGGTATCTAATGTCCTAGATAACTGATGAAACGAGAATAGATTTGAATCCTGATCCCAACTATTTAAATTGAATTAAATGTGAGATTCCCACCTCTAGTTTGAATGGCCTTTATCAAACTACAGTATATACCGGTAACATAAACAAGGGACATGATCAGAAAGGATGGATTGAATTGGTATTGTGTGAATTTACTTTCATTTGAAGGTGCAATTTGTAATCCAACTGCTAACAGACAAGTTGCCTTGGCTGCCACCACTGTAATCCAACTGTTAAACGGGTTGCCTTGGCCGTCACTACTGTAATCCAACTGTTAACAAACAGGTTGCCCACGGCCATCACTACTGTAATCCAACTGTTATTAAACAGGTTGCCCCAGCTGTCACTACTGTAATCCAACTGTTATTAAACAGGTTGCCCCAGCTGTCACTACTGTAATCCAACTGTTATTAAACAGGTTGCCCCAGCTGTCACTACTGTAATAATCCAACTGTTATTAAACAGGTTGCCCCAGCTGTCACTACTGTAATCCAACTGTTATTAAACAGGTTGCCCCAGCTGTCACTACTGTAATCAAAACCTTGGGGTTTGAAATATGCATTCTCCAATTTGAGCACTTGATACTTTAACACTTTAATACAGAGTTTACGTTTTACATCTGTGTACACAATCTGTGTAAAGATGAGCTAGAAATTATGTATTTTGAGTTGTACATTATTACGTTAGAAAAGGAATATTGTAAATCTATAAATCAGATTGTTCAAGAATCTTAAGTGCGTGTATAGCTCAAATGTATATGGTCAATTAACTTTACAGATTTGGCCTTTAACTGTCAAATTTCCCTCGGGATAATAAAAGTATTTCTATTCTATTCTTTAACAATGAAGTTCAAGACCTATGAGTGGTGTCTACTAGGGCCGCTCAATATGACCTGAAATCCATATCACACATTTAACCTTACCTCTAATGACAATTGAAACGATAATTCTTATAAAAAAAAATTTAAACACCAGCACACAAATACTACATTCTCCATCGTGTTGTCCCTCTGTCAACATGTTTGTAATGTTTATTTGTCAACATGTTTGTCTTTAAACAGTAAGCAGTGCATTCAGTTGAATTAAAGGGGCACAAAATTAGGAGGAACCCATTTACATTTGCAAAATTAGGTCTGTAAAATATATTATCGGTTTATCACACAGCCCCTAGTATTTGTACCATTTATTTACTGCACTATACCGTGGTTAACTCTGCCATCCAGAATCATCAGCACAGACAGCATGTATATGAATGCTGCCCCCTTGTGAGCAGGAAACAGCATCAACATCACTCATGGTATCTTGAAAATACTTGCCAAAACCTTCATAGCCTAACATTCAAAGAGATCAACAACAACAAGGTTGTGTTCCCTGGTTTAAGAAGTGTGTTCCAGAGACGGTATTCAGCGAGAGAATATTTCCCCTAAACAGACCTGACGACGTGCATATTATATTAACAAGGGACTGTAACCATGACAAGTTTCCATTATTACATGAGCTTGTCACATGTGTTTTCATTGCAGCTCCGATTCTCAAAGGAGATGTTGAGTTGCATGTAGTGGAGATGGAACACGAAGTCTGACTAGTCAATAGTATTCTCATGACCAGTCATCATGCCTACAGTACCAATATGGCGCAATGCCATAGCTCATGGGACACGGTTGTCATGTAATTATAATCACCTGTTGTTTTTTATTACAATTAACGTGTTGTTTGGCTACGGAGATGTCCGCAATGGCATTTATAATAAAACACAAGATACTTGTACTCTAATGATAAAGATACTCGCTCAAAGAAACCCAATCCCCTTAACAAAAGAAGGTCTAACATGCCTATAAATACTTGTACTAGGGAATCTTACACACTACAAATGTATTACATGACCCCCAAACCACTATGAATGATGCACTGGCTATTATCTGTGTTCAAAAGTAGATTTATCTTATCTTTTGCACCCGACTGACTTACCACAAAGAGGCCCCCAGCTGAAGCTCGGGCAGCAGACTGGTGCAGACTCCTCACCTGCCTGGCCTGTCCACATCATGGAGAGAAATAAAGACGCATTTAAAAAAAGAAAATGGTAAAGAAAATTTAACAAATGTGGTCTTGCTATCCGAACAGCAGCAACATCATTACATTACATCCTTTTCATAAAAATCACAAATGGATACCCTACCTCAGTGGTTCTCAAAGTGGGGTCTCTAGGGAATATGAATTAAATGATACTCTCTCTCACTGTACTAACTTCGAGTGAATAATATAATATATTAGTGTAATTAGTTATATTATATTGATTACACAAATTCACTAGAAGTTAGTACTATGAGAGTGTATAAAACTATGTATATGACTATTCTACTCTCTCTACAACGTACAGTATATAGACAGTTATGGAATTGTGGATTAAATCATATGGACATCAAATATCTTGCAGACAGGGGTCCCAAAGTCATTGGGCAATTACGTCATCAATTGGGGGGTCCTTGACATGAGAACTCATAAGAACCACCGCCTTGACCCGGCGCCTCGCGTCATCCAGGAACACTGATCTGTACACACGGTTAGTAGTCAAACACTGATCTGTAGATACGGTTAGTAGTCCAACACAGACACAACCACACAGGCTTTGCCGAGAAGATCTCTGAATGTTTTTTTAATTCGTTTGTGATTAGAGAGCTGACGTTAAATGACAACAGCTTACATTAGCAAGTAAACTAGCTAGCTAACATGTAACGTTTCTTACTATTCAAAAGGTTACAGTATCGCGTATATAAAAATGTAGTGATATTGTGCCTATGTATCTCTATTTTATAACGTGTTTACCGTAATGTTCCCGGTAAACTAGCTAACGATAGCTCGCTAACTACCACTGGCTGCAGCGTTAGCTTACTTGCCCTTGTGAAGAGTCACGTCATTATTATGTCTAACTTTATAGGAACTGGTGCATATATACTCGTATCGACAACTCGAATAGGAATGCATCTTCATAACCATACCGTTCGCGATACAGCAGAGCGAAGAGCCGAAGACAAAAACATTCTGGAAGGAGTTTTTGTCCCGAGGTGTCAACACTTATCACGGGAACGCAATGGCCGACATCAACACAGGAGTTATCCTTCTCGATTAAGAGGGTCTGTTTTTTACGCAACGTCAGTCGCAGTTCAAGTCAATCGATCACAGAATAAAATATTCGACCAGTAAGAACGCAGAATGCATCTATGTGACTCTTTTGAACCTCAAATGCTGTTGCGTACTTCTTTATTTAGCTCATTTGTTTTAAAGTTTCCACTTTAATTTTTTTTTAAATAATGCAGAACCATGTATAGATTATGTAGAATGGTCCAATATTTGTAGATTTGTAACTGCTCGAATGATTATCATGCCTCACTATGAATTGAAAATGGGGGACCCTGATGTAAACAAGACAAACGTCTTTCTCTGGTCTGCATCCCCTTAACAATTGTGTGTATTGAGCCGTACTGTATTGAACCCCATTCTGCAATCTGTTAAATAAAGTTTTCATTTATTCATTCAGTCTAGCTAATAATCAAAGTAGGCCAGATGTGTCAGACATAAATGTAGGAATTTGGGTTAATTCTCCTCTAAAGAAGGCATAATTCCTTGTGGATAACGGAAGCTATGTCATAAATGTATAGATGTAGCAGTACTGTCTATCTGTATGTCGTGTATGTCATATATGTTATGATGAATTGAAAATGGGGGACCCTGATGTAAACAAGACGAAAGTCTTTCTCTGGTCTCTGCATCCCCTTAACAATTGTATGTATTGAGCTGTACTGTACTGTCTGTACCCATCCTGCAATCTGTTAATAAAGTTTTCAATCAATCAATCAGCGGGAGGGTTTCCTTTCTGGGAGCGCACATTATACCCTCCCTGTCAACGTTCGCCGTGCATGTGTGTGAATCCCTAGCATTCATCGTCCCGCTGCATTCCTCCTCCTCCCCTGCTCTGCGCGCGCAGCCTCGGCACATAATGCGATCAACAGACCAGGGACGGTCCAGCCAATGAAAAAGTGGGAGTGCCTAATCGTGGCCCCCGGTTGGCTACCTTGGCACTAAACAGACTGTGGAAGGGTCCCAGACCGAGGGATTAGGGGCGGGTCCTGTCCACGGGGGGTTGAACTGACTGTACAGCACCAGTACGCGAGGCCCTTGTTTAGTGTACTTACCTTACCCCATGAGGATAGACAGATCAGCGGTGGCTCAGGATTAACCCATTTACTGCCTCGCCCCGTCTCAGATGAAATAGGCCTGTCTGGCTGCATCTGTCCCTCCTCCTCAACAATGGTTGTTCCAGGATCCCAACACATAGAGGACAAACTGTACCACCCTCCTGAAGACCTGCAGAGGGATGCTCACGTGCCTAATTTCAGCTCCTATCTAGCACTCTACAGGAAGTCCCTGGAGGACCCAGAAGGTAGGCCATGTCAAGTCCGGATGTTGGGTGCTTGCATAATGTATGTGTGTTATTTGTCGTTATATTCTCTCTGTCTCTCTGTCTCTTTCTCTGTCTCTGTGTGTCTGACCTGCTGTCTGTATCCGACTGTCTGTCTGTGACTGTCTATATCAGTGACTGACTTGACTACTATATAGTGCTGGTCAGATGTCCTGTCTGTCTGCCTGTCCATTTGACCGTCTGGCATTGTGAGTGACAACCACTGTATACCCTGCTATCTACAACAGATTAAAAATACTAAATACCCCTCCCCCCCCTGTTTCAGCTTTCTGGAAAGAGGTTGCAGACGAGTTCTTCTGGAAGAAGCCGGCGACGGGACCAATGCTGCAATATAACTTCGATGTGACAAAAGGTCACATTTATGTCAAATGCATGGAGGGGGCCAAGACCAACATGTGCTACAACGTCCTCGACCGAAACGTGAAAGAGAAGAATCTCGGCGAACGGGTCGCATATTACTGGTGAGTAAACAACATTCCTAAGAGTTCTATACCACGACACACCATACAAGAAGGGCCTTATGTGTGGCTGGCTGTCGCACGGCTATATGGGAGGCGCTCCGTGGTCAAGGCAGTGAGTGGCGTGGTTCCCTGTATAGATGACCCAGCGCGTTGACACACAGCCGCTGCAGGGCAGAGCTGCTGCTCAGATGTTTCCCCCCCCAGTCAACAAGTCCTTTACGAATCTGTAGGATCAGTTCCAAAAATACACGAGTTGTTGTTGTTGTTGTTTTTCTGGAGACGATCCTTTTGGATCCTATCAGACAGACAAAAGGGATTGATTAGAATCCTGTAAGATTGATATCTTACAGGGTTTTCATACAACCAAAACTGTGTAGGACTAGGAACTCTCGACAATCCCATTGGACCGGAAAGGACAGTAGGATTGGTTTCAAAATTAGTTTTTTGACGCCAGCCTGTATTTTGGAAGTAATCCTACAGGATTCTCCAGGGTTGCTACAGCAAAACACACCCTGTGCCAATCATATTGAAAGGCTGTGTGCACTGTGGGATTTTTATGAGCAGACCCATGTTACGAACAAATATTTACCCCATCAACTTCAGCACTTAGCAGACAAGCAGCAGTTGTTCTGCCAACCGGGCAGTGGTGGTGGGTTCTGATACTGGACACTTTGTAAAGGCAACCACCACCCACACAAGTTCCCTAAGATGTTTGAACTCCAGACTGTAATTATGTAATACCCGGTGAAGGCATACATGACTATTTCAAATGCATATTCGATCGGTTCCTGTATTCCAGCTTATCAGCTGATCTCATGTGAAGGGAAACCAGACCACAGCGCTGCAGAGCGAGGATCTATTTAGATCAGACACTTCTACACTGATGCTGTGTGATTGTAATATAAAGTCGTAATTCCCACACACAGAGTGAGATTAAAGAATGTAACCTAGGGGCTAATAGCTTTCACACAAGCTATGGCAACAGAATACGTTTAAAAGGTTCACACCTCTTAAACTCACACAGAGATACATTTTTCAAACTCCTGATTCAAAAGGCAGCGTGAAGTGAATCCTTTCCACTGAGCTGGTCTAGACTCTGTGACTATGGTTTATGGTTCATAAATAGAAGTTTTTTTGTGAAAGAGGTGTATATAATAGAAGCTCTGTTTTAGGTGGTCAGCAGTGGCCACAAATGGAAAACATGTTTCACCTTAAATCAGGTTATCAGCAGATTGAAAACATGTTTCACCTTGACTAAATCTGGTTATCAGCAGGCTGCATCAGTCTGTCTCACTGGGCAATTTTGGCAGAAAATGCTCTTCTCACCTGTTGCCAAGATACCTTCTGGTCCCACTTAGGAGGTTAGATATTAACTCCGGGGATGAGGTAGCACGTCCACAATGGTTCAAGGTGTGGCAGAGAGCAATAAGGAAAGTCTTAGAATTCCGTATGGTTCATTGTACTGCATGTAGCAGCAACATGATATGGCTGTGAGAATGTGTGTCACATTCCACTGAGTAGGAGACACAATTCAACTTAAAAATTCAAATTAAAAATCAAAATCGTCAGTATGTCAGCGGTTCTGTTCAAAGGCTTTGCTAGATGCACCACTAAAGGCCAAGACAACTTCCACTTTCTTTTGCAACGTCACCTGAATAGCTGCTGCATTCCATGACACTAAAGACGAAGACTTAACGAGAAGTAAGATTCTCACCATGGTGGAAACACTCCCCACCACAGTCAGGACAGCTGAAACACAGCCCGCCGGTGACTAAAAACACACCTCTTGAAACAATATCTGAAATTAAAATAAAATAAAATTAACCTTTTTACTATTATGTACCTTAGTACTATGCTTCTATACTTATACTACTACCCATCATGCTAATAGTCTATACTACTATGCACTCAAGCTCAATACTATTTGACAAACAAGGCCACTGACCCGTAGCTGCCAGAGATGTACCCCTTCTGCCGACTTGTTCACAATTTGTAAGTCGCTTTGGATAAAAGCGTCAGCAAAAGTAAATGTAAGACATTTATTTTAGACATTTATTTTACTTAATTTCACCATTCCTACTGGCGATCAGGTTGTTGCCACCATGCAGTGATCTGGCATGAGTCCCACAGCAGAGGCAGGCTTTGTCCAGGCACGCTGCCAGTGTCCAGGGCTCTTGTACATAGTTGTTCCAGCCCTAGCCTGACACGCTTCCAAAGCTAATAGAAGAACATGCTATCCCCTTACGTGAACTCACTGGACATGTTGGTTTGGTTTGAGATGGTAACTCAATCTTTATTCAAATCTTGGGAAATCATCAAGGGTGGCCCTCATTTACAGCGCAATGATTCCATGCTTACAAAAAATAGATAAAAAAAAAACCAACCAGAAACATCTCTGGACAGAAAGAAGTCGGTTTGAATAATCAGTCAAACATAATCTGTTAAAAGTAAAACGTAATCATGGGCGGTTAGGTGGCGTAGAGCGGAGATTGCGTTCGTCACCAACCCCGGAGCTGTTTTGATTGATTGATTGAAAACTTTATTAACAGATTGCAGAATGGGTACAGTACAGTACAGCTCAATACATACAATTGTTAAGGGGATGCAGACCAGAGAAAGACTTTTGTCTTGTTTACATCAGGGTCCCCCATTTTCAATTCATCGTAACATATGTGACATACATGACATACCGATAGACAGTACTGCTACATCTATACATTTATGACATACCAGATTTGCAATTACAGTACTGTTTGTGATACAAAAAGAGTCCAGAAAGAAAAGAGTATATACATTAGACGTAGAAACTGTACATTGGATTGGGTAGGTGGGGGTGGGGGGGGACTGTACATTGGAGGTGGATGGGGGGGGGGGGGGGGTTGGGTAGGAGTGGGGGGGGGGGGGGGTTGGGTAGGAGGGGTGGGTGGGGGACACTGTACACCTGTACAAACAAACACTGTACATTGGATTATTGACAAGACCATACTTGGTAATTTACTGTACATTGGAGGGGGTTGTGTTCGGACATTTACAGGGGCCAGTTTCGAGTTGCAGTCTCCCTTAGGTGTTTTTTGAGAGTGTTTTTGAAAGTGGGTAGTGATTCACATTCCTTTACAGCTTTGGGTAGGGCGTTCCACATTGATGTGGCATAATTGCGAAACGTGTTTAGTCCCTTGTTTGAGCCGAATCTGGGTTTAACATGTGAGCTGTTCGAATCCAGCTCACAGCTCCGGGGTTGTCACCAGCTTGGCTGGCCGTTCACACTAATACAATTGGCAGTATTAGAGGGTGGGAGAAGCTGGCGGGGTGGGTCCGGGTCGTTGTAAACAGCGACTCCTACAGTTCGGTCGGGGCGCCTGCTAAGCGCGGATGGGACCTGAGTGGGATAGTGTGATCCTTCCACACGCTACGCCCTCTCGGAGAATATCCGCGCTGCCAGGTGAAAAGAAGCGGTTGATTGGCTGGACGTGTGTCGGAGGAAGCACGTGATAGCCTCCACTCTCCCAGATGATCTGACTGTGGGGGGTAAGTGCGCAGCGACCAGGAAGGGGATTGGGAATTGGCATAACGACTAACATTGGGATGGGAGAAAATCTGAGGAAAATGGAAAAAAAAAAAAAAAAGAAGTAAAACGTAATCAGGGCGGTCAGGTGGCGTAGCGGAGATTGCGTTCGTCACCAACACCGGAGACGCTGGATTCGCCTGTTCGAATCCAGCTCACAGCTCCGGCGTTGTCACCAGCTTGGCTGGCCGTTCACACTAATACAATTGGCTGTATTAGAGGGTGGGAAAGCTGGAGGGGTGGGTCTGGGTCGTTGTAAACAGCGACTCCTACAGTTCGGTCGGGGCGCCTGCTCAGCGCGGATAGGATCTAAGGGGGGTAGTGTGATCTTTCCACACGTTACACCCTTTCAGTGAGAGTCCGCGCTGCCAGGTGAAAAGAAGCGGTTGATTGGCTAGACGTGTGTCGGAGGAAGCACGTGATAGCCTCCACTCTCCCAGACCGACTGTGGGGGGGTAAGTGCGCAGCGACCAGGAAGGGGATTGGGAATTGGCATAACGACTAACATTGGGATGGGAGAAAATCAGAGGAAAAAAGGAGGGGAAAAAGAGTAAAAAAAAAATAATAAAAATGTAAAACGTAATCATTTAAAAGTAATACGTTAAAAAGAATCGGCTAAACACAGGAGAAATCATCTAAAATACAAGATCAAAATGAAGATTAAAAACAAAGAAAAACAGCTAAAACAGCTACAGACTGATACACAGTGATTAGTGATTTGAACTGTGCATTAGGTTGGGAGAGTATTGATCTTTAAAGTGCATTGGAGGATGTTCTGTGAGTCAGGAGCACTAAAGGAGGAGGCGGACCTTCCGAGCTCAGAACACACTCCTCGTCATCTCAGTGAGTCAGATAGGGTCCAAAGTTCCAACCCAGTGACGTTGCTCGGTGCCGTTAGATGAAGTGTGGTGGTCCAGGGTCTTTTTCACTGCTAATGAGACTCTCATCCAGAGACTGATACGAGATGGGCCGTGCATCGCTGCAACGGGCGGTGGTCTGTTTATATCTTCGTTTCATTTCATTTCAAACCTTTATTTATACATGAAAGGCAACCGAGGTGTCCCTCGTGTATACAGTTATGTCGAGTTTACATAAAGAGATAAGCGGTCATGAATACAGTATAGAAATCACAGCATATGGCCCACCACGATAGAACGCATACAGAATCTGAATGTTCGAATCTGACCTAGGACCTTTGTTACATGCTTTATTGGACCTCAGATTTCCTGCCACAAACTGTCCTATCCAATAAAGAAAAGCAGAAATCCCCTAAAATATCTTGTAAGTAGGCATGTAAAATCCCAACAACAAGACAACAAGACGAGGGCAGACAAAGGCAAGGATAATGCATCAACTAAAACAATAATATATTACCTTTTTTTATTGGTTTATTGTCTTCTCAGGGAGGGGAACTCACCTGATCACCACATGGTCATTACCTACAACCAGCTGCTCAGCCAGGTGTGCCGGTGTGCTAATGTCCTCAAACAGATGGGTGAGAAAAATAAGTCTTCGTCAGCAATAGACCTCTGTGACGTTGTGGTTTTGCCCAATATAAAGGAACATCTGGTATACAGATATGTATCAGAATGCACCAGTTCCGGGTCATTTGTTTACCGTCTTCTCCAGAGTCCGAAAAGAAGATAGATACCAATTTCCTTTCTGTGCGTCCAGTAGAAAGCCACGGGATCAGCTAGCCCAGCTTAAAACCCCCGGGAGAGGTGTTTTTGGCCAACAACTAGGGTAGCTGATCCGTATCCGCTTCTATTCATTTGTGCTAAGCTAGGCTAACCATGCAGACGGATAGCTTTCTACTGAACGCACAGAGAGGAAACCGGTATCTATCTTCTTGTCTGACTCTGGAGAAGACGGTAAGTGCATTTCCCATAATGTCTGCATGTTCCTTTAATGCCTCCTATCATGTCTCTCTGTCACTGATTTTACAGGTGTGAAAAAGGGGGACAGGGTGGCCATCTACCTTCCTATGATCCCAGAGCTGGTGTACACAATGCTGGCCTGTGCTAGGATAGGAGCCGTTCATTCCATTGTGGTAAGTAGCACAAATAAATGTCTTTCTACAATTCATATCAAAGGATTTCAAAAGGGGCACGATCCTGCATCTCTGGTTTGGGGAAGCTGTCTAATCACTTAATCTCAGTTTGTTTGGAAGATCCCCGTTTTTTTCCCCTTTTGCAGGGGATGCACAAGTAGGTTAGCATTTGTATCCATGACCTAATTTCAGTCGTATAGATAAACACTAGTTGATGTTTATTTTTTTACCCCCAAATCTGCCCTGTTCCTGTCGAGTCGACCGCTGAACCGGTCAACGCCGGTGACAACGGCACCTGCTCACATAATAGTCGGGTCTCATGGCTTCCCTTGCCAAGGGGTTTAAATACAGGTCAGACCTGTACTGTCTGTATTAGGGCTGCAACGATTAGTCGACATAATCGACGATGTCGATTATAAAAACTCGTCGACAAGGAATTGTTGCGTCGATTAGTCATTAAAAAAAACAAAAAGAAATATTATATATATACATATATATATTTTTTATTTTTTTTATTTTTTTTGCACTATCTATCTTTGTGAAAGTGGCTTCTCAGCTCTGGTCCAGCCAGCTGAAGACTTCTTAGCTTAACATAACAGTTTGTGGGAACTAATGGGATAACTGGGGATGTTGTTTGGTCCTGACAAGAGTCTCAAAGCAACTCTGAGGTCATGCTCAATGTCCAATCTGTTCCTCTGCTCTGTCTTCAGCTGGACCAGAGCTGAGAAGCCACTTTCACAAAGATAGGTAGTGCAAAAAAATATATATATATATAATTATTTTTTTAATATAATTGTTTTTCGATTAGTCGACTAATCGAAAAAATAATCGACAGATTAGTCGACTACCAAAATAGTCATTAGTTGCAGCCCTTGTCTGTATGCAGGTTTGGAAGGGCTCGCAGGAAGCGTAATTTCACTGCTGAGCCAAGGCCTTTTCATCCGCCGGGGGGCCGTTCATGTCCATGTAGAGTTTAGTATTGCAGTTAAAAATCCCCCCCCGGGGAGCTTTTATCGTTCACTTTTATCCAGCGCGCGCGGCTATTCCTGCACCGACTTCTGGCCCGATCTCTCCCCCTGGACGCTGCGCAGCTCACGTTCAATTCTGTGATCTTATATTAATGCTCTGCGCCAACGTCCACTTAGAATGACAGGGATGGTTGGGTTAATGCTAACCTCTCCGCTCTCTACTCTCAGGTGCTCCCGTTTTCTATATCTCTGTTCTTAATTTAGCAAACCGGCGCGCAATTAAATCCTAGTTTTAACCGCTTTGTACTCTGTGACATTAGCTGAGTCCAGAGTCCTTGGTGGTGTCCTGATTTGTAATGCTGTCATCGTGACACTCCTGTACTCTGTGAACTATTATTCACCTCATCCAGAACCCAAATGGCTCTCGGGGAGAAGTGGGAACAATCTAATAAGAGACTTGTTTCATATGGCTATTTAAAACGTTTATTATGTAACTGTAAATGAAATGATTCAGCTATTTAGTGTGATTATTCTTTTTCCTTTTACTTTATGAATAAGCCTAACATGGTTCTCTCTATTTCTCTATCTCTCTCTCTCTCTCTCTCTCTGTCTGTCTTTCTCTCTTTCTCCCTCTGTCTCTCTCCCTGTCTCCCTCTCTCTGTGTCCCCCCCTCTATCTATATCTCTTCCTTTCTCTCTGTCTGTGCCCCCCTTCCCATCTCTCTCTCTCTCTCTCTGCCCCCTTCCCATCTTCCCCCATCTCTCTCTCTCTCTCTCTCTCTCTCTCTCTCTCTCTCTCTCTCTCTCTCTCTCTCTCTCTCTCTCTCTCTCTCTCTCTCTCTCTCTCTCTCTCTCTCTCTCTCTCTCTCTCTCTCTCTCTCTCTCTCTCTCTGTGTCCAGTTTGCTGGTTTCTCCTCCGAGTCTCTGTGTGAGAGGATCATGGATGCCCAGAGCACGGTCCTGGTGACATCAGGTGGGTACAGTGCAGTGCGTGGAGGACGTGGCTACTGTGACGTGGCCAATGTGATGTGATGTAGCTGCTGCCAACAACATGCCCTTTTACCACCGGGCCTCCCAGTGTGACAACACACAGCTGGCATGGACTGCTATTATCAGTGTGTGTGTGTGTGTGTGTGTGGGGGGGGAGGTAAAGAGGGTACCCAGTAATAAAATGTAATAACGTTTGTTAATAGGGGCGGCTGGGTGGCGCAGCAGACATTGCGCTTGTCACCAACGCAAGAGACACCGGGTTAAAATCCGGCTGTCGGCGTTGCCTCCGGCTTGGGCCGGCCGTCATACTAACTCAATTGGCAGAGTTAGCGGGTGGGAAGTCGAAGGGTGGTAGTCTGGTCGTTGTGAACAGCGACTCCTACAGGTCGGTTGGGGCGCCTGCACAGCAAAGTCAGGAAAATGACGGGGGCAGTGTGAGCCTCCCATACGTTACACCTCGCCAAATGAGAGTCCACGCTGGCAGGTGAAAAGATGTGACAGGCTGCCTCCACATGTATCGGAGGGGACATGTGATGCAAGGCTTCTATCCTCCCTACAACCGGCCAGTGGGGGGCATATGCGAGCAACGATCAGGACAGGGGAGGGAGAATTGGCACGAGAGGTAAAAATTGGGATGGGGAGAAAAATCACAGGGAAAAAAAGGAGGAGAAAAAAGTAGATCAAAAATAACGTTTGTTAATATGCACGTCCAACTGATATGCTCCGTCATCATCAACCATGCACCAACTCTCTCTCCCTCTCTCTCTCTCTCCCTCCCTGCCCCTCTCTCGACCCTCACTCGTCCGTACAGACGGCGTCTACAGGGGGGAGAAGCTGATCAACCTGAAGCAGATAGCGGACGAGGCCCTGGAGAAATGCCGGGGAAAGTAGGTCCTGTTCACGGTCCTGTTATCAGTCCTCTCCGTCTGCACAGCAGCCCTTATTTACATTAGCCTCCTCCGGTAATGAGACCTCACCCCCAGCGTACGGGTCACCGCACACAGACACACGCATGCATGCAACCGCCACAGACTCATATCAGCTGTTATCAGGGCTGTTGATGAGAAGCACTGCCCGAGCGGCGGGGGGTTGCCAGGCAACGTGGAGCGTTCCGACTCACCATGGAAGAATTCGCTGGTCTCCCACGGCGACGTGTGAAACGGCACATATGGCCGTCCTGGGAGGAGCAGCGTGCCGTCAGTAGATCTCTTTTATAAATAAGAACCAAAGATGAGTTGGAAAAAAGTTAGTTAGATTTAATTCCAGCCTTTTTTATTCACTGTGTCCATGGAAACGATGATGAACACAGCCATAATGTTTCCTGCACTTTTCTGATAACTACATCACTTATATGACTACATCACTTGTGAATGTTCAGACAATCTTAATTTTTTTTATTTGTTATTGGTGGTAATCTGTATACACCCAATTAAAAGTTATAGTCGTGTTTTCTTTCAAAACAAATGTCGTCACGGATGTTCGGATTTGGTAAAAATGTTGCGCCTTTTGGACAGAGGTGACAGCTCTGTGTAGGAGTGATGTTTATTTGAGCCCTGCTGCATCTCACAGCTTCTTTCTCTTCCCACAGAGGGTCTCCTACCGTCACCAGATGTCTAGTTGTCAAGCACCCGGCACTGAGGACCAAAAGCGGAGCTGCTTGCAACAAATTACAGGTAGACACCTTATTGTGTTTTTTATATAACCTATGGTTTTGGCAGTCCATTCATAATCACGTCACTCCAAGTCATCTCTCTCATCTATCTATAAGCATGGGTAGATGTGTGAATTAGATTAGATTAAAATGTATTGTCATTATACAGCAAGAGTAGTTAAGGTATATGTACTACAGATATAGATATAGATATAGTATCTATAGATATGTAAAAAGGATCATATGCAGGTATATACAGACAGCTGTGGATAAATATATATACGGTAAATATATATATGCATGTGTATACAATGCATTGTACACATTGTAGCAAGTTACAATAACAAGCTACACATGCATTGCATGTAGGATTTCTAGCCATGGCTAATTTGCATCTCCTGTCCCTGGTTAGGTTTTTCTACTTAAAAGTAGTCATTACATACTATATCATCATTACCAAAATAGTTAAAATGAGCACATAATAAATAGTGACAATTATTGTACATGATATCACACTGTTATATGGGCTATATGCAGGTGTATAAATTAAATAGGTTTATATAGAAAGGATTATATGCAGGTATATTCAGACAAATATGGAAATACATACGTGTCGTTTGACGTGTGTTATAATGTACTGTATGACGGCGGTGTGTCCAGACGTCCTGGGACGCGGCGTGTGACGTGTGGTGGGACGAGGCCATGGGGGACGCCTCGGAGGAGTGTGAACCTGAGTGGCTGGACGCTGAGCACCCCCTGTTCATCCTCTACACCAGCGGCTCCACTGGCAAGCCTAAGGTGGGACGCAAGCGCACAGCTTATAGTAGTACACACACACACACACACACACACACACACACACACACACACACACACACACACACACACTCGTACTGTAGATAGACATTGATTGAAACCTTTATTTATTCTATCGAAAAGGACATTGAGGTTTTATTGCCTATATTTATGTCTTTCTACTATTAGCCTGCCCATACCTGTACCCCCCCCCCCCCATGCTGCTATGATGCCCAAATTTCCCCAAGGGGATCAATAAAAGAATATCTTATCTTACCTTATCTTACCCTCATTTGCAATGCTGTCGAGGTCACAAATTGAGACGGTTCAGATTAGAATATACATGTAAAAGGGATAAAAGACATTTGCCTGAATAAGATTTAAAAAAACACAAGTGAAAAAAACTAAAAGAGAGAACAAATTGAAAACATACACACTGAGGTATGGAGGTTTGTGATCATAGGTTAGTGGGGTATTGATTTTTAGTGTAAGTTGAAGATCATTCCAGGAAGCTGGTGCATCAAAACAAAAGGCAGACATAACAAGTTCAGACTGACCTTAAAGTATGAGGCAATCATCTGAGCGGGTCAGATAAGAACCATAATTCCAATCTAGCATCATTGTGATATGTGGTGGCAATTTTCCATTAATGGCCTTAAAGATGAACAGATACCAACGCCTATTACGTCTCTCTGATAGAGAAAAGCGACCCACCTTATCATACAGGATGCAATGATGAGTGTCGTAACTATCACCAGTTATTAAAAGAGCAGAAATAGACTATGTCTAGGGGTAAAAGAGTAGGCAGGATTTCTATAAATTACATCACCGTAATCCAAAAGACTTCAACAATCCTCTTTCTACAAATCATGGGGAAGCTGAATTTGTTTCTGTAAAATAACCCAATTCTTTGTCTCAGTTTGTTAACGAGATTGGCTATGTGGTATTTAAAAGTACGTTTTTCATCAAGCCAAATGGCAAGATATTTATATTCAGTGACTCTCAATAGTGGATCCATTTAGAGTAGATATACTTACACAATTATGATCTATGTTTCTGGATCTAGATAATAGACATTTCATTCTACTAGCATTCAGCACCAGTTTAAGCTTGATGAGAGCTTCCTGCAGAGGATTGTTGGTGGTTATCCACTGCTAGCTGAACAGAGTCAGCAATACATTATTATTAGGGATGTCCGATATTATCGGCCTACCGATATTATCGGCCGATATTGGCATTAAATTGTGATATCGGAAAATATCGGTATCGGTTTTAATTTTTTTTAATTTTTTTTTACATTTCTATAAAATGTATTTACCCAAGCAAGCAAGTAAGAACAAATTCTGATTTTATTTATTGTCAAAAGTATGCATAATGTTGTGTTCATTCCACGACAAGAGATATGTAATGTTAATTACCTGAAATTATTCCGTTTTTTTGGGGGGGGGGAACCCTGCATATATCGGTATTGGTTGATATCGGTATCGGAAATTAAGAGTTGGACAATATCGGTATATCGGTATCGGTAAAAAAGCCAATATCGAGCATCCCTAATTATTATAGTATCATTCTCATACAAATGGGCTTGACAGCCATTCAAAGTAGAGACTATATTGTTTATGTAAATACTAGTGAAGAGGACAGGACCAAGAATTGAACCGTGTGGCACTCCTTTAGTTATTGATAGAAATTCCGACATCACACACTGTCGTCCTGAAACCAATGACAAGCACCTCTATGCAAACCAATATTAGATAATATTAGTCTCTTTAACAGCAAGTGGGGATCGACGGTGTCAAAAGCTTTTGATGGATCAATAAATAGGGCGGCACAAAGGCTCTGTCTAGTGCCGAAATTATTTAATTTGTAACTACTGTGATGGCTGAAACTGTGCTGTGATTGGCTCTGAAACCAGATCGGTGTGGGCTTAGTATTGAGTGAGTTGAAAGAAAGGACTTTAGTTGATTATTTACCAAAGTTTCCAGGACTTTAGCTAGACAGAGAAGTTTGGAGGTAAGACGGTAATTATTCAAATGATTCCTAACTCCTCCATTTATGTAATGGAATCACATGGGCAGATTTCCAGACATTAGGAAACCTTCCCACTGAGATGGAACGTTTAATATATGCATTCATTGCTCAGAGATAATTGGAGCTGCTAATTTTAGAAGCGGAAAAAAGAAGTAAATGATCCAGTAAAGGTCCTGGGATCAATGGACTGCAGAGCATCGAATACCTCACTATGTCAAAAGGGACAACGGTGAAAGAGAGGGGCGTGGCCAATGGCAGTCATACAATCAACATCGACATCAGCATCGACATCAATATTAACTGGGATACGCCTAGAATATCATTTATCAAATAAGTGCCCAGCATCGTGAAGTGCCTGTTAATTAAAGGTCAGGCAAATTTCAAATCTCACTATCATTCAAATTTAATGTGGATAGGGAGCAAAAGAGGTCTTGTTTTTACTTCAATTAACTGCTTTGCAGAACTTAGCTGGGTTTGAAGAGGAGCTGGGGGGGGCTAACTGTACATTGGATTATCAACTAAACCTTACTTGGTCCCAAGAAGAGGGTCTCATGTATTATTGGGTTTAATAGGACATTTATTGTACATTGGAGGGGGTTGTGTTAGGACATTGTGTTAGGGCCAGTTTCGAATTGCAGTCTCTCGTAGGTGCTCTTTGAGAGTGGTTTTGAAAGTGGGTAGTGATTCACATTCCTTTACAGCTGTGGGTAGGGTGTTCCACATTGATGTGGCATAATTGCGAAACGTGTTTAGTCCCTTGTTTGAGCCGAATCTGGGTTTAACATGATTTGTGGAGCTCCCTCTGGTGTTGTGTGACCTTTGGGAATTATTTTGACATGTACATGGGTACCTTAGTCATGTAGTGTATCTTGTAGACCAGGCCCATTGCAAGTTGCTGTACTCTGTCATCTACTCTAAGCCATCCTAGGTTGTCAAAGTGGGCAGGGGTGAGGTGGGTTCTAGGAGTCAGGTCAAGCAGTAGTCTGACATGTTTGTTTTGTGATGTTTTTAATTTTGTTTTTAGCGCCTTTGAGGTGCTTTGGTACCATGAGGTGCAAGCATAGTCGTAGTACCTTTGAATGAGTGCTCCTGCCAGAGTCTTCAGGGTATTCTTGTTTACCAGAGAGGAGATCCGGTACAAGAATCTAGTTTGTTGGTTGACTTTTTATTATTACATTGGATGCCATTTTGTCACAGGAAAGATTTGCCTCTAGGATGGAACCTAGGTATGTAATTTCTACAATTTTATTGCACTGCACTATTGCACTATTTTACTCTGTCTATTTTTTATTATTGTCTATTTAAAACTGAATCAAACCATAAACAAGGTGGCCTGTTGGGATGTTAGATCCTAATGTAGAAAACTGTGATTTTATATGTCTGCACTTTATGTGCTCATTTTATGCTTGTCTTTTTTCTGTTGTGAAGCACTTTCAGCTGCAGTTTCTGTATGAAAGGTGCTATACAAATAACGTTTATTATTATATTATTATTATTATTATTATTATTATTATTAGCTGTGTTCAGCCTGGCTGGGGCTAGCCGTGGTCTAGCATGGTATGGTATGGTTGGGTTTGCGTCTCTATTGCTTTTCTTGTAAACTCTGGTTGCTAGACAACCTTTTAAAATTCACACCAACAACTGTGGTGCAGAAGCTAAATGAATGAATGATCATTACATTTATATAGCGCTTTTCTAGATACTCAAAGCGCTCCCCACAATGTAGGGTGTAAATTGCCTCCTTCACCACCACTTGTAGCACCCAACCTTGGGCTACGCATAAACCATACATCAGTCAAGGGTCCAGCCAGGTTTGACCAGGTTCTAAAGAGACACTCACATCATTGCATCAGTCTGCAACATTAAGACATTTAAATTATCTGATTTCTGTATTAGACTCATAATATTCAAATTAATTATCCCTAAACCGTTTCTATTTTTGACTGTGGATGAGTTTGGTGGCATGAACATGAACAGAGGTAGGATGTTATAAAGGGGTTGTGATCAGATATGAGGTATTATCAGAACAAATTGAATAATGAGCGGGATTTCTAGAAGTGATATGTCTGAGGACAGACCAAGGAGTTTACTGATGGTCAGTGGTATCGAACAGACTACAACATTGTGTCACTGTTGTGGCTTCAGTCTGAACCGTTAATACCTTGCCGTTACCTTGCATATATTACTACCTACTATGCTAATATGTCCATACTACTATGCACTCAAGACTGTAGCACTCAGGCTTGACACTGTTCACGGTTAACCGTCTGTAGTGTGGTAGTGAAAGGGTTAACCTTCTGTAGTGTGGTTGTGAAAGGGTTAACCCTTTGTTGTGTGGCATTGAAAGGGTTAACCTTCTGTATTGTCACAGTGAAAGGCTTAACCCTTTGGTAGTGTGGTAGGGAAAGGGTTAACGAACAATCTTGACCCTTAGCTGCCAGAGTTGTACCCTTCCAACTTGTTGCACAGAACTTGTAAGTTTCTTATTTGGATAAAAGGGTCAGCTAAATGACTAAATGTAAATGTAAATATAGTTGGGTGTATAGTAACTACTCCTGGGTTATGGTTTATAGACATATTTTTGACATGAATAATCAGAACCAGTATGACATACAACCAACAACCAATTCTGACTCACCCCATATCAAGGACGGAACGGGCAAGATTTCAGTGCTAGGTTCATGTCCATTGAGAGAATGAGAGAGCCAGACATGAAACGCTTACATACATTGTTCACTCTCTCTCATGCTCTCCCTCTTGTCCTCTGTCTCTCTCTCACTCTCTCTCTCTCTCTCTCATACACACACACATACACTGGCACACTGGCACGCATATACACACCTGCAGTACATACACGTGTCCCTTCCGCTTGGCTGGCAGGCAGGCGGGCGGATGAGTGATCTATTGTTGTCATCTGCTGTGTTGACTGAAGCTTTTTTGTCGTGTGTGGTGTGTGTGTGTGTACCGTACAGGGTGTCCTCCACACGGTGGCCGGCTACCTGCTGTACACCTCGCTGACCTTCCGGTACGTCTTCGATCATCACCATGACGACGTGTACTGGTGCACGGCCGACATCGGCTGGATCACAGGCCATTCCTACATCACCTACGGGCCCCTCGCTAACGGAGCTACTAGTGTCATGGTGAGTAGAGAAGCTGCTCTCTTTCTTTCCTTCTTTCTTTTCGGTCCAGTGGCGGAGGCAGTGTTGGGCCTAGGTGGTCGCTGGCCCACCCACATTGTGCACTGGCCCACCCAATCAGAAGGCTTTGTTGTAGAGTCAAAGCTCCATAGCAGTCAATGAATACTGCTTCAATTATATATCTTTGACTATGTGAACAATGAAAATAAAACAATTCTTGTTCATTGCTTCTTGTTTACCATATGATGATTATTATTTATTATTATTATTATTATTATATTATTATTATTATTATTATTATTATTATTATTATTATTATTATTATTATATTATTATTATTATTATTATTATTATTATTATTATTATTATTATTGATGACTATGATCGGTCTGTTTATTTTGAGTGCCTGTGCATTTCATAAATGCCAGATAGGGAGCAGCCCCATCTCTGTCATTCAGCCTAATTGATTGGCATTAGGCGCCTACCTCCCGCTAGCTAGCTGCGTTTAATGTAGATTAAGGTTAAATCGTGGCGAAACAAAGCAGTTTGCTTAAGTTTGTCTCAAAATGACATCATGAGGAGCAGGTTATCATTCAGACATCATTCTCAACCCAGACACCTGCTGCTTTCGCCAGTTCCTCCTCAACAAGTGCCGAGTAGTTAATGAGACGTACAGCCAGCCAGCACCCAGTTCTCAGTCGCTGTGGAAGATGCAGAACATGGACACAGTCTTTTCATCACTCGCTGAAGCACTCGATGCCCCAGACATGTTCCCCAACATGAACCATCTCCTATCTGCCCTCATCACCATGACAACATGAACCATCTCCTATCTGCCCTCATCACCATGACAACATGAACCATCTCCTATCTGCCCTCATCACCATGACAACATGAACCATCTCCTATCTGCCCTCATCACCATGACAACATGAACCATCTCCTATCTGCCCTCATCACCATGACAACATGAACCATCTCCTATCTGCCCTCATCACCATGACAACATGAACCATCTCCTATACGCCCTCATCACCATGACAACATGAACCATCTCCTATATGCCCTCATCACCATGACAACATGAACCATCTCCTATATGCCCTCATCACCATGACAACATGAACCATCTCCTATATGCCCTCATCACCATGACAACATGAACCATCTCCTATATGCCCTCATCACCATGACAACATGAACCATCTCCTATATGCCCTCATCACCATGACAACATGAACCATCTCCTATATGCCCTCATCACCATGACAACATGAACCATCTCCTATCTGCCCTCATCACCATGACAACATGAATCGTCTCCTATATGCCCTCATCACCATGACAACATGAACCATCTCCTATCTGCCCTCATCACCATGACAACATGAATCGTCTCCTATCTGCCCTCATCACCATGACAAGCAGAACGACTCTTTTCATCTGTCATCTGGGCATCAGTGGTGACACACAGACTGACCTGTATGTTCATGATATCCTCTCCAGTAGAGACTGACTGAATCAAGTTTTTGTTGGATGTACAATTGGATTTTGTGCATCTGTTGCTGCGTCTGCCAAGTGTGTGTGTGTGTGTGTGTGTGTGTGTGTGTGTGTGTGTGTGTGTGTGGTTTATGTTGCGGTTGTACCTGGCTATGTCCAGGTGTCATGGTTTATGTTGCTGTTGTACCTGGCTATGTTCAGGTGTCATGGTTTATGTTGCTGTTGTACCTGGCTATGTCCAGGTGTCATGGTTTATGTTGCGGTTGTACCTGGCTATGTCCAGGTGTCATGGTTTATGTTGCTGTTGTACCTGGCTATGTCCAGGTGTCATGGTTTATGTTGCTGTTGTACCTGGCTATGTCCAGGTGTCATGGTTTATGTTGCGGTTGTACCTGGCTATGTCCAGGTGTCATGGTTTATGTTTCTGTTGTACCTGGCTATGTCCAGGTGTCATGGTTTATGTTGCGGTTGTACCTGGCTATGTCCAGGTGTCATGGTTTATGTTGCTGTTGTACCTGGCTATGTCCAGGTGTCATGGTTTATGTTGCGGTTGTACCTGGCTATGTCCAGGTGTCATGGTTTATGTTGCTGTTGTACCTGGCTATGTCCAGGTGTCATGGTTTATGTTGCGGTTGTACCTGGCTATGTTCAGGTGTCATGGTTTATGTTGCGGTTGTACCAGGCTATGTTCAGGTGTCATGGTTTATGTTGCTGTTGTACCTGGCTATGTCCAGGTGTCATGGTTTATGTTGCTGTTGTACCTGGCTATGTTCAGGTGTCATGGTTTATGTTGCTGTTGTACCTGGCTATGTCCAGGTGTCATGGTTTATGTTGCGGTTGTACCTGGCTATGTCCAGGTGTCATGGTTTATGTTGCGGTTGTACCTGGCTATGTCCAGGTGTGTGGTTTATGTTGCTGTTGTACTTGTACCTGGCTATGTCCAGGTGTCATGGTTTATGTTGCGGTTGTACCTGGCTATGTCCAGGTGTGTGGTTTATGTTGCTGTTGTACTTGTACCTGGCTATGTCCAGTAGGGGTGGGACGATACATCGATCCAGATCGATACATCGATGTAATTATCAACAATCGAATCGGATCGATGCGATGTAATAAGATCGATTCATATCGATACTCTTATTTTGAAAATCCTGTGGCGAGTCTCATATCCGCCCAAGAACAACAGCAGTAGCTCCGTGTGTGTAGATGTTACAGCATAGCATTCTCCCTTTCTGTGTGTGTGTGTGTGCGCGTGTCTTTGGAAAGACCAGATGAGGTCAGAGGAGTTTGATGTTTAAATGTTATTTAAACATAAACAATATAATACATAATAAATGTAGGCCTATACATGATCATGCAACATCAACAAATTGTTGTAGGAACGGTTTGGGAGAGGGAGGTTGTGAGTTTTGAGTTCCAAAAAATGTAGCTTAAAGTTTAAAGCTCAATATATAAAAACGTGGCACTTTACAGTGAACAGGAGGTCTATTTGTATTAAAAACAATAGATTGATTTTCCTTTAAATGTCTGGAAGAGCTCAAAAATACAAATGTCAAATGATATTTTCATTACCTTTTTTGTTGTTGATCTAAATGTTACTGATTGTGTTAAATGGGCATATGATATCATCTCATATCGATCGCAGGCACCTGAATCTAATCGTATCGTATTGTATCGTGAGAGACTTTGTGATATCGGCAAATATCGTATCGTTGTCCAAAGAATCGATATCGTATCGTATCATGATGAAACTGGTGATTCCCACCCCTAATGTCCAGGTGTCATGGTTTATGTTGCGGTTGTACCTGGCTATGTCCAGGTGTCATGGTTTATGTTGCGGTTGTACCTGGCTATGTCCAGGTGTCATGGTTTATGTTGCTGTTGTACCTGGCTATGTCCAGGTGTGTGGTTGGTTTATGTTGCTGTTGTACCTGGCTATGTTCAGGTGTCATGGTTTATGTTGCGGTTGTACCTGGCTATGTCCACGTGTGTGGTTGGTTTATGTTGCTGTTGTACCTGGCTATGTTCAGGTGTCATGGTTTATGTTGCGGTTGTACCTGGCTATGTCCAGGTGTGTGGTTGGTTTATGTTGCTGTTGTACCTGGCTATGTCCAGGTGTGTGGTTGGTTTATGTTGCGGGGCTACAGGGAGCTTGGTGCGTCTGGTGAGAGCTTGTATGGAACGTGCAAGAATTTAAATTGGCGCACAAGTGCAGCTAGTATGGTCATGAAAGTGGTCTTACATTTTGCTCTAAGTGGTATTAAAAAGGTCTTGAGACTTTTTAAATGTCACTTGTTGAAACCTGCAGATAGCCCTGGTGTGGTTATGTGTTCGCCAGGCCAGGCTATGCAATGCTGTTGTGTCCAGCACTAGGTTGCATCAGATATGCATATATTCTCTGCTTAGTTAGGGTATATAGACTATAATAATACAATGCTCTCTTGTGTTTTAAAAGGTTTTGGGCTGTTAGTTCTCTCTTTTGAGATATTATTTACATTAAAAAGGGCTTGCTTGCAACGTTAAGTTTTTCCAGTTGAATTGTTTGGTCCACATTTATCCTTTTCTGTAAGCCTAACAAAAGCATCACATATTTGTCATTTCAATGTGTACCGTAAGACAATATTAGTGATGGGAAAATAGGCCCACCCATATTTATTTAGGCCCGCCTTAAATAAATCACTTTCTGCCTAGGCCACTTGACGTCTCAAAAAGCACATCTCCAACTGATGGAAATGATGCTGATAATAGTGTGTGTGTGTGTGTGTGTGGCGTGTGTGTGTGTGGCGTGTGTGTGTGTGTGTGTGTCACAGTTCGAAGGTATTCCAGTCCACCCTCATGTGGGCCGGTTTTGGGAGATCATAGAGAAATACAAAGTGACTAAGTTCTACACAGC
This sequence comes from Notolepis coatsorum, assembly GCF_963971535.1. Lineage (NCBI taxonomy): Eukaryota > Metazoa > Chordata > Actinopteri > Aulopiformes > Paralepididae > Notolepis > Notolepis coatsorum. Next base: position 29,167,340 of record NC_140177.1, on the reverse strand, counting down.
CCCCACCGCCATCCGCCTGCTAATGAAGTACGGAAGAGAGCCCCTGCTCAAGTAAGACCACACTCACACACAGTCACACACACATTCACTCACACACACACACACACAGTCACACACACATTCACGCACACACACACATCCACGCACACACACATTCACACACACACACTCACGCACACACACACACATTCACACACACACATTCACACACACACAGACACACACACACGCACACACACACACACATGACTCTACAGAGTGAGATATTCTGTCTTCTTAACCCTTTCACTACCACACTACCAAATGGTTAACCCTTTCACTGTGACACTACATAAGGTTAACCCTTTCACTGCCACACGACAAAGGGTTAACCCTTTCACAACCACACTACAGAAGGTTAACTGTCTATAGTGTGGTATAGGTAGTGAAAAGGTTAACCTTCTGTAGTGTGGTAGTGAAAGGGTTAAAGTACAGTATAAAGTACAGCGTCCAGGTATGTATCTGTTAATAAAGTTTTCAATCAATCAGTAATGCTGAACTAGGATCCCAACTTCATCCCAACTCCCAGACGCCACCTTCTGGTCAAAGGAAGAACTCCGACGCTTTGTCTGAGAAGTCAGGCCAGCTGTCTCTCCCGCACGGCGGAGCTCTAAGGTGTAAATCTAGACAGATGTAATTTTAGCTTATCGTTTGACCCGACCGCTCTGGGTCTCGGCGTAGGAACCGACTGGTGTACCGCGAGAGACGCTGTCAGCTCGCAGGGTGCGAGGGGATGACACACACAGGGGACGACACACAGGGGACGACACACAGGGGACGACACACAGGGGACGACACACACAAAGCAGTCAGAGCTTCCATTACATGATTGTTGACACCTGTGTGTTGAGGCTATACATCAGGCTGATGATGAATGTCACCAGACCCATGTTGTCGACGACACCAAAGTAACGCTGGCATCTTTCACCTTTTGTATTGCGGTGAATGAGTGTGTATTGGGCCGAGCAGGGCGCTATACCTTATATAGATCTAGTGTGTTCCATTGAAGTAAATGGTGAATGGCTGCATTTATATAGCGCTTTAAAATTTGTTCCTCACATTTTACCCACTCACTCACACATTCACACACCGACGGCGGAGGCAAACCATGCAAGGTGCCAAACTGCTCATCGGGAGCAATTAGGGGTTAAGTGTCTTGCTCAAGGACAGTTTGACACGCTGCCCGGGAGGAGCGGGAATCAAATCGGGAATCTTTGGATTACCAGACGACTGCTCTACCTCCCGAGTCACTGTCGCCCCGAAGTGAGGATGATCTTCGTCTGATCCCCTTTCAGAGAATCAATCCCATTCCCAATATCCTGATGTTTAAGACCAACATATTCTAGTGACTGGCTGGTCCTTAAGGTCCCCAGAGTTTGCTCGGAACAGGGTAAATCTGCATCTTGCTATGATGCCCCTCTAGCTCATGGAATGAACTCAAACAGTCCTTAAAGCTTGAGATTCTCCCCTCTGTTGCAGAGTTTAAAACCTCTATCTCCACGGGCGGCTGGGTGGCGCAGTGGGCAAGGCGCTCGCCCTCAACGCAGGAGATACTGGTATCGAGCCCAGCTCTCGGCATTGCTACCAGCTTGGCTGGTCGTTCATACTAACACAATTGGCAGTGTTAGAGGGTGGGAAAGCCAGTGGGTGGGTCCTGGTCATTGTAAACAGTGACTCCTACAGTTTGGTCGGGGCGCCTGCTCAGCGAGGAAAGGATCTAAGGGGGGTAGTGTGATCCTTCCACACGTTACACCCTCTCAGTGAGAGTCCGCGCTGCCAGGTGAAAAGAAGCGGTTGATTGGCTACACATGTGTCGGAGGAAGCATGTGATAGTCTCCACTCTCCCAGACCGACCGTAGGGGGTAGGTGCGCAGCGACCAGGAAGGGGATTGGGAATTGGCATAACGACTAACATTGGGATGGGAGAAAAACTGAGGAAAAAGGAGGGGGAAAAGATAATAAAAAAAATAAAATAAAAACTCTATCTCCAACCTTTGTCCAACAAGTTGCACGTGTTTTAATTGATTTGTTATCCTTGCTTTTTGCCTCATCTTGTTGTCTTATTGTTATGATTTTATATACTTTTTTTTGCTTAACTCTGTACGTACACTCGACGTGACTGTAAACGAGGCAAACCTCAGTCTCCTTTCGAGTTTAAATAAAGGTTTGAAATTATATGAAAACATGTTTATTGCGTAATATTAGATGACTCTGGCTTCCCGGTACATCAGACCCTGTCCTCCCTCTTCCAGATACGACCTGTCCAGCCTGAGGATTCTGGGTACTGTAGGTGAGCCAATCAACCCGGAGGCGTGGCACTGGTACCATGATGTGGTTGGCCAGGGCCGGTGCCCGGTGGTGGACACCTTTTGGCAGACTGAGACGGTACGTGTTCCCCTCCCTGCCCTCTTTCTCAATGCTACCTCTTTGTACAGTGGGACAGTGAGATCTGGTGATATAGACCTGAAGCAACCTGTGTTGAAACACCTGATACGAAGGTCCGATTAGGAGCTATCATGTCATTGACTCCAGACTATCTGTGGCGTATTAAACAGTCTTAAAAAGTATTGAATTCAGAATTCTCAATTTAAGGCCTTAAAAGATATTAAAATGTCTTAAATTTCATTTGTACAGGTATTTTTGGGGGGGCAGCCCGGCTGTCGGGAGGGCGATGAATTCATATTAAATGTATGAAATGTTTTTGTATTCATGTCGTTGTTTTTTGTGTGGTTACCGGGAGCTTGGTGCATCTGGCGAGAGCTTGTATGGAACACGCAGGAATTTGTGTTCAGTGTTGCTATGTGTATTTTCTTTGCTCGTATGGTTGTGAAATTGGTATTAAATGTTGCTCTAATTTTGCTCTGGTATTAAAAAGGTCTTAAATGTAACTTTGAAACCTGCAGATGCTCTGTTGTAATTATCGTAACCTTCTGTGGTGTGGTAGTGAAAGGGTTAATGTTCAGTATCGGCCTCTGTTCCATGGACACTTCATCCCGTCGTGTTGGATGAACGTAGACAATGAAGAGAGTCGGTTTACAGCCTGATGTCTGTGTTTGTTGACCTGTCTTCTTGTCTCCTCCAGGGCGGCCATGTCCTGACTCCCCTACCGGCCGCCACGCCTCTGAAACCCGGCTCTGCTGTAGGTGGCGCTTTTGTTTCCACGTTGACATTTGTGATGTGATCGACTCTTAAAGTTAGTGTCCATGGAAGGTACCTGGAAAATATCCTTGCGCGATATCTTACATAGCAAGTGATTAAACTGGGTATAAAATATATAAATTAGTACTACTCAGTAATAGTGCTAATCAGATGTATGTACAGAGTTGTAGTTAATATGTACAGTGATACAGGTATAAAGACATTATGGTAGTAAGTCATACTAGCCAGCAGCGTAACTAGGAAGAGTAGGTAAGGGATATGTGCAGGTATAAATATAGTATCTACAGATATGTATAAGGATTATGTGCAGGTATGTACAGACAGATGTGGATATATATATATACGGTAATAATAAATATATATATATACAACATTATTGTACATGCATGCATAATACAGAGTTATATGAATCAGAATCCGAAGAATCAGAAAGGTCTTTCCAAGTAGTTTACACATACAAGGAATTTGATTTGGTCGATTGGTGCGACATTAACAGACAGACAATTACGATAGAATAAAATAAAAGGTCGAATAAGATAAAATGGAATATAAACTAAATTGAAATAGAAGTACAATAGAATAGAATTACAAGATAAAATACAATTGTGCACAATGTGGTCGAGCATACACACTAATTAGAATTAAAATAACTACAGTGGGATGGAACATTTAACAGGGCTGTCCAATTGAGCAGCCCTATATAACTCTGATTACTAATCTAATCTACTTTGACTCACAGCCATGTTATTGGCAGATGTCAATATTTGAAACAGAGAGAATCAAGGACATGTTTAATAAAACCAGCGCCGGCGTCGCCGCGCCCAGAGTCGCTTATTGACAAAAGCTGCAGTGATCTGATAAAAGAAGGTAACATGAAGCCCTATCTGACCTTTCAGACTTTCCCCTTCTTTGGCGTGGAGCCCACCATTCTCAACGAGCACGGAGAGGAACTGGAGGGGGAGGCCGAGGGCTATCTGGTAAATCCACACACAAAAAAACTTGAATTCAATTGTTATTCGCATGCATGTTTTTTCTCTCCATTTCTTATGATTGTGTCTCTGAGAATACATATCTTCATCTCGTTAAACGGACGTTCTGTGTGTGTGTGTGTGTGTTGGCAGGTCTTCCGGAGGCCTTGGCCTGGCATTATGCGCGCCGTGTACGGCAACCAGGAGCGCTTTGAGAACACCTACTTTAAGAAATTCCCAGGCTTCTACGTGACCGGTGATGGTGAGACGCCGCTGAAACATCGTCTCGTTAGAAAACACGGAATACTTGTTAACACTCCGCGCGCAGGCCTGTTAACGAGAAGACTGTCCCGTAAAGAGCCGGGTGCTTTTATTTACTGTGTTCCTTCTTTCAGGCTGCAGGCGGGACAAGGACGGCTATTACTGGATCACAGGGAGGATCGACGACATGCTGAACGTGTCAGGTAGATATTATTACATGTACTATTACTGTATTATTACATGTATTATTACATGTACTATTACTGTATTATTACATGTATTATTACATGTACTATTACTGTATTATTACATGTGCTATTACTGTATTATTACATGTACTATGACTGTATTATTACATGTACTATTACTGTATTATTACATGTGCTATTACTGTATTATTACATGTACTATTATTTGATCACAGGAAGACTAGACCATATGCTAAACGTGTCAGGTACAGATATTATTACATGTATTATTACATGTACTATTACTGTATTATTACATGTACTATTACTGTATTATTACATGCACTATGACTGTATTATTACATGTGCTATTACTGTATTATTACATGTGCTATTACTGTATTATTACATGTATTACTGTATTATTATTATTACATGTGCTATTATTTGATCACAGGAAGACTAGACGATATGCTAAACGTGTCAGGTACAGATATTATTACATGTACCATTACTGTATTAGTTTTACATGTGCTATTACTGTATTATTACATGTACTATTACTGTATTATTACATGTACTATTACTGTATTATTACATGTACTATGACTGTATTATTACATGTACTATTACTGTATTATTACATGTACTATGACTGTATTATTACATGTACAATTACTGTATTATTACATGTACTTTTATCTGATCACAGGAAGACTAGACTATATGCTAAACATGTCAGGTACAGATATTATTACATGTACCATTACTGTATTATTAGTTTTACATGTGCTATTACTGTATTATTACACGTGCTATTACTGTATTATTACTTGTACTATTACTGTATTATTACATGTACAATTACTGTATTATTACATGTACTTTTACTGGATCACAGGAAGGATAGACGACATACTAAACATGTCAGGTACCGGTATTATTACATGTACTATTACTGTATTATTACATGTACTATTACTGTATTATTACAGGTATTACTGGATCATAGGAATACTCACAATACTCAAACATTTCAACTATAGTGATAAAAATCAACCGTAAAGGGGAACGCCACCCAAATGAAGAATTCTAGCGTGTTGTTTTCATGGCCAAGGGAAACACAATCAATATGTGCGAACACGAGCTACTCTCTCCCAAAGCCAGAAGCCAGAGAAATAAGAAACTTGTGATGTAATCGGGTATAAAGTCTGAAGCTCCTTCATTGACAATGGATGAGAGACTGATTTTGTGGACCCCACATAATGTTTGTTTGTGTTTTTATACCTAAATGAGCTTCATTCTATAGTAGTGTTCTCAGTTCTGAAACAGAAAATGTTAATATATACTCTGAACCCTCTGTGTCACCTATAACATCATCTTTCCCAATTAATTGTCTATGGAGCAGCTTCAGATTTTATACTTGATGACATCACAAAGTTGAGTTTTAACAACTGGGAGAGAGTTGTTCATGTTCACTAATATTTCTGGAGCGTCTTAGATAGAAAGGCAAAGAAAAAAGAACATAGGAGTTACATGTATGAATCCTTAAATCAGGTGTAGTTGAGCTTTTGACCTTTGCATGTGTTCTGTCCCACGTCACACAGGGCACCTGATGAGCACGGCGGAGGTGGAGGCGGCCCTGACGCAGCACACGGCGGTGGCAGAGGCCGCGGTGGTCAGCCGGCCACACGCCGTCAAGGGGGAGTGTCTCTACTGCTTCGTCAGCCTCAAGGACTGCAGGGAGTTCAACCACACGCTAGTGGACGAGCTCAAGAGGCTAGGTGAGTTAGACCACACGCTAGTGGACGAGCTCAAGAGGCTAGGTGAGTTAGACCACACGCTAGTGGAAGAGCTCAAGAGGCTAGGTGAGTTAGACCACACGCTAGTGGACGAGCTCAAGAGGCTAGGTGAGTTAGACTACACGCTAGTGGACGAGCTCAAGAGGCTAGGTGAGTTAGACTACACGCTAGTGGACGAGCTCAAGAGGCTAGGTGAGTTAGACAACACGCTAGTGGACGAGCTCAAGAGGCTAGGTGAGTTAGACCACATGCTAGTGGACGAGCTCAAGAGGCTAGGTGAGTTAGACCACACGCTAGTGGAAGAGCTCAAGAGGCTAGGTGAGTTAGACCACACGCTAGTGGACGAGCTCAAGAGGCTAGGTGAGTTAGACTACACGCTAGTGGACGAGCTCAAGAGGCTAGGTGAGTTAGACCACACGCTAGTGGACGAGCTCAAGAGGCTAGGTGAGTTAAACCACACGCTAGTGGACGAGCTCAAGAGGCTAGGTGAGTTAAACCACACACTAGTGGACAAGCTCAAGAGGCTAGGTGAGTTAAACCACACGCTAGTGGACGAGCTCAAGAGGCTAGGTGAGTTAAACCACGCGCTAGTGGACGAGCTCAAGAGGCTAGGTGAGTTAAACCACACGCTAGTGGACGAGCTCAAGAGGCTAGGTGAGTTAAACCACACGCTAGTGGACGAGCTCAAGAGGCTAAGTGAGTTAAACCTTAACACTTTGGACACCGGAGCGATATGCGTGATGTGTTGTTAAAAGGCCGACACTCTAAAGTATAGGAATACGTGGCGGTGTTTGCAGGGCTATAACTATATTCTATATTATAGCTATGGATACAATCCTATGGCCCATTTGACATCACCTATCTATCGTTCAATATGAGAAAATGAAATAATTTTTTCATCCATACATTCCCATTTTATACCGTGGTGAATATGACTATAGTTTTAGAATAATCCTGTCTAATCCCAGAAAACAACGCTATGCAGCAATACGTGCAATTCACTAAAAACGTTGTCATTTCTCGCCTGTACATACACGTTATTATTTTGAAATCACATCTATATTATCAAGATTATGTTTCATCATGAATGCATGAAAGGGTGGGGGGGGGGGGGGGTAGTTTTTTGATGCTTTGATCGTCACCAAAGGCACACATTGTGGAGAAACGGTACACACATATATTGTGATCGAAGTGAAATCATGGTTGGATCACAGCAGGATTGATACCATATAGGCCTTACCTTCACTAGGATGTACCCCAAAAAGAATATTCCAATTATCTGATCGCGAGTCCCAGTATTGGTGTAGATCGTGTCGCCAACATAATCCGCCACACATCATGGACCGGGAGCAATTCACGCTTCTCAATCCGATTGGGACAACCGGTCCCCTTGCCCGACCAATAGAAATCCGACTGGAGACCTCTGATCGACCCACAGGCCAAGATATCATGTTTCAAACGGTGCTTGATACTGCCACCTGGGTGGATGCGGCCGGTATTGCACATTGGCATTCTCAGAATGATCCCCCATGTTAACCCAGATGTCCGTGTGCCTGTAATGAATGGAAATATCGAATAAAAGAAATAACTATGAAAACCCGACTATACTTGGGTTTGGCGCCCAAGCGTCGGCGAGTTAACCTGACTATCATCGGGTCTGGCATACAAAGTGTTAACGTTTTTTTTTATTTTTTATTCATTGAATATTTATTTGAATTATTAAAAATGTATAGATTTTTAAATGTAACTAATTATTTTACCCTTTTAGATATGAGATAATGTGAATGAATACAACCATTCATTATATCTTCAATGTTGAATATACATTTTTTATTTCCTTTATGCTTTCTGTTTTTATTATTGTTATTTATTTTTTCATTGTATTACTAATTACATTCTGTATTTGTATTCTGTTGTATTATTGTCTTGTGAGGACGAGCGGTCATTAATCTGACAACTAATTGGGATCCTAATTAAACATAACATAACATAACATCTAATCTGGAAAGATCACTGAGAGCAGGCTGTCAAACATTCCACATGTCAGGGGCACACAAGCTAAACGTAGATTTTACTAATTCAGTGCAAACTCTGGGGACCTTAAGCGTAAACCAATTACCAGATCAGAGTGTGATAAGGTCCAGAGTTCCAGTCCAGTAATGAAGTGATCATCAATAATGGCTTTATACAGAAACAGATGCCAATGCAAGTCACGTCTCTCTGCCAGAGAGGACCAACCAACCTTATCCACTACAGGATACAATGATTATTATCTACTGTATATTATCCAGGCAGGATTTATGTGATCCAGACAAGATGTGTATGTGATCCAGACAAGATGCATGTGATCCAGACAAGATGTCTTCCACTTGGAAGTGATATTGATTTTCTTTTCTTTCTTGTTTTTTTTTGTTTCCCATGTTTTCTTTTCTTCATATTCCTTTTCAGTGAGAGAGAAAATTGGACCAATCGCCACGCCGGACTTCATCCAGAACGCCCCGTGCCTCCCGAAGACCCGCTCTGGTAACGTCTCTGCACCACGTGACTCTGGCCTGTACCCCGTCGTCTCACTAACCTCCATACTCCTTCCAGGCCCCAAACACAGACGTGGCCCCTCAAACTGCTGGGCTCTCCCCCAAACTGCTGGGCTCTCCCCCAACGTATCATATCATATCATACTCACTGATATGCTTAACTCATTTCACATTATGTAACGTACATTTATTGCTGGACCCCCCCCCCCTTAGCAGCTGGTCACTCGCCTTATGTGTGGCCCTGGGTATCTGCGGGGTATTAAAAAGTATTCAATGAATAATTCTCAATTTAAAAGGCCTTAAAAGGTATTAGAAAGTCTTAAATAAAATGTGCACAGGTATTACATTTGGGGGGGGGGGGGGGGGGGCTGTCAGGAGATGAAACAATATGAATATGAAATGCACAAGGCGTTGTTTTTTGCGGGGCTACCGGGAGCTCGGTGCGTCTGGCGAGAACTTGTATGGAACGTGCGCAGATTTGAATTGGCAGGTGCAGCTGCCAGTTCAGTGTCACTATGTGTTTTTTTTGTGTGCTAGTATGGTCGTAAAGTGGCATTAAAAAGGTCTTCAAAAGAATGTAACTTGCTGAAGCCTGTTCTCACTGACCTGACTGTCACGTCTCTCCCTGCAGGTAAGATCATGAGACGGATCCTGAGGCAGGTGGCGCGGAACGACAAGGACCTGGGCGACCTCTCCTCCCTGGCCGACCCCAAGGTGGTGGAGGTGCTGTTCAGCCAGAGATGTGAAGCCGCGGCCTGAGAGCCTCTCTCTCTCTCTCTCTCTCTCTCTCTCTCTCTCTCTCTCTCTCTCTCTCTCTCTCTCTCTCTCTCTCTCTCTCTCTCTCTCTCCGTAGGCCCAGTGAGAACTCTCCTCTGTGACGAAGACAAAGTCCCCAAAACGCGCTGGTCTCGGATCAGCCGCAGTATGTTTAGTATGGACTGTTTTGGGGGCTGGATATAACGGGGCTGGGATCAGGTATATAAAAAAGAAATAGGCTGTAGATTTTGGGATGTTTGAATTGTTCTTCTGTGAGGGATAAGGGACACATAAGAATCCAGATGTAAGAGTCAGATGTCTTTTGATATCGAGTCTCCAGCTCAGGTGTTGGTGGTGCATTCACTTTATTTACTGTTTCTACTCCCTAGTTGAACGGGAGTGAAGCTCTCCCTTTCAAATGATCGTTAACCATGTTAATCACATTATTATGGACGGGTCAGTAGTTCAAACAACCTTTTTTTTTCTTACCAGTCAGTGACCTATCGCTATCATTCTCTCATCAGTCTACGACTGATAATAATCAGCCTTTCGAGTAGACGTCGCTTCTCACATTCTCTCCACACGGACATATTGTCAAAGTATTACTTTCCAAACCACGAAGGAAGCTACCTGCTCTTTTTTTCTTTCTTTTTTTTAATAATTAATTTATTTAAGAATTGTTAAAAGGTACTTTTGCGAAAGACAAGTCAGCTTTGCACAGTTCCCTTTGCACAGGCTTGCATTTGGATGTTGATTGATGTACATTCTCAAATTGTGACATGTTTCTATGACCTAAAAATAAAGTGTATAATTTGTTTGAGGTCTGTGACTTTTTCCCCTGCCGCTCCCCCACACAGTATGGTGAAGTTGAGAGTGAATGCGAGAGAAATGTACAGTTTTGCTCGTACAGTTGTACAGTGTTTCTCCCAACCCCTCCTACCCAACCTCCAATGTACAGTTTTTACGTCAAATGTATATACTCTCTTTTCTGGACTCTTTTTGTATCACAAACAGTACTGTATTTGCAAGACGAAAGTCTTTCTCTGGTCTGCATTCCCTTAACAATTGTGTGTATTGAGCCGTACTGTATTGTACCCATTCTGCAATCTGTTAATAAAGTTTTCAATCAATCAATCAAAGATGCCCCCTGGTGGTCGTTTGACGTCGCTGCCATCCGGCTGTCTGCTGGCTTACTATGAAAGTCTTTATTCTCTTGCCAAAGCATTTTTTCCTTTTGTTGTGTGCAGCTGAACCACATGGCTTTGATCGTCTGATCAATGCCGCACTGCCGCGGGAATAGCAATTTGAGATGGAAAGAGAGATTCTGTAAGAATAGAGGGGTGGAGAAGAGAAGGAGATCATATCTTAAGTGCCCCGGATTTGTTTGAACTGAAATTACAAGCATTGGTGCTCTTGAGAAGAAATAATCTCCCTCTCTTCTTTTGGAGATTACATTGCAGCAGGGCGTCCTGGAAGCTGGGTCTCTGTATGACTGATCTCTTGTTAAACTGTCATGACGGGTGCAGGCAGGGAACTGTTGCCTGCATCAAAATCACATGCTGTTGGGTTGCATTGCACTTGGCTCTTTCTCTCTATCTCTTCCTCTCTATCTTCCTCTCTCTTATGCTTTCTCTGCGTTTCTCCCTCCCTTTCTATCATTTCTTTATTTCTCCCTGTCTTTCTTTCTCTTTGTTTCTCTCTGTTTCCCTTTCCCTCCCTCGTGTTCTCTGTTTCCGTTTCTCTTCCTTTATCCCCCCCTCTCTCTCTGTCTTTGTATCTCTGTCTTTGTCTCTCTCTCTTAGTTTCTTTCTCTCTTTGTATCTCTCTCTCTTTGCCTCTCTCTCTTTGTGTCTCTCTCTCTTTGTGTCTCTCTCTCTCTCTTTGTGTCTATCTCTCTCTCTTTGCCTCTCTCTCATGAGTATGAAGGACACGAGAGGAGGTGCAGCAACACATGGTGGCACTGTTACATCATCACCTCCAGCTGCAGAGGTGTGGTTGTCATGGCAACAGTGGTCTTGTCACCCCTCCACATCCCTCCCCTCCCGAAAACCACAACAGCAGTCTGCAGGGGTTTGCTCCATGACACCTCGTCCCATCTGGTGCGGTAGCCAGCATCACCTGCCCTTCAACCCTGAAGTGAAGACACCTCCTAGCCCTGGTTACACACACACACACTCTACACACTATATTACTGGGATCCCCCCACTATAGATTAGATTCTATTAAAATGTATTGTCATTATACAACCAGATTGAAATGTATTGTCATTATCCAACCAGAGTGCACATGTAACAGTAAAGTGCAATTGAGTGTAGTGCTAATCAGATGTGTATATACAGGCAGCATTATAGTATGAATATGTACACTATACAGTGATAAAGGTATAAAGACACTATGGTAGTAAGTCATACTGACCAGCAGTGTAACTAGTTAGAGTAGGTAAGGAATATGTACAACAGATATAGTATCTACAGAGGATTATATGCAGGTATGCACAGACAGATGTGGATATATACGGTAAGCATTTTTATATATAGATACAGTATACAGCATTATTGCACATGTTATGCAGAGTTCACACATGAATGGGGGAAATATAAACCTCTATATAAAAGACTTCATTGGGGTTTGACGGAGGTGAACTGATGGCTTGTGTGTCGTGGTTGATGCAGTGGACTCAGTGACCTCGCCCACAACGCAGCACATTACCGGTGTCCAAGGTGAAAACACGCCGTCTAACGATGTTTGGAAGCGGCCACAGCTGTGGGTCTCCGCTCCCTTCGCTGCGCACCTGAACCTCGCTCTGACGATAACGATGCATTCACGGTCACAATGATGAGTCTGACACATCACTGTTTGAGATGAGCCGTTTTCAGAGGAGCTTTGATATTTCAATGAGCCACTGTGACCCTAGAGACAAGAGAAGCCCAGTTCTAAAGTGTCTCATTTGAATTTAAATAAAAAGCCTGAGTACACCATTACATGCTTGAGGCTGCATGCCACCGAACTGAATAGAAAATGTAATTGAATTGAACAAAAGAAGCTAAAGATAATCGTTATTATCCATAACTCTAATGCGAATACAGTACACTTGCACATATGCAGGAGCCAATCTACAGCAGTGTGTTGTGTGTGTGTGTATCTACAGCAGTGCGTGGTGTATTGTGTGTGTATCTACAGCAGTGCAGTGGTGTATTGTGTGTGTATCTACAGCAGTGCGGTATTGTGTGTGTGTATCTACAACAGTGCGGTGGTGTATTGTGTGTGTGTATCTACAGCAGTGTGGTGGTGTGTTGTGTGTGTGTGTATCTACAGCAGTGCGGTAGTGTGTTGTGTGTGTGTGTGTATCTACAGCAGTGCAGTGGTGTATTGTGTGTGTGTATCTACAGCAGTGCGGTGGTGTATTGTGTGTGTGTGTGTATCTATAGCAGTGCAGTGGTGTGTTGTGTATCTAGTAGTGCGGTAGTGACAAATAATTACTAAATTCCACGTAGTGATTCTCCATAAACCTGCAGGAGACACACTGATACATTTCACTACACAAGCACAGCCCTCCCCCTACACTCACTCTCACTGTCACACACACACACCTACACACACACACACACACACCCTGGTACTCACCGGCACTAGATAAAGCCGGATCACATAAATTAACAGGATGCCACAAGCAGAATAAAATACGACTAGGTCATCCAGTGGTCACATAGTCCAGTCTCCATTAATCACAGATCGTTATCCTAGAGACACACATGCACGACTTACACGTAGATGTGCGTTACATGCACTCATGCACGCCGGACATACTGACTGACCAATACACAAGACACACGACGCGCACTGAGGAGCCAGACCACATACACACTGGACTATGGGATCGCTAATAAAGATCACCCCCACAGGGAAGGGGGGCTTCACTCTTTCTTCTTCTCTGCTTGGACTGGACTGCACGGACAAGACATGCTGGACTGACTCACAATGACTTGACTTTTATACTTTCTTTTATATACTCAACCGGCCGGTTGTAACAATCTTTAGATTTCAATTGTACCTTGCTAATTTACTTTTATGTTAAACTGTTTATAATAAATACCTTCAAAAGTGTTTCATCTCTTATATTTTTAAGTATCGTTTACAACTTTCACTTTTGAATCTAAAACGTGACAATTTGGCGTCCCTGGGTGGGCATTCATTCAGACTTACCAGCCTGTTTGCGGACAGTATTGACTGGACATCCACTCTCAAAGGATCCACTTTCAAAAAGGTAAGCAGATGAACCTGTTACGTTAAGTCGAAATCTGCATAGTTAAAACAGCCGTTATGAGTGGATGCATTCTCATTATTGTCTTGTAAATAGGTGGCTAAAAATATAACTAAACCCATTGAATTGTGTTGTTGAAATGAATATTTGCAAGGTGCAATTTATAACTAGAACTTTTTATTTAATTTTTTTTCCCACTCACACCTCTCTCTCTCTCTCTCTCTCTTTCTTTTTTCTACACTACTAGGTTAGAATGACCCATTTTATTTAAGTTAGGGTTGTTTGTTTAAGTTGGAGCCACAGGTAGAAATGCCACTATTTAAATCATAGGGTATAGCCCTAAAGACCTCGAGGAGGCCTGGCTGAAATGTACATGGGACTTAGACCCTGGCCAGAGTTTAGAGTATACAGACAACCATTGGGATTTGCAGGACTGGAGTGCGTGGGAATTACGAACAGATTGCGGTTAAGGTTGATCGGCCTTAATTTGTCCTGATTTAGTCTCTTAATTGCGTCAGCCTACTGCAATCCTAGTCTGCGAAATAAGCTTAGTCGATTGAAAAGGTTATGAGTTACGATGAACCCATGTTGAATGAGGTTAGGTTATGAGTTGTGTTATATCGATGTTTTATTCCCATATTTCAGTGTTGTGTATTGTATTATACAGGCGTCTTAAATTCTAAGTGTTGTGAGGCTATATCCATAGGTCGTTAGCTGTTTCCTTGCCATGGTGTATATTTGTCGGATATTGTATGATGCAGGCTCCAGGCCTCGCCGTCGGAGAACGGTGTGTGTAGAGTGCTATAGTAATGAATGGTATATTATATATACATTGCTATAACTGTTCTTGGTAAGGTGACCATTATCGTTATATTAAAATGAATATACTGGTGGTAGGGGGGCCAGCCTATTGTTGTTAAAACATATATTGTTCATATTGCATGGTTGAGCTGCTCTGCGAGAGAGGGGTCCTGGTTTCGTGGACTATTGAACCCTTGCAGCGGCCGCGCGAGGGGGCAGGTCTGTGGAACCACTGACGGTTGAACCCTCTTCACATTGCAGTTTCAGACTATGCGTTGACGATTAGATGGATGTATCTAGTTCATTAACGATAGGCGGGTGTTATATTATATTATTATATTATGCTATATAAGCAGTTGTGGGAGCGGGTATTATATTATTGTATTATGCTATATAGGGGGAGTGGGTACCTGACTTCTCGTTGCGACCACTCTGAACACCGCCGTGCGCACTGCTGGCCCATCAGCCACCACGGACGCACGACTCGTGGGCTGGAAGCAATCGTTTTCATTTTGGTTGGGTACAGAGGCGTGCCGTGCACCACGCGCATATTCACAGAAATATTATACACTCAATATCTGCGTTATTACCACACTTATAGATGCTGTTGAACCAGCAATCTTTATTTTTTCTAATGCGAATTAACCATATTGCGGGTACGGTCGCACTGATCAACATTCTGTAATGCATTCTGATATTCTAATTAAATATATAAAAGCTGGTTATACATGCAAGATGGACAATAGAACACTGGAACTGGAAATATTTGAAGGCACATATGGACTATGCATTTATAGCTGTTCGCTTTCAATGCAAACCCGCAAGTGTCACTGCGGTCAAGTGAGCCGTCTTTTGCTTTTGCGTGGTCAAATCAGCCGCTCTTGTTTTTCGAGTGCGCGATTAGTTCCAGGTTTACGGTAATGCATTAAAACAAGCCTGGGACGCTGTTGTAATGAACCGACGTGACTTTTGAACACAGTCTCACAAGTAGATCTTACAGAAATACTTAATATGACATTGAATGCGCATCGAATCAATAGGACGTTTAGTCGAATCAATAGGACGTTTCGTATGTGCAGTATTATTGAACATCGAATCAATAGGACGCGCAGTATATTCGACCACTAAAGCTATAGACAATTCCACAGAGGAACACTTCCGGTGAGGATTTCAAAGTAAAGGATGGCATGTGGTTAATTTCTATTATTTCATAAGTAGTTTATTACACTGCCATGTTTGTACTTAATACTTCTCAAGACTACTTGCACAAATAATATTAACTACTTTTACTGTGTACTTTGAGTAATTTGAGTTTCAAAGTCCTTTTTATAGAACAATGAGTATTTTCGACTAACTTTGATGTGGGATAAAAACCATTTCTCCCATAAGCAGTTTATGAAACTTCCATGGTTGTACTTAGTACTTCTTAGACTACTTGTACAAATTATATGAAATATTTTTACTATGTACTTTTTGAGTAATTTCAGTTTCAAAGTCCTCAGAATCAGCATTTTTGACTAACTTTGATGTTGGATAAAAAAAGATTTTCCCATAAGCAGTTTATGAAACTTCCATGGTTGTACTTAGTACTTCTTAGACTACTTGTACAAATTATATGAAATATTTTTACTATGTACTTTTTGAGTAATTTGAGTTTCAAAGTCCTCAGAATCAGCATTTTTGACTAACTTTGATGTTGGATAAAAAAATATTTTCCCATAAGCAGTTTATGAAACTTCCATGGTTGTACTTAGTACCTCTTAGACTACTTGTACAAATTATATTAAATATTTTTACTGTGTACTTTTTGAGTAATTTCAGTTCCAAATTCCTCAGAATCAGCATTTTCGACTAACTTCGATGTGGGATAAAAAAATATTTTCCCATAAGCAGTTTATGAAACTGCCATGGTTGTACTTAGTACCTCTTAGACTACTTGTACAAATTATATGAAATATTTTTACTGTGTACTTTTTGAGTAATTTCAGTTTCAAAGTCCTCAGAATCAGCATTTTCGACTAACTTTGATGTGGGATAAAAAAATATTTTCCCATAAGCAGTTTATGAAACTTCCATGGTTGTACTTAGTACTTCTTAGACTACCTGTACAAATTATATGAAATATTTTTACTGTGTACTTTTTGAGTAATTTCAGTTTCAAAGTCCCCAGAATCAGCATTTTCGACTAACTTTGATGTGGGATAAAAAAATATTTTCCCATAAGCAGTTTATGAAACGTCCATGGTTGTACTTAGTACCTCTTAGACTACTTGTACAAATTATATGAAATATTTTTACTGTGTACTTTTTGAGTAATTTGAGTTTCAAAGTCCTCAGAATCAGCATTTTCGACTAACTTTGATGTTGGATAAAAAAAGATTTTCCCATAAGCAGTTTATGAAACTGCCATGGTTGTACTTAGTACCTCTTAGACTACTTGTACAAATTATATGAAATATTTTTACTGTGTACTTTTTGAGTAATTTGAGTTTCAAAGTCCTCAGAATCAGCATTTTTGACTAACTTTGATGTTGGATAAAAAAAGATTTTCCCATAAGCAGTTTATGAAACTGCCATGCTTGTACTTAGTACCTCTTAGACTACTTGTACAAATTATATGAAATATTTTTACTGTGTACTTTTTGAGTAATTTCAGTTTCAAAGTCCTCAGAATCAGCATTTTCGACTAACTTTGATGTGGGATAAAAAAATATTTCCCCATAAGCAGTTTATGAAACTTCCATGGTTGTACTTAGTACCTCTTAGACTACTTGTACAAATTATATGAAATATTTTTACTCTGTACTTTTTGAGTAATTTGAGTTTCAAAGTCCTCAGAATCAGCATTTTCGACTAACTTTGATGTTGGATAAAAAAAGATTTTCCCATAAGCAGTTTATGAATCTGCCATGTTTGTACTTAGTACCTCTTAGACTACTTGTACAAATTATATGAAATATTTTTACTGTGTACTTTTTGAGTAATTTCAGTTTCAAAGTCCTCAGAATCAGCATTTTCGACTAACTTTGATGTTGGATAAAAAAAGATTTTCCCATAAGCAGTTTATGAAACTGCCATGGTTGTACTTAGTACCTCTTAGACTACTTGTACTGATTATATGAAATATTTTTACTGTGTACTTTTTGAGTAATTTCAGTTTCAAATTCCTCAGAATCAGCATTTTCGACTAACTTTGATGTGGGATTAAAAAAAGATTTTCCCATAAGCAGTTTATGAAACTGCCATGGTTGTACTTAGTACCTCTTAGACTACTTGTACTAATTATATGAAATATTTTTACTGTGTACTTTTTGAGTAATTTCAGTTTCAAATTCCTCAGAATCAGCATTTTCGACTAACTTCGATGTGGGATAAAAAAATATTTTCCCATAAGCAGTTTATGAAACTGCCATGGTTGTACTTAGTACCTCTTAGACTACTTGTACAAATTATATGAAATATTTTTACTGTGTACTTTTTGAGTAATTTCAGTTTCAAAGTCCTCAGAATCAGCATTTTCGACTAACTTTGATGTGGGATAAAAAAATATTTTCCCATAAGCAGTTTATGAAACTTCCATGGTTGTACTTAGTACTTCTTAGACTACCTGTACAAATTATATGAAATATTTTTACTGTGTACTTTTTGAGTAATTTCAGTTTCAAAGTCCCCAGAATCAGCATTTTCGACTAACTTTGATGTGGGATAAAAAAATATTTTCCCATAAGCAGTTTATGAAACTTCCATGGTTGTACTTAGTACCTCTTAGACTACTTGTACAAATTATATGAAATATTTTTACTGTGTACTTTTTGAGTAATTTGAGTTTCAAAGTCCTCAGAATCAGCATTTTCGACTAACTTTGATGTTGGATAAAAAAAGATTTTCCCATAAGCAGTTTATGAAACTGCCATAGTTGTACTTAGTACCTCTTAGACTACTTGTACTAATTATATGAAATATTTTTACTGTGTACTTTTTGAGTAATTTGAGTTTCAAATTCCTCATAATCAGCATTTTCGACTAACTTCGATGTGGGATAAAAAAATATTTTCCCATAAGCAGTTTATGAAACTGCCATGGTTGTACTTAGTACCTCTTAGACTACTTGTACAAATTATATGAAATATTTTTACTGTGTACTTTTTGAGTAATTTAAGTTTCAAAGTCCTCAGAATCAGCATTTTCGACTAACTTTGATGTGGGATAAAAAAATATTTTCCCATAAGCAGTTTATGAAACTTCCATGGTTGTACTTAGTACTTCTTAGACTACCTGTACAAATTATATGAAATTTTTTTTCTGTGTACTTTTTGAGTAATTTGAGTTTCAAAGTCCTCAGAATCAGCATTTTCATAAACTGCTTATGGGAAAATATTTTTTTATCCCACATCAAAGTTAGTCGAAAATGCTGATTCCCCCCCCCCCCCCCCCCCACCTCCAATGTACAGCCCTCACCCAACCCACCCAACCCCACCCCACCCAACCAACCTCCTCCAATGTACAGTTTCTACGCCAAATGTATATACACTCCTTTTCTGGACACTTTTGTATCACAAACAGTACTGTATTTGCAAATCTGATATGTCATAAATGTATAGATGTAGCAGTACTGTCTATCTGTATGTCATGTATGTCATATATGTTATGATGAATTGAAAATGGGGGACCCTGATGTAAACAAGATGAAAGTCTTTCTCTGGTCTGCATCCCCTTAACAATTGTATGTATTGAGCTGTACTGTACTGTACCCATTCTGCAATCTGTTAATAAACTTTTCAATCAATCAATCAATGCCCACAGGATCACGTCCGGTTGACTGATTTAGCCTTCAAAATAAAAGAGCAATAAATGGGCCTTGTTCAAAGCTCTGCCAAAAACGAAATAAAGCTTTGCTGTAAATCAAACTTGGTGTATATATGTAGGGAAATACTTAATATTGAATGCCAAACAGTTGTTTCATGACTAGGCTATCCTCGTAGAATTAAATGTTGTTCAGCTTGTGACTGCAACTTGTTCCTGTTCGCGGACGACTCAGCCCTGCTGGTCTCTGACAAGAACAAGTTACAGGTTGAAAAAACCCTCGGCTCAGAACTCGGCAGAATCTGCACCTGGCTCGCTGATAACAAACTATCATTACACACACCTGGGTAAAACAGAGTCCATTCTCTTCGGATCAAATAACAAACTCAGCAAAACCAACAACAACAACTGTTACAGTGTGTGATAATATTGTCACAAGGAAAGATGAAATTATATACCTGGGTTCCATCCTAGAGGCAAATCTTTCCTGTGACAAAATGGCATCCAATGTAATCAAAAATATCAAGCAAAGAACAAGATTCTTGTACCGGATCTCCTCTCTGGTAAACAAGAATACCCTGAAGACTCTAGCAGGAGCACTCATTCAAGGGTACTACGACTATGCTTGCACCTCATGGTGGTACCAAAGCCCCTCAAAGGCACTAAAACAAGATTACAAACATCACAAAACAAACTGGTCAGACTACTGCTTGACCTGACTCCTAAAACCCACCTCACCCCTGCCCATTTTGACAACATAGGATGGCTTAGAGTAGACAACAGAGTACAGCAACTTGCAATGGGCCTAGTCTACAAGATACACTACACCACGAAGGTACCCATGTACATGTCGAAATACTTCCCAAAGGTCAGTGAATACCATGACCACAACACCAGAGGGAGTTCCACAAATCATGTTCAACCCAGATTCGGCACAAACAAGGGTCTAAACATGTTTTCAGGGGTGTAAAAAGTACCCAGAAATTATACTTGCGTGAAAGTATGGGTACTCTTTCAAAATCGGACTCAAGTAAAAGTCAAAGTATCTGGCTAAAAACACACTTGAGTAAAAGTCAAAAAGTCCTACTTTTAAATGTACTTAAGTACTAAAAAGTTAAAAAAAAATGTTTGAAAGGGGATAGACCAGGGGTCTCAAACTCATTCCATCATTGGCCAAGTTTTCATTTTAACTACACATAGCACCAGGTGAGTTAGTTGAAGAGGTGAGCCAATTAGTGAAATCATCAGCTGGTGTTTAGGCAAGGCTGGAATGAAACCAAGCATACACTCGGCCCACAATGGAATGTGTTCTGCGATAGACAATGCTGAAATGAAAGAACAGAGGACACTTTTTTTGCATTAAAATTATTTAATGCACTTCTCCATTGAAGGTAAACTAACATGGACGGCATTCACATCACAGCATGAATAATATCACAATATTAAAGACCGAATACTGTAGTATCCTGAATAATATGACAATATTAAAAACAGAATACTGGAATTATCCTGAATAATATCACAATATTAAAGGCAGAATACTGGAGTACCCTGAATAATATCACAATATTAAAGACAGAATACTGGAGTACCCTGAATAATATCATAATATTAAAGACAGAATACTGGAGTACCCTGAATAATATCACAATATTAAAGGCAGAATACTGGAGTACCCTGAATAATATCACAATATTAACCACAGCATACTGGATTATCCTGAATAATATCACAATATTAAAGACAGAATACTGGAGTATATCCTGAATAATATCACAATATTAAAGACAGAATACTGGAGTACCCTGAATAATAGCACAATATTAACCACAGAATACTGGAGTACCCTGAATAATATCACAATATTAACCACAGCATAATGCAGATCTGACTGTCCTGTCTCTTCTTCTGATAGCAGGTGTTTAATCAAAGATCCCCGCTTTCTAGTCTTGCACAAGGACCAATCAGCATGGGTATGGGCGGGTTCATTACCATTGATGGGGATTTGATTTACCTGCGGTCGCAGGATTAATAACGTTAATGTTAGTTCAGCCAGATAAACAATTCAAATATACTAATTAAAATTGTTGGACATGTGAGATGTGTACTTTGTAGGTCTTCATTTTAAATGTAAGGAGTAAAAAGTATGTTTTTTTCCTCTGAAATGTAATGGAGTAAAAGTACAAAGTATACAACCCTAATAATAGAGTAAAGTACAAATCCCCCAAAACAGTACTTAAGTATTGTAACGAAGTACAATTACTCAAGTACTTTACACCCCTGCACGTTTTGCAATTATGCCACATCAATGTGGAATGCACTACCCACAGCCGTAAAAAATGTGAATCCCTACCCAGCTTCAAAACCGCTCTCAAAGAGCACCTACGGGAGGCTGCAATTCTAAACTGGCCCCCGTAAATGTCTGAACCCCCCTCCCACCCCCTCCTAATGTACAGTTCCCTCCCCCTCGTATGTATATATTTACTGTTAGGATCTCTGTTTAACAGTACTGTATATTTGCATATCTTGTATGTCACAAATGTAACAGTACTGCATATCTGTATGTCATAAATGTCATGTTTAGATTAGATGATTAGAATCGATTTTTATATCTGTATATCTGTATATTGTGTATGTCATTATGTCATTATGAATTGAAAATGGGGGACCCTGATGTAAACAAGACGAAAGTCTTTCTCTGGTCTGCATCCCCTTAACAATTGTGTGTATTGAGCTGTATTGTTGTACTGTACCCATTCTACAATCTAAAAGTTAACTTAAAGTTGTGTTAAACTGTGTTAAACAATCTGTTAAATTAAACTGTGTGCGTATCAAACAAGAAAGACTGTCAGGCTTTAAAACTGTGTAGGACCCAGGCCTAGAACTGCGCCCTGAGTGAGGGAACTGGGCCCTGAGAGGGAGGTTTGGCCTGAGTGAGAAGTTTGAAGGGTCAAAGTGGGTATAAAACAGGAGGGAAGACTGTCAGGTTTTAAACGGATACCAAACAGAGAAAGTAAAGACGACTTTAAACTGTTAAACAGTAATCCAGAACTATTTTATTGCACTGTAAAAAAATAAAAATTTGATTTTATACGTCTGCACTTTATGTGCTCATTTCATGTCTATTCTATTCTACTACTTGTTGCACTGCACTATTGCACTATTTTACTCTGACTATTCTATCTTACTCTTTTTATTATTGTCTATTTTTATTGTGATTTTTTTTTAATCAAACCATAACCAAGGTGGCCTGTTGGGATGTTAGATCCTAATGTGAAAAACTGTGATTTTATATGTCTGCACTTTGTGCTCATTTTATGCCTGTCTTTTTCCGTTGTGAAGCACTTTGAGCTGCAGTTTCTGTATGAAAGGTGCTATACACATACAGTTGTATTTGTATTATTATTATCAGTTCAGCTTCCACAATTATATCTAAATCTTCCCTTTTCTGTGCTTCAAGTCAATTGCTAAGGACGTCCAAAGCCATGCTTTATTTCGTTTTGTCATAGCTGTACAGTCGGTACAGTTGGTATAACTATAGCCAGATAGCTATTAGCCTACAATGACTTGAGAAATTATTGTTTGGAAAACCATTGATTGATTGATTGAAAATGTTATTAACAGATTACAAAATGGGTACAATACAGTACAGCTCAATACACACAATTGTTAAGGGGATGCAGACCAGAGAAAGACTTTCGTCTTGTTTACATCAGGGTCCCCCATTTTCAATTCATCATAACATATATGACATACAGATAGACAGTACTGCTACATCTATACATTTATGACATACCAGATTTACAAATACAGTACTGTTTGTGATATAAAAAGGAGTCTAAAAAGAGAGTATATACATTTGACGAAGAAAACTGTACATTGGAGGAGGTTGGGTGGGTGGGGTGGAGGGAGGGGTATGGGTAGGGGTGAGGGGGGGAACCGTACATTGGAGGTGGTTGGGTGGGTGGGGGGGGTTGGGTAGGCGGGGTGGGGTAACTGTACATTGGATTATCGACGAAACCTTATTTGGTCCCAAAAACTGTCACCTGTCAACTGTCAACAAAGTTGCTAATGACGCGGTTGAAAAGTTGAAAATGTCTTGAAGGAAACATTTTGATTTTAATTATGTCACTGACCAATAAACGAACCGGCTTCTTCATGGATACGTTAGTAAACGAGGAACGGCAGAAGGTAACAGAAATATAGCAACACAGTTAAATATTTTTTGTTTTCAAATATTGTTTTCAAATATTTTTTTCCCCATTTTTTTCTCCCATTTTCAATTTTTCTCCCATCCCAATTTTCGTATCATCCAATTCAACCCTCCCCTGTCTTTGAACGCTGTTTCTTGCCTCCCACAAGCCGGCTGCAATGTGGACTAAGTCATACATAGCACGAGTCCCCTCCGATACTCGAGGTAACAGCAGTCGCATCTTTCAGCGTCAGGGGTCTGGGCTTTGGAGGGGCCCCGCCCCCCGTCGCTTCCTGATTCTACTGCGCAGGCGCACCAACCGACCTGTAGGAGTCGCTGTCCACAACGCCCGATCCCCACCCATCAGTTTCCCTCCCCCTAATACTGCCAATGTGTATTAGTGCGGACGACCAGCTAAACTGAAAGCAACTGCATGTCCACATAGCCGTTTGACGCGAGGAGCATTTAATTATGTACGCTTGTGTTTGTTTATTCAAACGCCCTCTTGACCGATTTGTATTAAAGGTATCACTGTTCACTGTTATTACTGCCAATAAGATATACAGATGTAAAGGCTGAAGCAGGTTAACGCACTGTGCTTTATCGGCATTGTAATTTAGCGACTAGCCTAGCTAATGATTCTGTATTACTACCGTTGATTGCTATTTTAAAATGATTAACTTTTTATTTATTTGTTTGCCAACTAATTTGAGCCTATTTTATTCACACAAATGCAGGTCGAGTGACCCTTGCTCTTTTGAACTACAGTGTGTGACCACCGCGGCGCTGATACACATCTGTGGCTTTAGTGATTCATGGTGAACGTTTGCCCGTCCTCTCAGGCTGACTCAGGTGGTGTGTGGCAGCCTGGTGAACATCCGGAAGGCCCTGAAGGGTTTGGTGGTGATGTCCGCCGAGCTGGAGGACGTCTTCGACAGTATGCTGGTGGGCAGGGTGCCTGCGATGTGGGCGGCCCGGTCCTACCCCTCCCTCAAGCCGCTGGGCGGCTACGTGGCTGATCTCCTGGCCAGGCTGCTCTTCCTGCAGGTGAGAAGGAACTCGCTGAGGCAGACCTGGGGTGAAATAGTAGCCCGTCTCGGGAGGTAGAGCGGTCGTAATCCGGAGGTTCCCGGTTCGATTCCCACTTCTCCCCGGGCAGCGTGTCGAAGTGTCCTTGAGCAAGACACTTAACCCCTAACTGCACCCGATGAGTAGGTTGAGCACCTTGCATGGTCGCCTCTGTGACCATCGGTGTGTGAATGTGTGAGTGATCCACACCTCGTTTTTGCATTTTTATTTTTTCCCCCTCATTGTTTACATTTTGTACTTTAGTTTGTATAGTGTTTGGACTTTATTCTGTTTTACTGTATGAAGCACAATCTCAGGGGGCTCATACAGAACCACGCATTTCACTGTAATGTACATGTACCTTATATGTAATAATAATAATACTAATGCAGGACCCGTCGCAGAGGTCTTTAATTGGCATGCAATTATCCTCAATGTTAGCGGTTAACACACACACACCGGAACACACACGCATGCATTGTTTTTGTAGGATCGCCGATGCGATACTCCTCTGCGCTTAACCCATCCCGTCGTCCTTCCCCCAAGTGCTCCTGTACGTCTTCGTCAGACACGACAGCGTTAGCGATCTGTTGTGTGCATGTTTTTCCATTGGGTTTCTCTTATCGGGGGGGGGAACCCTTGCGAGCACGGGGAGAACATGCAAACTCCACACAGAAAGGCCTGGGAGATACCCCACCTGGGTAACTGGCATCACGGAACCCTGGACCTTCTTGTACAGCACTGCCACAGGACCTGTGGCATGCTCTGTAAATAGCTCATGTACAGATACCGATATGCCTACTTTGTTTACTTGTTTATTGCACTATGTCGCTCTATTGGTTGGAGTCTTATATTATTACTTGTATTATGCACATCGTTGCGGGCGAGACCCCCCGCATTTCACTGTATACCTGTATGCCGTGACAAATAAAACTCTTGTATCTTCTTGCTGTGAGGCGACAGTGTTGACCACTACACCACCGTGCCGCTTGTGACAAATGGAACAAAACTTGAACTTGAATGGGTGAATGTGAGGAACAAATTGTAAAGCGCTTTGGATAAAAGAGATATATAAATGTACCATGTGCTTGGATGTCTCTCTGTACAGGACTGGATAGACAGCGGCCCCCCCACCGTCTTCTGGCTCTCTGGCTTCTACTTCACCCAGTCCTTCCTCACTGGAGTTTGCCAGAACTTTGCCAGGAAGTACACCATCGCCATCGACCACATCTGCTTTCAATTCGAGGTGAAGTATATTGCGCATAGTTTCAAGTTTCTTTATTAGTTGTCATACAAAAATACAGAATACTTTTATATGAAATGCTTCTTTCTTGCGTATATATATTCAGAGTTAATTATATTGTTTATAGTGCCTATTTTAACTTTTCTACTGTACTATAATCTGTATTGCCTGTATTTATGTCTTTCTACTATTACCCTGTCCATACCTGTACCCCCCCTCCCCCATACTGCTGTCTGAATTTCACCAAGGGGATCAATAAAGGAATATCTCATCTTATCCCTTTCACTACCACTACCAAAGGGTTAACCCTTTCACTGCGACAATACAGAAGGTTAACCCTTTCACTGCCACATGACAAAGGGTTAACCCTTTCACCACACGGTTAACCGTCTGTAGTGTGGTAGTGAAAGGTTAACCTTCTGTAGTGTGGCAGTGAAAGCGACCAGTTCCTTCCAAGCGTCTTTTTTTCGTCAACCCGCTTTGTCTTCTGAGTTTCTTATTTTTTCCCCCGTCATTCTCCCAGGTGACCAAGCAGGAGACCGACATAGAGGACAAGCCGGAGGACGGCGCCTACGTCAGGGGCCTCTTCTTGGAGGGGGCGCGCTGGGACAGTCAGAAGGTTGGTCCTCGGAGAGAGTCCCTCCCTAAGATCCTCTTCGAACCGGTGCCCACCATCTGGCTGAGGCCCGGAGAGATGGCCACGTTCCAGCACAGAGACACGTCTACGTCTGTCCCGTCTACAAGACCAGCGCCCGCCAGGGCACCCTGTCCACCACGGGACACTCCACCAACTTCGTCATGTCGGTGGAGCTGTGCCCTCAGACCGGCCTGAGAAGCACTGGGTGAACCGGGGCGTGGCCAGTCTCTGCCAGCTGGACGACTAGTAGGAACCAGCT
This sequence comes from Notolepis coatsorum, assembly GCF_963971535.1. Lineage (NCBI taxonomy): Eukaryota > Metazoa > Chordata > Actinopteri > Aulopiformes > Paralepididae > Notolepis > Notolepis coatsorum. The sequence continues at coordinate 29,140,369 of NC_140177.1, read as the reverse complement.
GGGTGAACCGGGGGGCGTGGCCTGTCTCTGCCAGCTGGACGACTAGTAGGAACCAGCTGGGTGAACCGGGGGGCGTGGCCTGTCTCTGCCAGCTGGACGACTAGTAGGAACCAGCTGGGTGAACCGGGGGGCGTGGCCTGTCTCTGCCAGCTGGACGACTAGTAGGAACCAGCTGGGTGAACCGGGGGGCGTGGCCCGTCTCTGCCAGCTGGACAACTAGTAGGAACCAGTAGCTTCAACGCGTCTTGTTTTTCTATTCGGTTCTGTTTTTGATGTAGAATAAATAGTACAAGAGGCGCTATTTAATATCACATTTTATTACAAGAAATAATAAATAAATTCAACATAAATACATCTTGATGGCTTCCTATATTACAAGACAGACTGAAATGGCAGAACAACAGAACGTTGGCTGGCATAGAATGTCGTACAAATCATACAGTGCAAGATTCTTCACACTTAACGTGTCAGAAAATAAAGAAAAAAATGACTTTTTCCCCTCCGCCATAGAATTCTTCTTACATTTCTTGCAGAGTGGTCATAATCAAACCCGTTCTCCTGACTGAGGTCATCTCTCGTGTCCGTGTTTCCGATCTCCTGTTCCTGGTAACATGACCTCTTGGAGGAGGAGGAGGACGGGGGCGAGCCGGCGTCAGGTCTCTGTGTCATGTGACTGTAAGTAAAGCGGCTTGGCTTGCTTCCGCAGGCGCTGCTGCGCTCGCAGCTTCCTGCCTTTCTGAGTCGCCAGTCCCATCGGAGGCAGGTAGATCTGCAAGGAGGAGAACAGCGAGACGACACGAGGGGATTCAGCTTCTCAGTAGCACTGCGGCCGTACACACAGGACACAGAAACCGATACTTGTTTCCAGGGGAGGAAACTAACTTTTTGGCTTACCAGTCAACTGGCGAGTATCTGATTTTTTTTACCAGACAAACTGATTTTTTACCAGCCAAAAAAAATCGCTAATTGTGATAATTACTTCTTTGTATGTCTTTGTCTAAATTGATTTTCAATCATAGTAAAAATCACACCGTGTCTCTACTCTTTAAAATATTTATTAGCATAAAACATTAATAACAGTCTCTACTCTTCACAATATTAGCATACAACATGTATTAATCACACTGTCTCTACTCTTCAAAATATTAGGATATCACATATTAACATGAAAGAGGGAACTATTCTGGACTGGGTTGGGCTGAACTAGGCAGTGAAAGATGCTGGACTGGACTGGACTAGGTTGGACTGGTCTAGGTTGGACTGAGTTGGGCAGTGAAAGAACCAAGCATTTCACTGTAATGTAATAGCTAAATAAAACAACTTGACTTGTTACATTTGCACTCTGGTTGTATGCCAAATGTATTCTGGTTGTACTGTACTTGTGCTGTAAGATGACAATACATTGGAACCGAATCGACAACGCTAGGGGTTCAGCAGGTGTATTCTGAATGCCAAGTATGACAACATCACCGTTGTGAAGGGCATATGGGCGAGTGGTGATATGGGGGGAAACCCGGTAATAATAAAATGTCACTCGGCTGCATTTAAGCAAAGCCGCTCAGTATAGTCCACTATGTTGAACGCGCGTTATGGTAGCTTGTTACATGCTAGGTAGCTAGCCGGCTAATGCTGGTTGACTTGTCATTCTCATCCGACTCGAAGGAGACGCGTCGCGTGCTGTTGTTCGCCCCCATGTCAGACCGCACTGATATCCGAAAGCGATGACTCTACATGCAATTATTTTCATCCACTGATGTGTTTTTGTCTAAGTTTGTCTACGTTGTCAAGCCGGTGGCAGGAGTCTGTAGGTCCGCGCGCAGTGATCTGTCCACTTCCCCTAGATGGGCGGCATCTTCTAGAAAATGAGTGTTCATTGGAGGAGCTTAGAGCGCATCTGTACAATGATGATGTTCATTGGTTATGGTTGGATTGAGGCGCAAATGGGAGGAATCAAGGGGGGAGTCAGAGTTCGGCTTGTGCCAGTGAGCGAATCAGCAGATTGCAGAATGATTTTTTTGTTTTGTTTTGTAATGACTAGTACTCGCCAGACTGGCGAGTGCTCTTCATGAATTACTCGCCAAACGTAAAAAATACTCGCATTTGGCGAGTAAAGTGGCCTAATTTCCTCCCCTGCTTGTTTCGATAAAAGCTTTATGACTTACAGGTCTTGGATATGGGTTCCTGTAATGTAGACCTGTCAAAATAGAAGGGGGGGGGGGGGGGGGGGGGGGTCAAGGTTTCTTCAAAGTCGTATGTAATCAGGGAACATGCAACATGCACAGAGCTTGTGTCTTAAGCTTGGAGCACATTGAGATATTACTTGGTGCACACTGAGATATTACTTAGTGCACAGTGAGATATTACTTAGTGCACACTGAGATATTACTTAGTGCACACTGAGATATTACTTAGTGCACAGTGAGATATTACTTAGTGCACACTGAGATATTACTTAGTGCACACTGAGATATTACTTAGTGCACACTGAGATATTAATTGGAGCACACTGAGATATTACTTGGTGCACACTGAGATATTACTTGGTGCACACTGAGATATTACTTAGTGCACACTGAGATATTAATTGGAGCACACTGAGATATTACTTAGTGCACACTGAGATATTACTTAGTGCACACTGAGATATTAATTGGAGCACACTGAGATATTAATTGGAGCACACTGAGATATTACTTAGTGCACACTGAGATATTAATTGGAGCACACTGAGATATTACTTGGTGCACACTGAGATATTACTTGGAGCACAGTGAGATATTAATTAGAGCACTGAGATATTACTTAGTGCACACTGAGATATTACTTGGAGCACACTGAGATATTACTTGGTGCACACTGAGATATTAATTTGAGCACACAGAGATATTACTTGGAGCACACTGAGATATTACTTGGAGCACACTGAGATATTACTTGGAGCACACAGATATTACTTGGAGCACACAGATATTACTTGCAGATCTCTTCAACGACTAAAGCTTTAACATGACAACATCAGTATGTGAACGCATCCACCCGACTTCTAACCCACACAACAGCATGGTACCACATCACCCCAGTCCTAAAAGACCTCCACTGACTTCCTGTCTCCCCCCGGATCTACTACAAAACCCTGGTCTTCATCTACAAAGCCCTTCACCAACTAACTACCCCATCTCTCACCGACCTCCTCTCCCCCTACGACCCTCTCTGTCCCTCTGATCTACCTCAGCCTGTCTTCTCTCCACCCCCAAGTCCAAGCTTCGCAGATTTTGGGGTCAGGGTCTGCCTCCAGGCTCTGGAACTCCCTCCCCCAAGACACTAGATACTTCAACCCGGCCTCAAGACATTAGACAATCCAATCCTGCCTCAAGACATTAGATACTTCAACCCTGCCTCAACACATTAGATACTTCAACCCTGCCTCAAGACATTAGACACTTAATCCTGCCTCAACACATTAGATACTTCAACCCTGCCTCAAGACCGATCTCTTCTCCCCTGCCTAAAGGAACTCTCTGAGTTCCTTTAGCAGAGTAGCCCTGCCTGGAGCCCAAGGATGGAACCTTTGAGTTCCTTTAGCAGAGTAGCCCTGCCTGGAGCCTACGGATGGAACCTTTGAGTTCCTTTAGCAGAGTAGCCCTGCCTGGAGCCTACGGATGGAACCTTTGAGTTCCTTTAGCAGAGTAGCCCTGCCTGGAGCCTACGGATGGAACCTTTGAGTTCCTTTAGCAGAGTAGCCCTGCCTGGAGCCTACGGACGGAACCTTTGAGTTCCTTTAGCAGAGTAGCCCCGCCTGGAGCCTACGGATGGAACCTTTGAGTTCCTTTAGCAGAGTAGCCCTGCCTGGAGCCTACGGATGGAACCTTTGAGTTCCTTTAGCAGAGTAGCCCTGCCTGGAGCCTAAGGATGGAACCTTTGAGTTCCTTTAGCAGAGTAGCCCTGCCTGGAGCCTGGAGCCTAAGATCTCACCAGTATGGGCCCATACTCCATTCTCTACACTGGCTTCCCGTCTCCTTCAGGATAGAGTACACGTTCTCCCTCCTTACCCATCAGTGCATCCACAGCAATGCCCCCTCCTATCTGTGCTCTCCTAGGTGTGCTCATCTATTGAGTGAGAAGAGACAGTTAAACTAATGTTACAAGCTTTAGTCCTATCCCACTTGGACTACTGCCCAACAATTTGCTTGAGCGCTTCAAAGCGGGATCTGGAGAAACGTCAGCTTGCTCAGAACAGAGCGGCACGTCTCGCCCTCCGCTGCTCTGTGAGGAGCAGTGTTGGGGGAATGCATGCCGCTCTGCCTTGGCTTAGAGTGGATCAGAGGCTGGCATGCAGCCTTGTAACATTTTTGTTTAATATTTATAAAACTGGTAAACCTAAGTCTTTGTGGTCAGAACTACAACCCACCAATACTAGACGTGGCTATGTCACCAGACACGCAGTGGGTCTTCATTTTACTCTACCAAGAACAAATGCACTTAAGAGAAACGTAATGTATAGAGCTGCTGCATACTGGAATTGTATACCTGTGAAGATAATGATGATCAACTAGGGGTGTAATGATGCATCGATTAATCTAAATGCATCGATTCTAATGTGACGATTCAACTGCATCGATTTGAAAATGTTAGAATCGATTATAATCGAAATTTAAAACAATTTATTGTTTTTATTGACCTATAGTCCATTCATGCTGAGTGAATCAGTTCCCCCAGCCACATTTGTGTATTCAAAATTTTTTGGGGAATTAACTGATAGAAAATGAATCAAACATTTATCGAATCGTGGTCAAATGAAGAGATTTCATGATGCATTGAATCGTTGCCTGAATAATCGTAATTGAAATTAATCGTTGCGAGGTTGCATCGTTACACCCCTATCAGCAACACATTTACTTTTAAGAAAAAGTTGAAGGATGCTGTTTGGCAAAATACAGTTGAGTTACTGATTTATTTAGTTAGTATTGTTAGATTAGTTAGTTAGTATTGTATTTGTAGTTAGAGCCAGTGTTTTTTTTGTGAGATTTTGAAGATGTTGAGAATGTGCTTAGGCTAAGGTGTTTATGTTTTTATTGTTTTCTTGTTACTGTAATGTAATGTACTGTAATCTTGTAGGTTGTGTGTTAGGACCCCAGGAAGAATAGTCTTTCCCCCATGGGTGTAGACTAATGCTAATGGGGATCCATAAATAAACAAATCTAAAGGAACTCATCACTCCCCCGACCTCCACCCGCTCTGGAAACTCAAACACACTCAAACCCAAACACAAAACGCACAATGGGCGACCGGGCCTTCTGCTCAGCTGCTCCTCGGCTGTGGAATGCCCTCCCCGACCATCTGAGAGCACCACAGTCCGTTGAGGCATTTAAAAAGGGGACTAAAAACATTTATTTTTAACAAGGCATTTGCCTAAATGGACCGAATGATGCCTTGTGGGTTTTTAAAAACGTGATATTTTCTTTTTTTGCCGTCTAGAGCTGACTTTGATCTGAATGTTTCTTTCATTTCATTGGTTGGTTTATACATTTTAATTTTATTATCTTTATCTCCTTTCATGTAGCACTTTGAGATTTGTTACAAATATAAAGTGTGTTACAAATTAAATGTATTATTATTATTATTTATTATCTCCCTTGGCCAGGGGGAGATTCTCCTTTGGCTAAGCGTAAATGTTTGGTTTCCCAATGCGGGGGACCCAGGTTAAAACCCAGGTGGGCTACACTCTTACACTCTACACCAGTGGTGCCCAACCAGTCGATCGCAATCGACAGGTAGATCGCGGGCTGGTTTCAAGTAGATCTCGATTAATAAAATTAGATTATAAAAAAAGAAAAAAAATTGCAAAATCAACTCTGCCTCTCCTTGTTAACTACAACAAGCAATGCTGTTTGTTATTTAAGATGAGGTCGGACTCGGCACTGACAGATTTGTGTTCATTATGCTGCTTTTATAAAGCCTCAAATGACGGCTTACAATATACAATTTTGGCTGGTAGCTCTCGGCTAGGTGGTAAATTAAAAAGTAGATCTTGGTTCAAAAAAGGTTGGGGACCCCTGCTCTACACCATAGGTGTCAAACTCATGGCCCGCGGGCCAAATGTGGCCCGCCACGTCATTTGATGTGGCCCCCAAGAGCTCTGGTAAAAATAAAAAAAAAAAAAAAAAAGTATTTAAACATTAATCTTGGGTTAAAAAATAGCGGCGTTAAAATTATTGTGGGTTAATGCGTTAATAAAGCTTTAACTTTGACAGCCTTAGTTATTACACATTCTTACACATACATGTATGTTGAACATCTGAGGTATTGATGAAGTAACAAAGGAAAAAAGCCAAAAGCACTTACTCCTCAGACATTCTTTGACAATTTTACAGCCCAAAATACAAAAAAGATCCAGGCGGAATAGGTAACAAAGGGTTGAAGAAATATTGTCTGAACTGTCAGATGCAAACTGGCTGTGTGACATAACCGAGCATCTCGCTCAATTGAATAAGAAGCTGTAGGGACGCAAACAAGTCCCACCCAAAACTTGACCAATATAGTTGTGAACTGAGGCAACCCTTATTTTGTTATTTTTGAATAAAGTTACAGTTGTGTGTTCATGCAGACACATAATAGCAATTTCATTACGAATTGAAAATGGGGGACCCTGATGTAAACAAATCGAAAGTCTTTCTCTGGTCTGCATCCCCCTAACAATTGTGTATATCGAGCTGTACTGTACTGTACCCATTCTGCAATCTGTTAATTAAAGTTAATTAAACTATCTTCCATTAGTTGGATGTATGGCCTCTGCAAAGTTGTGTGCAGCCATTTGTTTTTGTAACATCTGCTACATCTGTCCCACGTGTTCTTTGCAGCTCACAGTTGTTAGTTCTGCCCCTCTTGACTGTGACATTTATTTTACATTACATTAACATTTATACGGTCTTTGGCCCTTTGAGGGCAACCATAATGCTGATGTGGCCCTCTGTGAAAATGAGTTTGACACCCCTGCTCTACACGCTTAGTCCAGAAATCAACAAGACATCTCATCTGTCTTCTCTTACCAATTTCTATCCTTGCTTCACATTCTCCCATGCACTTCTTTATTGATTCCTGGTCTGTTAGCTTTAGAAAAACAACAATGAAGGAGATTAGTCATAAAAGCTCTAATAAATATATATATATATATATATATATATGATTAGATTCAAATGTATTATCATACAGCACAAGTACAGTACAACAAAAAGAAGTTTGGCATCCAACCAGAGTGAAAATGTAACGGTAAAGTGCGATAGTAATATACAATGTTCAGGTGATTAAACTGGCTATAAAATATATAAATTAGTAGCACTGAGTAATAGCACTAATCAGATGTATGTACAGAGCTGTAGTATTAATATGTACAGTGATACCGGTATAAATACACTGTGTAAGGAATATATATATATATATATATATATATATATATATATATAAACTAGTGCTGGTTCTATGAGTTGAATCTTTCTACACCTGTTGGTTCTGTTTGAAGAGAGTGCGGGCCTCTTGGACAATGTATTTCCTCTCAGCCTCTGTATCCTGGGAGAGAGACGTCTGGGCCTGCCAGGTTCGGGCAATACGAAACACCCTCATATATAGAGACAGCACCTCCTTACGAGTGGCAGCCGCCATCAGGACTCAAACCTTGAGAAATCACCATAAATAGGTCAACGAATTACATTAAGTCAATATTATAGACAATAATTCATTAAACATTTGAAATTAAGGGGGGGGGGCATGCAGATTTGTCCTTATATTTAAATTTTACAGCTGTCCTTTGTTTAGCCTACTTTTGAGACTATAGTTATTACATAAACTATAATACTGTATTTGGCAATGTATTGCTTTTACAGTATGTTGAACTAAAAGCTCCTATTCACCACTAGATGACACTAAAACACAGTAAATTGTACCATGACTAAGGTGATGTTAGTGGATGTTTTTAATGTTCGTCTTGTTCTTGCTTGAGAAATGTGCCTTTGTTTTGCCCCTTCTATACAAATAGAACGGTGTTTGTGTTCGCAAACAGAAAGCACTGGGTAATATTTGTTGTGAGTCACAGACTATGTTAACGTTGACTAGCTCAACAGCACCTGGTCTAACCTTATTGATTGATTGATTTATTGAAATTTGTATTTAACAGATTGCAGAATGGGTACAATACAGTACAGCTCAATACACACAATTGTTAAGGGAATGCAGACCGGAGAAATACTTTGGTCTTGTTTACATCAGGGTCCCCCAGCTTATACCTTCGATTAACTAGCTATACTTTTTAGATTAGATTACAATGTATTGTCATTATACAGCATAAGTACAGTACAACGAAAATAAGTTTGGCATCCAACCAGAGTGCAAATGTAACACTCTGTGCATCACAGTCACGAAAGGGACTAAGTGCCATAGTAATATACAATATACAGGTGATTAAACTGGGTATAAAATGTATAAATTAGTACTACTAATCATCATACACACCGGTAACAAAATCATTTCGTTTTATCAACGCACAATTAGATTATCGTTTGAATGTATACATTAGAGCATTTGACCTACCTGCTTTGCTCCCATGAAGAGATGGGTAGCTACTTGACAACAACAGTCGCGGTCTGATGACGTACGTGGAATATTTTCCAGAAGCCTCTATTTGACAGAGAATGATTGATTGATTGATTGATTGATTGATTGATTGATTGATTGCTTGAACATTTTATTAACATATTGCAGAATGGGTACAATACAGTACAGCTCAATACACACAATTGTTAAGGGGATGCAGACCAGAGAAAGACTTTCGTCTTGTTTACATCAGGGTCCCCCATTTTCAATGCATCATAACATATGTATACAAATGTATACTCTCTTTTTTTTTTTTACTCTTTTTGTATCACAAACAGTACTGCTACATGTATACATCTATACATTTATGACATACCAGATTTACAAATACAGTACTGTTTGTGATACAAAGAGTAAAAAAAAAAAGAGAGTATACATTTGACGAAGAAACTGTACATTGGAGGGGGTGGGGGGGGTTAGGTATACACTGTACATTGGAGGTGGTTGGGTGGGTGGGGTGGGGGGGGATGGGTAGGCGGGTGGGGGGGGGGGGTGTAACTACATTGGATTATCGACAAAACATCGATGATGCTCTGATTGATTGATTGATTGATTGATTGATTGATTGATTGATTGAAAATTGTATTAACAGATTGCAGAATGGGTACAATACAGTACGGCTCAATACACACAATTGTTAAGGGGATGCAGACCAGAGAAAGACTTTCGTCTTGTTTACATCAGGGTCCTAGGGTCCTCTACTAGCAACCCTGCTAATGTTGGCATTTTTTTTAGTTTTTTTTTTATTTGTATTAATTTATAAATGTATACACTGTTGATTAATATGCACTGTCTGTCCCTCAAATAAACTAAGTAAACTAAACTAAACTAAATATTGATTGAAAAAAACAATGATACTGCGGTTTGTTTTGTACGCGTGCGTGGAACGTCAGCTGTGCCTGTGTCGGTCTGTCTGCACTGAGCTCGAGGCGGAGGATGCTGCTGCTGCTGATGCTGCCACTGAGGCGCGAGACCCTCTGGACCCCGGCCGCGGTGTGGTGGACGGTCGTCATCTGTTAAAAACACAACAAGAATGAACCTCTATGGCGACGTGGTTCGACACCGCTGTCGGTTGTTATTATTAATATCATTACCGGTGTCGACGGCGCGTTCGGTTCTGGTGAATGTGTTTCTGGAACGGGAATAATAACTGAAAAAAAAGGACGTTTTCCTCGCACAGCAGCCTGGCCTGTCTTCACACAGGTGGATGTTATTGGGATTTTTCTCCCGTTCGAAGCGGTTTAAATATGGAAAACAATGTCGAAATGTGGATATAAACATCTCCACAACAACAACTCCATATCTATACGTTTTTATCGAGGGATATTGTTAGCGATATATTATCCTCTACCGTTATTTCCCATTCGAGAGAGAGAGAGAGAGAGAGGGGGGATGAGGATGGACTGTTTGGCGTGCTGCTCGCTAGCTATAGCTAACAAGCTAATTATTTGGGTAACGTTAGCTATAGCCGCTTCCCCGGGTAATGGGTTCGGTGGTCGGTGTGGAGTTAGCCGCTAGCGTCGGTACACCGTTCATCAGCCGGTCGCGTCTCTAGGTAGATAATCATATCATCCACATCATGACATTGCGATTTTTTTTCTCCGAGTAACATTGAATTGCTTTGAATCAAAGGAAGTCCTCCTGGCTCTGGTTTGTTTGACCACTGGCTGCGATGCACTCTCTCTCTCCTCTAACGTTACAAATGAGCTTGCGAGAGATAATCCTCAGCGAGATGATTAGCTAATGAGACAGAGTGTAGATCAACGCTGATTTGTGTCTCATGTGTTTGTTCAGCTTGTTAGCTTGGAGGTTGTGTTTGTTGTCAGTGCAATTCTACTATAGGATGTTATTTCGCTTCAGGCCACAGCAGTGGAAGCATGTTGACATCAGCTCTGATATGGCAGCAAGATAATCTGGCAACAGCCAGGAGTGGTCCTCCTCCTGCCACGACCAGTTATTATGACATAGTAAAGTCAAAATAAGATTGTATCAAGTCCCTTTTGGGGTTTGTCCAAAATGTTGCTGGCAACTAGTCAGTTATTTGTGAACATTGTGAAAGCTTGTCAGATTTACTGGACATGGCATGATATCACCCAGAACCTTGTGTGATATGGGGGTGAGTCTTTATTTTGCCTCACCGACACTGATTCAGAGAACAGCTTAATTAAATCTTGAAGCTGTTTTCTTGTGCTGTTTTTCTTCTATGATATCAGTTTAGTTTTGTTCAGTAATTTCAGAACTAGACAATGAGGATAGGATAGAGTCTCGCACATTATTATCATTCAAAGAATTACATGATGCCTTTGTTGAGGACGTGTTGTGTAAAATCATGACAATATTCAAATTGACCATTGGGTCTTGTCTTTGAGATAAGCAGCTTTTCTCAACGCCGCTAAGGACATTTTGCATAAATGGAACAGATGGCGCCGCCCGGCCCTTTAGGGCTGCTGGAGTTGGAACACCCATCTCCCCTTGGACTTCACCTTATGGATTCGGACAAAGGAGTCACGTTCCCTGAGGAAGGTTTGGATTTCAAAGACATCGACCTGAGCGACGATGTATCTCCAAGCTGTGAAGAGGTTTTCCCAGAAAACGCCCTTGATTTAAACAGCCTGCTATGGACCTCCGGTTATTCCTGCGGGAACCACATCTTGTCTCCATTGCGGGGAGATCGATCTAGTGATTCCCACGGCGTTCTCCAGAGTACACGTCTAGGGGAATCGCCTCTTAGAGAAAAGGCTGAGGAACCTGTTGACTGCACGCTATCGTGGCCATTTTCTCCCAGTCCTGCAGATTTACGGCGGAAAACCCCCGCTCGCGAGGATCCGAACCCCCGGCAGGACGTACCCATCGACGACGCAAACAATCTGGGGCTGCTAATAGCTCTTACCGAATGTTCCTCCCCGGTGAAGAATTCAGACAGGACTGCAGCCGCCCGCACGGCATCCGCTCTGTTGGCGGAGCTCTTGTCGTGTGAACTCCCCCCCTCTCTCTTCAGCCCAGAGTGCTCAGGTGAGCTCAACCCACCGGGTGTCAGCAAGGAGCCGTCGCTCCCGCCACTGACGGAGGAGGGGGCCCTCCCTCTCCCACGGGGCGGGGAGGCGCCGGTGTCACCTGAAACCAGGGACAAAGGTTTATCCTGGGAGCCGGGGACTGATCTGCCTGCAGTCTGTAACACAACCCCAGATGCTTCACCTGAGAGTCGCCGGCTCTCGCACAACACCATCCCCACCGACTGCATCGGCAGCTCGCCAGAGGCAGCGTACGGATCTGTGCCTTTACTGGATTCGGAGGTTCCCGATCGCGAGAGCGGCCTCGGCTCCTCCGTTAGTCACGCTTTGCCTTCGTCGTCGCCCTCGGAGGAACCGCGGAGGGAACGTGGCACGTTGGCTGCTCTCGTTAAAAACCCGACCTCGGAGCACCCGGGTGAGGAGGGCGATCTCTCCCTTCACCGACCATCCCCGAACTGTAATACATCAACGGAGGCCCCGTTGCTAAGGCTGCACTCTGATGGGGATGCACCGGCGCTGGGTGACCCGCCCGGTGACCGTTGCGAGAGGAATGGCTCACGGGATTTGATGGAAAGTAAACGTCTCTCTGATGTCAAACATGAGAGGGTTGAGGAAATGGCTCTGGATCAGTGCTTGACCACAAATGAGCTCCACGACGAGGAGGAAGCGTCGGGTCTGAAACCACCCGAGGGCGTTCATCAGGATCACCATGTTCCTGATTTGCAAAGTGAGCAGGGCGATGGGGAAAGGTCGACGGACTCGAACCCGCTCTGACTCTCGGACCGTCACGAAACGGATACTTTTGGTTTTCCAGTTCGGGAGTTAGGCAGTTCGTCTCCTGAGCCCGGATGGACTAGTGGGGAAACGGCGGAGACAATTTCCCTCTCTAAAATGGTGGTGTCCGACTCCATGCCCATGGTTTCCACCCAGAGTCAAAGGGAGGAGGACGTGTCCCCGCTGAAGGCGGTGTTTGACGCTTTGGACCAGGACGGCGATGGCTTCGTTCGCATCGAAGAGTTCATGGCGTTTGCGGCTGCCTATGGGGCTGATCAGGTGGGTTTTCTGTCCTGTTATTGTCCTGTGTGTTGATTTCCTCTTTTATATTAGACAGTTATTGGATAATGCAAACCAGATCAAGCCCCTGTATGTAACATCAAAAGATGTCCATTTTGACTAAATGGTTTACTATTGATTTTCCACTCTTACCTCAGAGAGCTCCCTGTAAAGGCTTGGGTTGATTTCCCCCCCCACACACACACACATTTTCAGTTCAATGTTTGTTGATACTTAACGAGACGTTGACATTTGATATGTTCTGAAATGTGTCATGCCATGAACAAGATGAGTAACACACAGTCGAGTGTCTCGTCTAATCGTTTTGACTGAAACTAGGTCTCTGTTTACAGTACGCACAACGTAAACATTGTCAGAACAATCCTCTCTGATATCGATAGTGCATCTGGTGCAATGTACTGTACTACTAATCCAGTCTTATCTATTTCTCTGAATGTTGCTAGCTTAAAGCAGTTTGTTGTAGATGCGTCTTCTTCCCTTGGATAAGTAGTGGGGAGTTGCAGGGGTTTTATGTTACCCTGAAACACAATAGAGCAGAGGAAACGCGACCCTGGTATGCAACATTAGAAAACCAGCGCTGTGAAGGAAGGGTGCGCTGCATTTACAACACGAGACAAAATGAGAGCAACGCGGCATTCGGCAGAATAATCGTTTTATTTTGATTATCTTGTTTTCATGAGCGTGGGGACGTCAAAATCAGAATTGACACAAGACAGTGATTAATTGCCCAGCCCTACCATTCTATAGCAGAGAGCCTTCTGATGTACAGTAATACCCCCCAGCCTCAGTGGTTTCCTTTTAGACCCATCATCAGTTTAGTGATCTAGTGGCAACTGTGGGATATTTGTAGATATCCTGATGAAGAATGTTCTCAGTCAACCGAGGTTTGGATAATAACAAAGGTTTATTAACCAAACAGATAGATTACATAGAGAGAATGGCTGAGGGCTTTCCCCAGGTGATCAGCTGAAATGACCCAGGTAAGAAGCCCTCGATTGTGGTCGGGAGGAGCCCTATATAGTTCAACAAGGGGGGGTGTGTGGTCCCATTTAATAGGTCAAATGGGGGGGGGGGGGGGGGGGGGGGTACAGGTTTGGGGAGAAAGGGGAGGGGAATGTCTTATTCCACAGAGAGGGGGGGGGCACAGGTAAGGGGGACACAGGGGAGGGGAATATATTTACATGAGGACATTATATTATACCACAATACTCACTTTTCTCTGTTATAATGTGGGTGAGATTAATGTATAACATACCAGGATTGTTTGGAACAGGTAAAAGTGAAAATAGAAAACAATTAAAATAATGAAAATTTTGGCCAATGTGATCTGGTTGTTGGCATAACAGTTTAAAATATAATTATTTACATATATGATTCATGACATGATCGACTGGACTGCGGTCTGTGTTATTTTGATATCGGAGATGTGGGGATAGATATCACCCTTTTCTTTTATTTATCGCTCAAAATATCTATATCAATGAGTGGTCCTCAACTCTGATATCAAACAATAATTAACATAATCATTAGAAGCTATAGCTGGGCATATATCTTGGCATACCTTCAGTCGTTCATGTCGTGACTCAGGGGAGCTAATGTGATGGTTGTACATACAGGAATCGTAATAAACCAATTAAATACATGCACTGTCTCTGTGTGGTCAGAGTGCACAGGGTGAACAACAAAATTGTGTGCAGGAATAGGATTTACACATAAGGCTAATGTGTACAAAAACATTTTAACAACCGTTAACCTGGTGGTTAATAAAACTAACATGATTGATTATGGGAAACTGTTCAAAAAATATATATATGCACATTTTATAATGATTCTTGATGAAATTACTTAGTTGTATTTAACCTGAGTTTGAGTGTCACTTTCATCCGTGATTGAAAGATTGATCTTTACTTAGAATCAGGCAATTTTGTAACTTAAGTAATTCAAATGTGATGTAATGTGATCATGTGACCACTTCTTCCTTCAGCAATACATTTTAGTTCATTATTACTAACCATTGTTAATGCTTTCTCATTGATTTCTTTTCATCACATCCCTAGTTCATCGTTTTGCAGATACATACAATTGTGTGAAAAGTTTCCTGCTTGTGAAGGTATTAATCTGAATGATGTTGCGTTGTTGTTGACAAGGTGTTCTCTGTCGGTCGTGTGGCAGGGCCAAATAGTAACACATAAAAATTACATAAATACATAACAATGTGGACACTGTGTTCAGAAGTCTCTTGGTTCACAGGTCTCTGATGATGTGTCTCTTGTTGACGATGCAGTCGGGAACATTCACTCCTCCATCATTCAGAGGGGGCCTACAGGAGGTTGCCGTCCACTCCCTGTGTACCTTGTCAAGGGTCACCGGTAGCAGTATGCTAGTAGTGGCCTTGCAGACTCTTTTCCTGGAGCCTATGTTGTTCTCCACCACCATCACATGTCTGCCACTGTGCTCACGCTTGACCTGTATCAGGCCTAGAGACATGGCGGTAGGGTGGTCTTGAACGTGCTGTGTGGTGGTTGGTCCCAGTCATCGTGGTACCAGAGGGGCGAGGGTTTGCTGGTGTAGTGGCCTGTCTGTAGGACGCTCTCTCTCACACGGATGACAATCTTGTCATGGGAATCCACCTTGATGGTCGGGGACTTCTGTTCCCTTTTGCAGATGGTCTGCCGCGGGTCGCCGGGGTGAGGCTGCATGTCGTCCTTTCTGTCTCTGCTCCCCTTCCTTTGGGGACGTCTGTGTTGTGTGGGCTGGTGGTTCTCCCACGGTTGTTGTCGTCGCCCTGGTGGTCCTCTGCTGTCGTGGGTCGCTCAGGTCACTGGGTTGTGTTTCTCTTTGCCTGGTCCTGCCGTCGTTCGTGGTTCAGGTCACGCGTTGTCTCACTCGTCCTGTCCTCTCACCAATTTGTGATCTGAGGATGATAAAAAAACTGCCTTAGAAAACTCCTCACATAAATGATTCAACGCCTTTCTGCTACAGAGGAAAATCATTTAGGGTTAATTAATTTCATTGTGTAATACCATCGTGCATTTGATATCGTTTGGATCCGATCTTTGCATGGAATCAGAAACATTTATTTTTTATCTTTATAATCTGTGATGTCAAATTTAATTTGATCTTACCTCAGGATGCGTTTGGTGTACCTCAGGATACTTACCTCGCCACGCCTTCTCTGGCGTTCTTCACGTCTCAGTGTGGCTCGTCATAATTTAGCATGGGGAAAAAACATCTAGGCAGCCAGTTAATTTTGCATGAAAAACAATCATTCATTTTCTCGTCTACTATTAAGTAGTATTAATTTAATTACCTCTAATATACCTTGTGCATTTTGATAATCATTGTGTAAATGATTATCCTGCTTTCAACTGATACAAATAATTCTAACCCTAGCTAACCTTACTGTCATGCATTTGTCCTAATAAACTAACCTACACTGTAGCACTCAACACTTTGATGACCATTGTTACTCAGCTGATAGAGTTGTGCCCTTTTTGATGTCCTGTCATACAGACCCTGTGAGTCGCTTTTGGATAAAAGTGTCAGCTAAATGATCAATGTACTTGTATATCTTGTACATTTAGATAATTGTGCTGCAATTTTGGTGGTTGATATTTTGCAGTCATGGAAATGTATTAGTTTGTTAAAAGAATCATGCATGTTATTGGTTATAAGCAGAGAATAGAAGGAGGGGATAGCATGCAAGTTATGTTATTTTGTTAGTATGGGAAATATGGTGCCTTTCATGACTGCAAATTCTTCACCCGTGTCTGATTCATGTTAACTAAGTGGTTCCATACCCTGTGGGTTTCAAGTGTCCATCCTGAATAGTGTCTGCTATCGTCTCACAATTGATTTCCCTTTAGCTCCAAACTGCTTTGTGTTCTAATGTAGATTAACTCAGTCCCTTTCTGTCTCTTGATTGTCTGTTTGCTTCCTGTAAACAAAATTTACATGTGGGTGTTTGGATGCAGATTTGTTTTAAATGGTCAATCGATTGTCTCTCAGCTCCACACCATCTTCGGTTGACATGCAAATTGTTGGAGTTTCAGTCTTTTGTGATACAATTTGGGTGTAGGTCTCTGCATCTCGCCTCAGAGCCTGACTGAAAATAAAAACACATGTTAATTTTCCACTCCTAAGACCATTTGAGTGGGTTCTTTGTTGATCGTCTGTGAGCTTAACAAAACATCAGCTAGTTCTCATCCATCCCATCCTAGGATGTAATGATAGTGTTATCATTTATCAATCATATCGCATATGTACACAAGCATCATATGAATGTGGAACCACACATTTTGAATCATGTTTAGTCTTACAATGGAAAGGGCTAGTTATCTTTCATTGGTTCTTTAGATAAACACATTAACTCAAGTGAATATAACCTAAACATCTTACTTTTAAACATAATCTATGTTGTTTGTGCCCTTTTTCAACATTAAAAGCTTATAAAGTCTAATCTAACGCTGTTTATGTGGACTACAATTCCTGTACTGCCATATACTGGAAACCGGAAGTGTTTGTTTAGCTCCCCGTATTGGTCGGTATGACCGGTACGCCCACAGATGTATTATAATTCTGAAACAGACATTGTAATTAGCTTTATGTGACTTATAATGTGTAAATTAAAGCAACATAAACACTCAAGTGATCTGAGAGAGTTGTAATTTACTGTAACTGAGATGATAGTTATGTATGTACAGTTTCTACGTAAAATGTATATACTCCCTTTTCTTTACTCCTTTTGTATCACAAACAGTACTGAATTTGCAAATCTGGTATGTCATAAATGTATAGATGTAGCAGTACTGACTATCTGTATGTCATGTATGTCATATATGTCCTGATGAATTGAAAATGGGGGACCCTGATGTAAACAAGACGAAAGTCCTTCTCTGGTCTGCATCCCCTTAACAATTGTGTGTATTGAGCTGTACTGTATTGTACCCATTCTGCAATCTGTTAATAAAGTTTTCAATCAATCAATCAAAGCATCTATATTTATGATTTTCATACTCACCGGGGAAAGCTGTTGTGTTCACGTTGGATCCTCACAGTTCAGTTCAGTTATTGAATAACCATATTAACTTACCCCCTTTTGTGCCCATGTGTATCTTTAATCGAATAGTGGTTCCTGAGGCTGTAGCACGTTACGTGTCGTCAATGCAATGTTCGGTTCGTTTCTCCGGTGGTCTGGGATAATGCAACCCTGGAAACACTCTTCTGCATCTCGCCACCGCAACTCAACACTTTCCAATAGCAGCGCGCACATACATATACAAATAAAACATACTACACGTGGATTTCATATACCCTCGGCCTTGGGCACATTAAACTTTACGTTCGCCTATGGATAGTTTCATATAAAATCATAACTCCACGGCGCGCATAGCGTGACGTCATCGCTCCAAGCAACGTTCGTGCGTTCTCATTCGCCTCGGAAATAACGCTTTGCAATCCTGCATACTAGTTCCGCGAGCTCTCAATAGTCTGGAATTTACCTAAACCCAGCGTTTTGTTACCGAATGAACGCGCCTGTGCATATGTGAAACGTAAACAAACTGAAACGATAAAACTATACTTCCCCAAATGGTCGTTCCCGTGGGCCGGTTTTGTTGGTTCCGGAAATTACTATCCTAGTTTGTCGCGTGAATTGCACCTCAATGTTATTCTCTGTATAACGGTACTCGTCTCTCAATGCTCGGCGCGATATCAGTCGGCATATTGTGCGTATACAAACGAGACTTTAAACAGACAAACAAACATTAATACATATAAGTTAACGTGTGTGTATATCTGACTGTTTTGGATCGATGTTCGTTTAGTCGACCAGCATCTGCTGCGACAAGGCATTTATCCCTTGATATATAACTATACATCGTTATTAAAGTCATAACGACCGAACCCGACTTCGAAATTTACCAGCGATATATTAGATGTGAATATACCGTTTAATCATACTCTCGGTCTCTTCAACTCGCGACTAATGTCCCGTTTAATGTACTTTCCGCGACTGATGTCCCGTTTAATGTACATTCACGTACTCCCGGGGCATCGCGTAATCATGTACTACTAGGACATCGCGTGATCATCTTCCCGCTATCTGTATGATCAATTGGTTAATTTAATCCAAATACATCGTTTTCAGGAATGGAAGAGATTGTGGGCTTAGTTTGAGGTTGAAACAATGAATATTATGACGCTACTCTGGTAATTTCTAATTATGATTCCATCAGCTTCTCGGTCCTAACTTCCCGCCTCTTTGCAAAGGAATCACAGAACGTTTTTAACAGAGTAGCGTTTTCAAGGATATCACATCTAATAAGCCCACGTTTCTTGCCTTGTTGCCTATATATCAGCTAGACTTGGGTTAGCAATCCAACAACCTTATTTTGTGTGCCTTAGCTTTTGGTCGGCTCCAACTCGACCTGGAATAGCACTTCAACCTTTGTGCCTAAACTTTTGGGAATAGCACATATAACCCATCCTCTCAGAACCGCCTGATAAGGACCCAGGTGCACGCGCGCCCTGGTAACGATTCTCAATACAGATCAGATATATTAATGCACATTATTCTTACTCAGCCATGATCAATATTTGACAACATTCTGTAATATTCACCTGGCACAGAGAAAAGCGGGAAGGTTTTAATTCCTTGCCATACATTTTTGGTCGACCATCTATTATACTCACTTTTCTCTGTATAGCTGAAACGATACAGCACGCCGGGAGGACGCAAAAAGTCCGTCACAAGTTCGTAGACGCCAATTGTGGGATATTTGTAGATATCCTGATGAAGAATGTTCTCAGTCAACCGAGGTTTGGATAATAACAAAGGTTTATTAACCAAACAGATAGATTACATAGAGAGAATGGCTGAGGGCTTTCCCCAGGTGATCAGCTGAAATGACCCAGGTAAGAAGCCCTCGATTGTGGTCGGGAGGAGACCTATATAGTTCAACAAGGGGGGGGGGGTGTGGTCCCATTTGATAGGTCAAATGGGGGGGGGGTACAGGTTTGGGGAGAAAGGGGAGGGGAATGTCTTATTCCACAGAGAGGGGGGGGGGGGCACAGGTAAGGGGGACACAGGGGAGGGGAATATATTTACATGAGGACATTATATTATACCACACAACCTTTTACACTCATAACTATCCTCCCCTTATGAACTATCCTCCCCTTATGTTCCCCTCGGAGAAGCTCAGATCGGTTTAATGGTTTACTTTTGACTAATTCTGCCACACATTATTAAAAACCATGCTGGGATTAATATATAGGCCTAATCTGTGTTTTGGGAAGTGTTCAAGAATTAGGGATTAGGGTCGTCATTCAGGTAAAAGTCTTGATAAAAACACATTGTCTGTAATGAATGGTGTCAGGCCTGGCTCTCGTCCATTTTGATAAAGACTTGCGTCTATAAACAGTGTCAATTATTGCTTTAGATTATTGCTGAGAGGCAGTGCACTAGTGAGGGGGACCAGGCTGTATCAGAGCTGAGAGGTAGTGAGGACCAGACTATATCAGAGCTGAGAGGTAGTGAGGAGGACCAGACTATATCAGAGCTGAGAGGCAGTGAGGAGGACCAGGCTGTATCAGAGCTGAGAGGTAGTGAGGACCAGACTATATCAGAGCTGAGAGGCAGTGAGGAGGACCAGGCTGTATCAGAGCTGAGAGGTAGTGAGGACCAGACTATATCAGAGCTGAGAGGCAGTGAGGAGGACCAGACTGTATCAGAGCTGAGAGGCAGTGAGGACCAGACTATATCAGAGCTGAGAGGTAGTGAGGAGGACCAGGCTGTATCAGAGCTGAGAGGTAGTGAGGACCAGACTATATCAGAGCTGAGAGGCAGTGAGGACCAGACTATATCAGAGCTGAGAGGCAGTGAGGACCAGACTATATCAGAGCTGAGAGGCAGTGAGGAGGACCAGGCTGTATCAGAGCTGAGAGGTAGTGAGGAGGACCAGACTATATCAGAGCTGAGAGGCAGTGAGGACCAGACTATATCAGAGCTGAGAGGCAGTGAGGACCAGACTATATCAGAGCTGAGAGGTAGTGAGGAGGACCAGACTATATCAGAGCTGAGAGGCAGTGAGGACCAGACCAGGGTTAGAAATTAACATTTTTTTTCAAGGGCTTTTTTTGCCCCCCTTAATTGATTTTCGGGGGCTTTTTTTGTATTTCGGGGGCACTGCATTTTTATGATAAACGGTAGGGGTGGGACGGTTCACAAAATGGACGGTTCGGTTCGTATCACGGTTTTGGGGTCACTGTTTTCAGTTCGGTTCGATATAAGTAAATTTTTATAAAAAAAAATGTAACACTCAAATCTAAACATGCTTCTCATTTATTAAAAAAAATAAAAAAGTTGACAGTGTTAGTGTTTACAGCCTTAAATAATGTTTGGCACACAAAGACCGAACTGACTGAAAAATAGGCTACATTTGTAGTATTAACTTAGTGCAAACAAACAATATGCTCAGCCAGCACTAGACTTTCCTTTCTTTAATATAAACACAAAAAAACAATGTCAACCATGTTTAAATTCCCTGATTGTCAGTTCTTAATGGAAATATTCGTGTTCTGCTTGAAATTATTATGTATCTGTCTACATTTATTTAGACTAACATTATTTAAATATTGAGTGCAACTGTGGTGGATTACGTAATTCGGTGAGTTGGAACTATCTATGGGTTGGCGCCGGGTCCCCACGGACATTTTATTGTCACGCACCTTCAGCTCAGGCAATGTTATTATCAGCTCCGGTAACGTTAGGAGGTGATGGCATGCAGTGGGAAAGCGGCAATAGTCCCGGTTGGAGTTAGTAAAACACAGTTGTATGTTAGCCTTCTTGGATGTTGAATAAACGCCTATCATTGTCTTTAAACACCCCGCCTCTCAGACTCCCATTTCCTTCTCTGCTAGCTAGTAGCTACGGTAACATTTCGTTGACTGTATTACCTCGCGGGCTGATTCTATAGTTAAAACGTGCGTTGTTTTGTACAAACTGCTAACGCTATGGCAAGATGTGTGTATGCCTATGTAATGTTAATGGCTATGTTTTTAAAGTCGTAATGAAGATTGATTTAGATTGTGCTTGCCATTTGTACACAAACTGACTAGCACCTGGCTCAGCTGCAGTGCTGCAGCAGCCAGTGCTCACCTCCGCCAAATGAATTCTTTTTATTTGCGCGTCATCTGAACGGTACGATACACAGACGCGCCATTACCGGATAAATATATATATATAATTAGTAAACTGTCGGGGGCATTTTGTGCCCCCCTTAACTGATTTTCGAGGGCATTTTGTCCATTTTCAAGGGCATTATGCCCCAAGCCCCCGTTAATTTCGAACCCTGCCATAAGCAGTTTATGAAACTGCCATGGTTGTACTTACTACCTCTTAGACTACTTGTACAAATTATATGAAATATTTTTACTGGGAGGCGGAGCTGAGCGATCATGGAGTAGACGTGTTTCACATGAGCTCCCTTCTACCGTGCTGAATATACGTTTCTTCCCATTAGTCTTTATTTTATTTTTATTTGTTTTTTATCCGTTTGCTAGGTCGTCGTGTTTAGTATACTGTCATCGCCTTTTTTTGACTTTCTGCGATGACAGGGGTGGAAACTAGAGCCATGAGCGCCCCAACCAGCAAACCACCACCACCGGGCCTGGCCGCATCGTCGTCCGGTGTCGGGGAAATAAGCGAAGCTGTGCTCTTGGTCATGACCAAGCTACACGCAGACTCTGAGGCACGCGTCGCTGAAGCACAGAAGAAAGTGTTGGCGGATTTTTGTGTCAACCTCCGTCGTGAGATATCGGAAGAGATACGGCTGGCGGTGGTCCCGCTGACAGACAAGATGGAGTCGATTCACGCTGCCTCATCGGCTAATGCTAACGAACTAGCCATGCTAACGACGGAGGTATCATTACAGTGCGAGAAGATGGCGGGTCTCGAATCCGCCCTGCTGGCTAGGCAGGCTGAAGTCAACAAACTACAGTCGGCAATGGAGGAGATGCAGTCCCGGGATAGACGCCACAACGTCAGGATTGTTGGAGTACCGGAGGCCAGCGGTGAAGGCCGTCTCTCTGAGACCATGCCCGAACTGCTGCAGAAAATACTAGGGACGGACGTCCTCCCTTCGCCTCCTGTCTGTGAGTCGGCCTACAGAGCGGGCAGGTTTTCTCCCGGCGTGAACAAAGAGCCGAGGCCCATCATAGTCAAGCTGAACAGGCTTCAGCAGAGAGAACTCATCATGCGGTCGGCTCGTACCAGAAGGGGTAATCTGAGGCTTGGCGATCACAAAGTGGCCATTTTCGAAGACTTTACGCCGGAGGTTCAAGCACAGAGAGGCGAATACAAGGTGGTCCTGACTAAGCTATGGAAACTAGGCCTGAGGCCCACGTTATTCGCTCCCGCGAAATTATCTGTATTGGAGAAGGTCGATGGTCAGCGTTCATTTTGGTCGTTGGCTAAAGCGAAGGAATATCTCGTGGGGATACCCGGGACTGTTGCTTAATATCTATGTCGGGTGAGTGACTTGGCGGTGTGGGCCTATATACAATGATTAGGCCGACTATTCACAAATACTTGCTGTCATGCCCAGACATGCTAACTGCCCACTGCCCATCCAACTAGCGGGGCTTCCCAATGACTTCTGTTACTTGCTAAAGCTGACCTCATGGTCGTACTTGTGTATCGCCTCTTTGGAAGCTAACGAGCTAGCTGAACAATGTACATAATAGGCTAACGTGCTATCCGGATTCATCACTAGCTTACGCGCTAGCCTCGGGCTAGCTGAGCGGGCTTCGTCTATCGTCTGCGCTGAGACATTCGAGACCCGTTAATGGTTACGTATTTTGGTTGCTGTTGCTGTTCAAAGTGACATTGGTTTGCACAATTCAAGAGTGATCGGGTCCTTAACTAACTTCTGGTATGCTTTTATTTTTATATCCAGGTTGTTTTGAGCTTTGGGATCCAATAGTAGAAGCCAAGGTCGGTTGAATATGCATATACAATATATGATAACAGGTTTGGTCGGGTATGGCTTGCACTTTATGGCTATATGGTTATATGGCTTGCACTTTAGCCATAACCCTCTTTTCCTTTTTTTTTTTCTTATTGTCGCTGTTTTTATGTCATCTGTATGCGCGATTTAAATGTGATCCGATTCTACCTTGGACTAACTGCTGATATGCCTTAATTTTGTTTTGAATTTTCCGTGATCCATTTGTGCTATAACGTTGCGACATTAATATGCAGACTCCAAGGTAGATGGTTACAGGGTTGATGTTGAGTAATTATATAATAAGGGCTAATTTTTCCATTATAGCTGTCATGTTAGGGCCAAGGCTCACGTTGGCTCTCGACCGAATATACATAAAATATGTGATAACAGGCTGGCTTAGGTTTAGCTTGGCTTGCACTTTAGCCATAACCCTCTTTTTCCTTTTCCTATTATTGTCGCTGTTTTAATGGCATTTGAATGAGCAATTTAACTGTGATTCGATCCTACCTTAGACTAACTGCTGATATGCTTTGATTTTGTTTTGAATTTTCCTTTATCCATTTATACTATAATGTTGCAACATTAATATGCAGACTACGAGGTAGATGGTCACAGGGTTGATGTTGAGTAATTATATAATAATGGCAAATTTTTCCATTATAGCTGTCATGTTAGGGCCAAGGTTCACGTTGGCTCTCGAACGAATATACATAAATATGTGATAACAGGCTGGGTCAGGTTTAACTTTGCTTGCACTTTAGCCATAACCCTCTTTTTCCTTTTCCTATTATTGTCGATTCTTACATAGGTTATGTCATTTCAGCCGTTGTGCCTGATCAGAGGGACTGCTTCAGGGGTGCACTTTAACCATAACCCCTTTTTTCCCCTTCTTATTGTCATTGTTTAATTGACATTGTTCACACAATTTTGCACAATTAACCTGTGACCCGATCCTGCCTTAGACTATCGGCTGGGATGCTTTAATTTAATTTTGTTTTGAATTTTCCTGTACCCATTTGGGCTATAACATTGCGACGTTGAAGCGCAGATTCGGAAATAGATGGTTGCAGGTTGATGTGGAGTTATTATTTAATAATGGCTATTTTTACCATTATGGTTGTCTTATGTTGGGGCCAGGGCTCAGGTGGTTTTCGACCGATATCTTTATTGAATTTTATTTTTATTATTATTAGTGTTTATTGGACTAGTGGGGGTTTACTCAGGGGTTTATCTAGAGGGGGGTTGGAGTGGGGAGCGTCTTTTTGGATCCATGTCTCTAGTGGGAAGTGATAGGAAGATGACCATCCTCAGTGGATGGGGCATAGGGTGGGGATTGGAGAGTGGGTATAGGGGGGCTAATAATAGGACGGGTGGGTTAGGGTTTAGAGTAGAAGGAGGGGGGGTTGTAGCTGGGGTGGTATTTTTATGTGTTTTATGTACTGTTGTCTTATATGTGTGTAATTGTTCCTCCTCTGAACTCCTGGGATTGACCGTCTGGGCCCGCCTGGATCAGCGCCTCTGTACTCGGCCTGGCTGCACTGGTATGTTCTCTACGCATTTAGACGAGCTCGACCATGGCTAAATTGAATATTTTAATTTGGAACGCAGGAGGGCTTAACGCCCCACACAAGCGTGCCAGTGTCCTTTGGCTATTGAAGAGGAGAAATATTGACCTTGCTCTCCTTAGTGAGACGCATTTATTGGTAGGCGACGTGTCAAGACTGGCAAATCGGCAATATCACGTTATCTCCTCATCCTCAGCCGATGATAAGACAAAAGGAGTAGTCATAGTTACAAGACGTAACCTTGATATCAAAGTCTTGGATGTATGGTCGGACACGGAGGGAAGGATTACTATAGCAAAAGTTGAATTCTTGCATAGGAAGATGGCTATAATAGCATTGTATGCTCCTAACACATTTGATTCAGCGTTCTATAATACAATCACGAAGAATATGTTGGAACTTAATGGATACGCTCTCATTGTGGGTGGCGATTTTAATGCGTGCTGGGATGCGGAGATGGATAGGTCCGGGCCCTCTGAAATGAGCGACCAAAAACGGGCCTCTAAGGCCCTTAGGATGTGGGCCAAGGACACAGGGCTCACAGACCTTTGGCGCTTATCCAACCCCACCCTCAAAGATTACTCTCACCTGTCAGCCAGACACAAAAGCTTCTCTCGAATTGACTATGCATTCGCGTCCCCTAATATGTTTGATAGTTTCGATGTCTCATTGGTTCCCTTGGCTCTCTCAGACCACAAGGGGATTTTCCTTACGGCAACCTTTGGCAGGCTCTCCGCAAGAGCTCCCAGATGGCGTTTTAATTCGACCTTGCTAAAGAACGATGACTTCTGTTCTGAGTTTAGGAGTAAACTAGCTGAATTTTTGCAGATCAACGTTGGCACAGTAGATGACCCTAGGGTCCTGTGGAACGCATTGAAAGGATTTATCAGGGGGCATGTCACACTATTTGCCTCCAATTTGCGAAAATCCCGGTCAAAAAAGCTAGAAGGACTGGAATCATTATATGCGGACCTATACGCATCCTTGCAAACTAACTATAATGAACGACTAAACACACAACGTAAGATAGTCAAAAAAGAAATAAACTCCATACTTAAACAACAATCTGAGTTCTTGATACATAGGACAAGACAAAATTACTATTTTCACGGCTCCAGACCTAGCCATCTATTGGCAATGAAAATACGCTCAAATGATCATTTCTCGGATATCCCCTCGATTAGGACGAGCCAGGGTGCAGTCACTACTGATTCTAAAAAGATCAATGACACTTTTAAAGAGTTTTACTCACAGTTATATAGCTCAGAGGGTAATCTTGATGACTCTAAATTTGAATCGTTCATTGGCGGGCTTGAGATACCCCACATTTCTGAGGAAGAGGCCAAGGAACTGGGGAGACCGATTACTCTCGTGGAATTGAGGGAGACGATTGTTGAAATGCAGAGGGGTAAGGCACCAGGCTGGGATGGTATTCCACCCGAAGTGTATTTAGCTTTCTGGGACCAACTGGGTCCATTGATGCTCGATATGATCAATTACGCTATCGAACAAGGGGAGTTCTCAAGAGATGTCAATATGGCGTTGATTTCTTTACTTCTCAAGAAGGACAAAGATCCCAATGATTGTGGTAGCTATAGACCCTTGAGTCTTCTCGGGGCCGATTTAAAAGTGTTTGCCAAGGTGCTGGCCTGTCGCCTGCAGAGATTTATGTCTGTATTGGTACACTGCGATCAAACTGGTTTTATCCCGGGGCGTCTGGCTGCAGATAATCTTAGGAGGCTGTTGCATGTAATCGATAACAGTAAAGACAATACAACTCCATCCACAGTTCTGTCTTTGGATGCCATGAAGGCGTTTGACAGACTTGAGTGGTCATACCTGTGGAAGGTACTTGAGGTCATGGGTCTTGGGAAGAGTTTTATTCATATGATTAAAGTCCTGTATGCCTCGCCGTCTGCGATGATACTGACAGGCAAAAACTGTTCCACACTCTTTCCAGTCTCCAGATCTTCTAGACAGGGTTGTCCTCTGAGCCCAGGACTGTTCGCGCTTTCCCTCGAACCTTTGGCCCAATTTATTAGGCAATCGGAGGACATCGTCCCCATAATGGTCAATAATACTCCACACAAAATTGCTCTCTATGCGGATGACCTGCTGATTTTCATGGACGACCCCTCCCGGTCGGCCACAAAATTATTGAGGATAATCGACGACTTTGGTAAATTATCAGGCTTTAAGATTAACTGGAACAAATCAGCCTGCCTACCTCTTAATGAACTGGCCAAGGCGGTACGACTACCAGCTGATATCCCCATAGTAGAACATTTTAAATACTTGGGCATAGAGATATTCCCCACGCTGAACCAAACTACTAAGTACAACTTCACGGGTACTTATGATAAAATACGCCAGGATCTAGACAGGTGGTCGTCCCTTCCTAACTCCTTACAAGCCCGGGCTTCCATAATCAAAATGAACATCCTGCCTAGGATACATTTTATTAGCTCAATGCTCCCCCTGCCCCCTCCAATAGACCACTGGCGCAAGGTACAATCGATGGTATCTAAGTTTATCTGGAATAACAAATGCCCGAGAATCAAAAGGGCTACTACTCAACGTAGAAAACAAGATGGGGGCCTCGCAATCCCTGATTTTAAACTTTATTTCTGGTCCTTTTCACTGAGACCTCTGATGTGCTGGCTAGACCCTGTAGAGGCTGTATCGTGGCGCTCCTTAGAAGCGGCGGCGGTATCTCCGCTAAGATTGCAGGATGTAGTGTACTCCACTGTCTCTATTTCGAAATGCCGGCTGAGGTATGGACCGATCATAACTCACGTGATCCAAACGTGGCGTAATGTACAGAGGTCGTGTGGGGTTAAATGCCCATGGCACCTGGACTCTCCAATTTTTAATAACCAGCAATTACTTGTTGGACACAAGCCGGTTAATATTCCTCAATGGCAAAGGAGGGGAGTGCATACTCTGGAGGATATTTATGATAAGAACGGCCTCCGTGCGTTTCAGGACTTAAGAGAATTTTATGATCTTCCCGGCGAGTCCTTCTTTCTTTACCTTCAACTAAGGTCAGCACTGAGGGCGCATGGCGTACCGTGGGCTCAAGCCTTGCACCCACACCCCTTCCTCAGGCTCATAGTGGACAGGACGACATCCAGAGAGTTTGTCTCCGACTTTTATACGCTCTTAATTCAATCCACGTATAAAAATTTATCATTGGATACAATCTGGCGTGTGGATATCCCGGAGTTGGACCCCGAGTTTGACTGGGATGATGTTTGGGCAAATGTGGCATTATCTTCCCGCAACCCCAATCACCAGCAAATTAATTTTAATTATATTCATAGGACCTATCTTACACCTAGGAAGCTATATGCTATGGGACTGATAACCGACTCTCGGTGCACTTTGTGTTCTCAAAAGGCCACTGGCACTTATATGCATATGTATTGGGATTGCCCACCAGTGGCCCGCTTCTGGAGGTCAATAACGGACAAACTTTCAGATCTGTGTGGCTTAACTATCCCATTCACAGCTGTTACGCTACTCCTGAACGATATAACGACACTACCCGCGTCCGTACAACTGAAAAGGGTTGTCCTAGCGGGCGTCACAGCAGCGAAGAAGCTAATAGCAATGAGATGGAAGGAGCCTGAGAAGCTTACAATGATGAACTGGTCCCTAACTCTATTGGATGTGATTTATCTTGAGATATCCACGGCCCGGGTGATCGGGGTAGGGCAGGCTGGAATTGACCTGTGGTTCGCAGCAGCTGAGAAGGTAAAGACCGCCGTGTGCGGCTGAGCGGGGTTGGGGCGCTTGATCGGGGGGGTCCGGCGGTCTCTGGGGAGGGGGAGGAGGAAATGTCTTGTCTGTCTTGGTTTTTGTCTGGTCCTTCTTAACTTTGACTGGGGGGATTTTAGGGGGGGTTGGTATTTAGCTATTCTGCGCTATATGTCAATTCACATGCCATCTCCCCAAGGGACTAATATTGGCAGACTGATTGACCTGTCAACCAACTTGGAGGAAGAATTTCTTTCTTCTTACATTTTACCTTCTGCGAGTTTGGCAGTCTTGAGCAGGTGTAAGGGACCTAGGCTATCTACAGTAAATCTGCGGCAACACTCTCATAAACAATCTTTTAAGTCACTCCACTTTGTAAAGGTGGGGAAAGGTTGCCATGTTTTGAAGACCCTTTTTGTTATTGAAGTAGCCATCTATATTTGATAGGTTGGACGCTGTTTCTTTTTGTCTTTATAATTTATTATTCTGTATTATTATGGTTTGTTATTCTCCTGTGAAGTTATGTTTTTTGTTACTGTGGTTATTGTGTTGTCCCGTTTCATGTAATTAATAATAAAAAAATTTGATCAAAAAAAAAATGAAATATTTTTACTGTGTACTTCTTGAGTAATTTCAGTTTCAAAGTCCTCAGAATCAGCATTTTCGACTAACTTTGATGTGGGATAAAAAAATATTTCCCATAAGCAGTTTATGAAACTTCCATGGTTGTACTTTAGTACCTCTTAGACTACTTGTACAAATTATATGAAATATTTTTACTGTGTACTTTTTGAGTAATTTCAGTTTCAAAGTCCTCAGAATCAGCATTTTCATAAACTGCTTATGGGAAAATATTTTTTTATCCCACATCAAAGTTAGTCGAAAATGCTGATTCTGAGGACTTTGAAACTGAAATTACTCAAAAAGTACACAGTAAAAATATTTCATATAATTTGTACAAGTAGTCCAAGAGGTAGTAAGTACAACCATGGCAGTTTCATAAACTGCTTATGGCAGGGTTCGAAATTAACGGGGGCTTGGGGCATAATGCCCTTGAAAATGGACAAAATGCCCTCGAAAATCAGTTAAGGGGGGCACAAAATGCCCCTGACAGTTTACTAATTATATATATATATTTATCCGGTAATGGCGCGTCTGTGTATCGTACCGTTCAGATGACGCGCAAATAAAAAGAATTCATTTGGCGGAGGTGAGCACTGGCTGCTGCAGCACTGCAGCTGAGCCAGGTGCTAGTCAGTTTGTGTATAAATGGCAAGCACAATCTAAATCAATCTTCATTACGACTTTAAAAACATAGCCATTAACATTACATAGGCATACACACATCTTGCCATAGCGTTAGCAGTTTGTACAAAACAACGCACGTTTTAACTATAGAATCAGCCCGCGAGGTAATACAGTCAACGAAATGTTACCGTAGCTACTAGCTAGCAGAGAAGGAAATGGGAGTCTGAGAGGCGGGGTGTTTAAAGACAATGATAGGCGTTTATTCAACAGCCAAGAAGGCCAACATACAACTGTGTTTTACTAACTCCAACCGGGACTATTGCCGCTTTCCCACTGCATGCCATCACCTCCTAACGTTACCGGAGCTACCGGAGCTGATAATAACATTGCCTGAGCTGAAGGTGCGTGACAATAAAATGTCCGTGGGGACCCGGCGCCAACCCATAGATGGTTCCAACTCACCGAATTACGTAATCCACCACAGTTGCACTCAATATTTAAATAATGTTAGTCTAAATAAATGTAGACAGATACATAATAATTTCAAGCAGAACACGAATCTTTCCATTAAGAACTGACAATCAGGGAATTTAAACATGGTTGACATTGTTTTTTTGTGTTTATATTAAAGAAAGGAAAGTCTAGTGCTGGCTGAGCATATTGTTTGTTTGCACTAAGTTAATACTACAAATGTAGCCTATATTTTTCAGTCAGTTCGGTCTTTGTGTGCCAAACATTATTTAAGGCTGTAAACACTAACACTGTAAACTTTT
The DNA here is from genome assembly GCF_963971535.1 of Notolepis coatsorum. NCBI lineage: Eukaryota > Metazoa > Chordata > Actinopteri > Aulopiformes > Paralepididae > Notolepis > Notolepis coatsorum. Next base: position 29,109,287 of record NC_140177.1, on the reverse strand, counting down.
TTATTTTTTTTTAACACTTTGGTTGCCTAAGGTTAAATTCATGATATACCATAGATTGCCAGCGCTATTTGTCTATGGAGAAAGTCCCCTTCTTTGCAGGGCTATAACTTTTTAAATTCTATTGCTACATTGCCATTATTAGGGCCCATTCAAAGTCCTATATGTATTGTTCATTGTGTAGCAACGTTAAACGTATAAGTATGTTTTCATCTCTTTCTGCAGCTTTCTCCAGAACGTGATCTATAGCCCCAAATGCATTATATTGATGATGAAATACAGTTTGATGGCAATCAGCGCGATATAAAAAATTCCAACTAGACGTACTTCTAGAAGTTACTACACGTCATCTGATGTTGACCGGATGGGCGAGGGGGCGTTTATAATTCCGTGGGCAGCGTTATACCAATCATCTAATGTGGGTCAAATGTTGATAATAGCAGTTAGTATCTAAGACGGTAACGTTACACGCTGAAACTCACCCCAGTCTCCGCGCGCCGTTGGGCGATCATCGTCGAGTAGAAATTTTATCATTATGGGATATATTTTTACCCGGTCCATCTCCAGCTTGTATAATGGTATATACGTCCAAATCATGTTGTTTATCGAGTTATTGCCAATCGATCACCGTGTAGCGTGACAAGCCAGAGTCCCATGAACCATAGCGAGCGCCCGGAAGTACTACGGTCGTCATGACAACCTCTATTCAACATCCTGTTTGGCGATTGCGCCGATCGGCCACCAGATGGCGCTCCTGAACCGCCAAAGAGCTCAGTGGGTCCTGCTGGTGGATCTCTGGCCAGCGGAGGGACATTATGAATCCGATCGCAGATTTTTGAAATATTGATATAAGGACGCTGTACAGCGTCCCCCGGCAACTTTAGCATGGCCAGCAAAGACGTGAAAAGACGTGTCCCGGCACTCAAAGTGTTAATAAATGAGAAGCATGTTTAGATTTGAGTGTTAAATATTTTTTTATAAAAATGTACGTATATCGAACCGAACTGAAAACCGTGACCCCAAAACCGTGATACGAACCGAACCGTCATTTTGTGAACCGTCCCACCCCTACCGTTTATCATAAAAATTCAGTGCCCCCGAAATACAAAAGAAAATCAATTAAGGGGGGCAAAAAAAGCCCTTGAAAAAAAATGTTAATTTCCAACCCTGGCACACACATATACTATGGACCATCTAGCGTTTATTTGAAAACGATTATGGGTCCTCCGCCTCCTCTTCCACTGAGTCCCACTGAGGCAGGGCAGCCCCCTCCTGTTGCCCACGCAGATCCTCGAGCAGCTCCTTGCGGCTACGCACGGCCAGCACCCTGGGACACGCAAACTCTCTCCGCTGAGGGGTCTTACCTAGAGGAGGGTGAAACAGCTCGTTAAGAGACTAGTATAATACTGAGACCTTCTGTACCCCCCGCCCAAACAGGAAAACATCGAACCCAAGTCTGTGTGGACACATACTCTACTACAAATATAGTATGATAAACCTTGAATATGCATACATAGAGGCCTTCCCAGCAGGTACACACCCCTATACTCATTCTACAGAGACGAAAGACGGTAAGAGAAAAAACAGCTATTCGTGTGGAGGCTTCAACTCGTCTTTACCCGTCGAGACATCTCGTCTTAGCTCCTCCTCCAGGAAGCGATGGACTATCCCCATGCCGGAGTCGATGTGGTCCTGGACCGCAGCCTGCTGCTCGTCCAGGAGGTTGTGGTGCATGGAGGTTTGGTTCTGGACGGTCTCAGCAGCCTGAGTAAATTCACTCTGCCTTTGAGCCAGGTCTGTCCTGGACCCCTGTAGCTGCTCTGCAGACCAAGCCTCAGTCTTGGGGAGAGAGCGAGAGAGGAAGCGTTAAAGAGATAATTTGTCCCCTAAACTCTGGGGAAAAAATAAACAAATTAACTTCTACTTTTTATTTTCTTTAAATATTTTTTTCCCCCTCACTTTCTGTATTTTTGCTCCCATCCCAATTTAGTCGTTATGCCAATTCCCTTCCTGGTCGTTGCGTGCATTGCCCCACTGTCGGCCTAGGGAGGGTGTAGAACTACCACAACGACAACGATGGAAATACCTGGACTTTTCGTTCTATCCCTGATGAGGCAAATACACATGTGATCTGTATATGTTTAGGTCAATCAAATCAAATCAAATGCCTCCTCCGGTACATGTGGAGTCAGCCAGCCGCTTCTTTTCACCCGACAGAGAGGACTCTCACTGGGGGAATGTAACGTGTGCGGAGGTTCACGCTATTTCCCCCCGATCCCCTCCCTACTGAACAGGCACCCCGACCTACCAGTAGGAACTGCAGTTTACAACGACCAGGACACATACCCCGCCGGCTTCCCACCCGCTAACACTGCCAATTGTGTTAGTAGGGACGACTGACCAAGCCGGAGGTACTGCTGACAGCTGGATTCGATCCCAGAGTTTCTGTGGTGGTAGGCGAGTGCTTCTACTTTATTAATGCCTGTGAGGAAATTGTTCCTCTGCATTTGACCCATCCTACCCACCAGTATTGTTTGAAAGAAAAGAGGGGGGGGGGGGGGGGGGGAGCTCGAAACTGTCCAGACCCACGGTGCAACCAGGTGTAGGCTTTTGTGTTGTAGCTACATGAACTGACAAAACGTCCCTTGCAAAACAACCAGTTGAGTGACCACAACTTGGACTTTAAAAAAACATTTGGCTACTTAAAATCATTGAACGTACAGAGAGTGAGAGAAAGAAAGGGTATCTGGCTCAGCATTAACAGCTAACTTTCGTTTAGGTCATTGAACATGAAATCTGTAATGTCCTTCCACCGCTTGCTTTTCTTTTTTCAATTTGTTTATTTGGACGGGACAATGCAAAATTAATGAACACTGTGGAGTGTAAAAATTGCCGGATTTAGCACGAGGCTAATTTCCATCCGTTGTCCCCAAACATAAAAACAGGACTCATAGAAACAGTAAGAAATGTACAAATACATAAAAACAGGACACATAAAAACAGTGTCTGACCTGGGCCCTGTTCCTCGTACCTGGCTAACTGAGTTAGCCGGATAATTTTCAGGATAACTTGACTTAAGCTAGACCTTTCGGTTCCCCGACATGCGATTTTCTAAATCACTATGGCAACAGATCAAAAAGTTTGAACCTGGTCGAGGGCAGGGTTAAGTTCAGTTAGCTGGATAAACCATGGCCACGCCCTCGCAAAGAAATGCCAGCTCTCCTTCCTGAAATAATCCTCACAGTCTAGATCCCATTATACCATTCTGAATTATGTTTTGTGCTTCGTTTTTCTAGAGGGGGCTTTTGAAATGTAAAATAATATACCTAAAATGCTGATAATAAATCATATTCAGCCTATGGATTTATACTTTGTCCTAAATAATGCACGTCATATACGGCTCTCGCAGTCGCGACACACACTATGTGGTTGTTTTAATAACGGATCATTGCAAATGTGAACCCTGCGGGCGTTTGGCTCCGATTAGTTTCATATTCTCGGCTGTGGATGTATTTGCGCCCGGATTGTGTTTCATTCAAGCATAAATTGAAGCGTCTTCATGCTGGATTGTGGATATGAATTACGCCAAATCTGAATCCAGGGCTGTACGCTAAGCTTTTTCACTAGGGGCAAAATGAGAAATTTAGGGGCAAAAAATATTTTTTAGGGGCAAATCTTTAAATAACAATTTTACCATTATTTATATCGATTGTTTTTGATTTAAAAAAAAAAAGAAAAAAAAAATTATATTTTTTTAATAAAATATATATATTATATAATCATACTTGTAGTTGTATTATCTGCGAGACATCGCCACCACGCAACAAGTCTAAATGCTCGCTATATGCAACCAGCTCCACTGTGTGTACTGAGTAGCCTCCAGCTACGGCCAGGATTCTCCGGAGCTGCAGCTGGGCCCTATACTGTAGCCTCCAGCTACGACCAGGATTCTCCGGCGCTGCAGCTGGTCCCTATTGACTATATTCAGCGTGCCCTCAGCTCGAATACGCATCAACTCAGTGTTATAAGACATTGATATCAGGACGGAGCTATTTAGTTTAATGGGACGTTTCGTTTTGAACAGTAAGCTAACGCAAGCTATCATGCACTACTAGACTTACTGGAGCATTTGTTGATAGCTATCAGTAGCTAGCCGGCTGGCAGGCTCACCGAGGTCCCAGTGTTTACAACAGCCACGGGCTGGAGGAGGAGCAGACGCCGCTGATCATACCTGCCGAGTGCTCACTGCTCAGCTCGCGTGAGTGACGTCATCGCGTCATCACACGCCTTGGATAATTTAGGAGTGAAATGCGAATCCAAGGCTTGAAAGCACTACTCGCAAGCCCGCCCCCAGATAATATTTACCAATCGCAACGGCCAATTAAAGGGGCAATTCGCGACGATATCATTGCACTGTACAGCCCTGGAATCTGTGGATTGTTGAATTGTATCACTGTCACTCACACGTTATTGTGATATTGTAACTGGGATTAAAATGTCTGATGAGATGCGCCGTTTGGCGGATTTGACGTGGACGTGACTTGAGAAAATGAATGAGCAATTGCAAGCCTTTGACGTTTTGATGAATGAATGAGAAAATGCATTTATCTGTTCAAGCACTGTTATCTGATGATTAACATGACTGGTGTCACTGGTATAAACCAAAGGTTAATCAATTCAATGCATGTATGGATGATGTCCGAAACAGATTAAAACCTGATTAATAGTGAAACTGTATAGCTTCCAAGGCTCTCTGACACGTTATTTCAGGGGTCGCGCCTTGAAAACTTTAATTTCACTTCACCTACCTGTCGACATGAAATTCCCAAACGCCGACGGTAAAAAAAGCCTGGATGTCACGCAAAGTGTAAGTTGATCGACTTAGTTGAACCAGGTACAGGGAATAGGGTGCTCGACATCGCTTGCGGATACGTTTTATGCTCAATGTCCGACATTTTAAACCCAAACCACGGCCAGATGATGAACGAAGCACATTTCTTGCAAACTCATTGTTATTGTTTGCATCAGTAATGGGACCCTCCATTTAACCATGCATACTTATTTAGTAGCCAATAATAGGCCAACTTCTTGACTCGTTTATTATCTTTTAATGGCAGCACGCAGTTCCCCTAGCTTTCTGCGTTACATTTGTAAATGTGAAAAAAAAAAATTACATTCAAAGAGCCGAAAAGTAGCCTTCTTGTGGTACAGCCGGTAGAGTAAAATCTTTACCGGTATACCAGTTCAATCGTTATACCGCCCACCCCTACCACAATGAATGATCCATCAGGGCTGCACACTATGGACAAAATATATTGACCAACCTCAAGCCCTGCTCTCTTTTCCTGATCCTCCAAGCACAACTGTCGCTTCCCTCATTTTGTTTGTCAGAGGAAAAGCAACAGTTGTGATTGGAGGATCAAGAAAAGAGGGCAGGGCTTGGGAAATTGTGATGATATACACAGAGGTTGTTTACCTGCTGCAGAGCCTGAGCAGCAGCAGTGCTGTTCTCCAGCAGGGAGACCTGTTCCTGGGCTTGAGTCTCTGCCTGGTCCATGGCTCTGGAGAACCACTGGCCGTCGCGCTCCGCCAGGCCTATGATGGAGGGGGAGTTAAGAAAAGTTCATGTGCTGTAAGTGACATTTTCTTTTTTTGTTAAAAATAAGTGTTAAGGAACACGCCAACTTTTTGGAAAATTCACTTATTTGCAATCTACCCTGGAGTTAGACAAGCAGATACCCCTTTCTTATCTGTGCATGCATTAGGCTTAGGGAACAGCCACACCCATTAGCCTAGCGTCGTGACTTCATCGCCTCAAAAATAAGTCATGTTGTTTTTTGAAAAACTGGGCTTTTGAGGATGAAAAATAGCCCAGAGTATATAAGCAGAGTATAAAAACGAAAATGTCTAATTTAATAATTACTACATTTTTTTTCTCCACGTGGTAAATACACAGGTCACAACATGTTTTAGAGTTGTATTTGGAGTGTATTTCGTGACTGTTGGGAACTAGGCTACACTGGCACACCTAGTTCCAGTGAATGACGCTAAGCTAGGCTAACGGTGCGGCTGTTCCCTAAGCCTAATGCATGCACAGAGAAGAAAAGGGTATGCATCTGCTTGTCCAACTCCAGGGTAGATTGCAAAATAAGCAAATTTCCCAAAAGGTTGGCGTGTTCCTTTAAGTAGCTCTACATTCCAACAGCCATCACTTGTATAGTGTTGTGTCATGTCATTAACATGAGTCTCCCAATCAGGAGAGAACTCCACAAAGTGGGCCGTGTAGCAGGAAATAGCAGTTAACAGGGCGGTAGCTCGTAAACGCTCTCGTCTTCCACCTTAACGTTTCACTAAAGTATGTTTCTGACAATGATATGACATGACAAGATATGCAATTGCTGGATCTTAATTCATATTTTATCTGCAATGCCTAGTTTTTACAGGAAGTTAGCCAAAAAGCAGGATCAACCTCCCTAGAGATAGTTAGTGATTATCAGGAAGTGGACTCAGTTGAACCATATACATAAATAAACTCAATCTGCTTGAAAAATGTTAGCTTGAAAATTAAACAATTGGAATCCCAGGGTGGTTGTACTCATCTAGCAGGCGGTCATTTCAAATTGAGTTGTATTTTGTGCTGAAATTCCCAAATAGTCGTTTATTTGAATGTATTGTTAACATTCAATTCCATGGTGCAAAAAAACAAATAAATTACGTATTTGTAAATGGCTGCATTTATATAGCGGTTTTATCCAAAGCGCTCTACAATTTGTTCCTCACATTTTTACCCATTCACACACCGACAGCAGAGGCAACCATGCAAGGTGCCAATCTGCTCATCGGGAGCAATTGGGGGTTAACACAGTCTTGCTCAAGGACACTTCTGACACGCTGCCCGGGAATCTAACCGGGAACCTCCAGATTACAAGCCCCCCCCCCCCCAAGTATATATATATATTAGGCTATCGCGGTAACCGCATCACCGCAATCCCGCGGTGAACAGACAACCGTGGTAAAAGAAAAAATACAAAATGGGGCGTCATCATTTTTAACTCAGTTAATGTATTGCCTCGTGCATCCGTTTTCCAGTAGCATGAGCTAACTTCACGTTTCCATACAGTTTACAACTCAGATGAAATCAGGATTTATTTTCATATCCCGGACTCGAGCCCCCAATGTATACCTTTTCCTGTATTAATCTGAACCGTAGTAGAGTACAGGGGAGCGTTCTCCTAACACTCCCGGGCGCCTTTTGCTTTTTCCAAATCCAACTGTGCAAAAATGCTTCCGCATTCGTCACCGGAGGTACCGTAGTGGCGTGCGGTAATGCGCCTTTCATTTTCCTTCACGCAGCGGCCAGCGGCGGCGTGCTCGCTCAGGTGCGTGCGTGCGCCGGCGTGCTCGCGAGGTGCTCGCGCATGCGCATGACATCCCGCCTTAACAATATATATAAGTCACCGCCCCAAATTCAGTATCCAGAAATAGCTCAATTGGCAAGACGCCATGGCTGTGGATCCTACAGCTAGTTGCTGGTGAGTTCGAATCCCGTCAAATATATTTTTTTTAACGTGATTTTTTTTTAACGTGTATTCTTTCGCCGGTTAAGGTTAGGCATGGTTATGGTTAAGGTTAAGGTTAGGCATTGTTTCGGAGTTGGTTAAGGTTAGAACGGTTAAGTTTAGGCGCTGTTAAGGAGCTGGTTAAGGTTAGAGTTTGTCAAAGAGAATGGCAATATTCTTTCTATGGTTAAGGTTAGGCATGGTTAAGGTTAAGGTTAAGGTTAGGCATTGTTTCGGAGTTGGTTAAGGTTAGAACGGTTAAGTTTAGGCGCTGTTAAGGAGCTGGTTAAGGTTAGTTTGTCAAAGAGAATGGCAATAGACAGCCTATTTCCGCGCGACAGCTCCCAAAGCGGGCCTGAAAAGAAAGGCGCTTTACCGTAGTGGCGTGCGGTGACGAATGCTTCCGCATTTTTGCACTGTTGGATTTGGAAAAAGCCACACGCCTCCCGGGCCGAAGTGCCGGTCATGTAACGTGCTTGTTATAACTAGCCGGACTTCGGTGTAATTCCCTCTGTAAGGTGGTGACAGTAGACGTTCTCTCAAGGACTGGGCATTAATTTCCGTTTGCAGCTCTCTATTCTTAATGTTAAACGTTATGCGCCAATTAAGTGCTGCCTCTCTCTACCATCCCCGCTACACTCAGGACTACATTAACGTTTCCCTACTCTCACTTCGTTAACGTTAGTTAAAACGTTATCATAGCTATCATCTGTAATGGCAACTGGATAACGTTAGCTTTGTTTGCAAACATTAGTTAATGTTGGCTATCTATAACGTTAGCTAGTTCTCCTCTTCCCCCCCCCCCCCCCCATGAACAATGACACAAATTGTGATATTGTTATTGACTAACGTTACACGCAAATTAAGTGCTGCCTCTCTCTACCGTTCCCGCTACACTCCGACTACATCCAACGTTTCCCTAATCCCTACTCTCACTTCGTTAACATTATCATAGCTATTATGATATGTAAGGTCAACTGGATAACGTTAGCTTTGTTTGCAAACGTTAGTTAACGTTCGCCATCTATAACGTTAGCTAATTGGCTAGTTTCCCCCAATGATGAACAATGACACAAGTTGTGATATTTAACTAGCTACGTATGTGCATTCAAATTCACTAACGTTAAAATAGTGTTATAATAACATTAAATGTTGGCTCAAATAACGTTAGTTTTAAGTTGAAGGGATGTGTGCCTCAATTCGCTGCTTGCGTAGACCTACAGTATATCCCACAACGCATCACTCTTAAAGGAGCAGGCAACACCCTACTCTACTTTTATCACATTTCAGAATGTTGAGGGACAGATGGATAGATTATCAAACATGTTTAAAATAGTTTCGGGACTCCTACGACCTTTAAAATCTCTAAAACTCATGTCTTATTAATAAAAAAATATATATACAGAGGTATATATCCCAAAAAATAATTGAATAAAAGTGCGGTACCACCGCATCCCGCGGTGATTAGCCACACACACAACCACGGTGAGAAAATGTCATACCGCGACTGCCCTATTAGTCGTTTTTCTAAGTGAATGATGTGAGATTCCCCACCTGTAAGGGAGCTGTGGAGGTTGCCAATGCTCTCCCCCAGCATCTGCTGTGTCTCCTCAGCGCTCTGCTGGAGCGAGGAGGCCAGAGAAGAGGTGGAGGAGAGGAGGTCCGACTGTGCCGAGAGCTGGGACTCCACACTACTGCAACCACTTGGAGGAGGATTAAAAAACGCATACCATTCTAAAAACATACCATTCCAAATAAGTTCTGTATTCTACTGTGAAGTGTCAGAGGGGTAGGGCAGCCCGGTCTCCTACGCAGAGAGTTGGACGACGTTCCACTGTTAACATCTCTGCCCAAAGAGGAAGAACTCTGCTTAACTCGTGAATGTTCAGACGAGCTTCATTTTTGGTTATTTGTGAAACTCTTGTTGTAATGGTGTTAACATCTCTGCCCAAAGAGGAAGAACTCTGCTTAACTCGTGAATGTTCAGACAAGCTTCATTTTTGGTTATTTGTGAAACTCTTGTTGTAATGGTCATTTATTATACGTTACATAATTAGTACAGCTTATTAGACATGTTTCATAGCTCTGTTATAAAATACATATTTCTCAGTACAAAGCTTTAACTAGTCAAGACACTAGGCGACAGTCTGACGTGTTCTTAAAACGGCCAAGGCCCAGGACAGTTTGACTTAGATATGACCTGACCAAGTAAATCACATATTTTTTCTTGTTGCCAGTCTTGTGTGAGACACGACAAACCCCCTAAACCCATCTTTGTTTTCATTTTCTCATGTTTGTTCATTTGTCATTCCCAGCTGGTACTCAATTGTAAGTCTGACCAGAGCTCTCTCACTTTCTGGTCAGACGCTTGTGTGTACACTTGTCTCCGATTGTAAACTGTGGCCACAGAAAACGGAAATAAACTACGTTCTATTTTTATATACAATTTGACTCATCTGAATTTCTACAGTTCACCGTCTCAACCAATTTAAAATATTCCACAACACTGTATACACCCAATTCAAAAGTATTTAAAAAGGTTCTTTCAAACTAATTAGGTTGTGGATGTTCAGAACTGGTCCAGATTTGGTCTCTTTTTGGCAGAGATGTTTAGCAGGCTGGCAGAGATGTCCTACACCTACACACAGAGCAAATCCATTCTCCGCACACCGAAGGGAAAACACCAAATAATGCATGCAGAGCAGTATTAGGAAGATCACCTACAGAGATACCCTAGAGAGATGCCCACTCAACCAGCAGGTTCTGGGACTCTGCTCACAAACACAAGCAGAGCCACCAGACGGAAACCACACCAAATTATAAGAAAACAAAAAGGAAACTATCCGACACATGGAAAGAATCAACCCAAGTCCAGAGCAAATTGGAATGCTATTTGGCCCTAAACAGAGTGGCAGCATACCTGAGCACTGTGACTGATCCAAAACCAAGGAGATCCTTGACTAGGTACTAAGGGTGTGACGGTACACAAAAACCACAGTTCGGTACGGGTTTTCGGTACAGTGGGTTAAAGTTTGGCTTTCCATGTTCTACTCAGGGGTGATGTAGTGTGCAGTTACTGTTAAGTAGGGCTGTTAACAAATATTCTATATTCAAATAAATAAGACTTGAGTTTATAAAAAAAAAATAATTAAAAAGGAAAAATAATTATATTAGATTGTGAACCGCGACCATCTGTCACGAAGACAGTGATTTGCACTCCGCAATCTAAAGCCCCGGTTGGAAATACTTTGTGTAACTTTGAGACAAAGTTGTATGCAAGCTATGTAAACTACAGCTGGCCTACTTTTTTTTTTATTTTTTTTTGGCTAACGCTATTTTGGGAGTTTTAGTGTCAAGAATGTAAGTAGCCTACTTTTCAGTTTTTAGCACTTGGATCATCCCTCAGGGTAAGTCTTCTAGCTCTGGCTTGCCGTTTGCGTTCACCATACTATGAGACTGCTAAATGACAGGTAATCACTCAGTGGTGTGCATGGGCTGAATTAACAACATCCGACCCTTTGCACTAGTTATATTTTGGGGGTGAACTTGGGAGTTTTGAATTCAGTTCCCACGCAAAAAAAAGTTTGGTACACAGCGGGTACTGAACGGAAGATCCTGTACCAAAACAGTTTGGTACGAATACGTGTACCGTTACACCCCTACTAGGTACAGACTCAGCGAGCACAGCCTTGCCATCGAGAAAGGCCGCCATAGGCAGACCTGGCTGCCAAGAGAAGACGGACTGTGTGCACCCACTGCACACAAGACGAGGTGGAAACCGAGTTACACTTCCTAACAACCTGCCCACTATACCAAGACATCAGAGAAGAGAATAAGAGAAAGAGAGAATGTTCTCTACTCACGTAGAGATATTCTGCTTCATGCTCTCTACAGGTTCTCTCATGGCTTCATAAACTGACTGCAGACCAGCGTAGCCAGTGTCGTTGTCCACAGATAGCAGGCCGAGCCGACTCTGGAGCACATTGAGGACATCATTCACGCCCTGGAGGGACAGGAAAACCACACCACAAATAACGAGGGTTTATTATACATTCATATGGATGAGACACACTGCGCAAAGTGCGCAAACTGCTGCAGCCAAAAAGACCCCAAACTAAAAAAGGTACAGCATATCGACAGTGCAGCCACACATTCAATTGCAACTGCAAGATTCAGGTAAGGGACTACTCAAACAAATGTTTTCCTGTTGAGTCTCAAACAAAAGGAGCACTTAATGCTAGTCTGATCTGTTCCTCTTCCCACCTGGTGTTTCTCCTGTGCTAGTCTGACCTGTTCCTCTTCCCACCTGGTGTTTCAACTGCGCTAGTCTGATCTGTTCCTCTTCCCACCTGGTTGTTTCTCCTGTGTGAAGGATTTGGGGTGCTTTTTCAATGTATGTGATGTATAGATTGGGGGGAGATGATCACAGCTAAAACGGTGATCGAAATGTGCATGGAAGACGGTGATAGAAGAAGCGGTTCAGAGGCAGTAGCCAGCAGAATGTTTAGCAGCCAGCCGAATGTTTTGCATTCCTTGTAAGAACACTGATAGCGAGTGGAGTGTAGGCCCAGAGCAGGAGGGAGAGAGGTTCATCTTAATGAAACGTGAAATGTGTGTAAAGGTTATTAACGCAGTGGTCATGACAACACGTCGCATGACAACCAGAAGGCGGGGCCGCCGTTGCGACGACGAACATCTATAAGTCGAACGGTGTTTCCGGGTGTAGGGCAGACTAGAATCTGACCAAGAGCGAGTAGGACTGAGATCACACAGAAGACACTCTCCTCTCATCACAGAGAGGGGGGGGGGGGGGGGGGGGGGAATGCCACATCATCATTAGCTTCGGCTAACGTGAGGAGGGTTAGGCTAAAGACCAGGCCTGAACACTATTGGACTGAATAACAAAAGGACGATAGACGAACACACCGAAAGATTAGAATAGACTCTTCAAGAGGGCGGTTAGGTGGCCGAGCGGAGATTGCGTTCGTCACCAGCCCCGGAGCTGTGAGCTCGATTCGCCTGTTCGAATCCAGCTCACAGCTCCGGGGTTGTCACCAGCTTGGCTGGCCGTCTGCACTGATACAATTGGCTGTATCAGAGGGTGGGAGAAGCTGGCGGGGTGGGTCCGGGTCGTTGTAAACAGCGACTCCTACAGTTCGGTCGGGGCGCCTGCTAAGCGCGGATTGGACGTGAGGGGGATAGTGTGGTCCTCCCACACGCTACGCCCTCTCAATGAGAATCCGCGCTGCCAGGTGAAAAGAAGCGGTGATTGGCTGGACGTGTGTCGGAGGAAGCACGTGGTAGCCTCCACTCTGCCAGATGATCTGACTGTGGGGGGTAAGTGCGCAGCGATCAGGAAGGGACTGGGAATTGGCATACGACTAACATTGGGATGGGAGAAAATCGGAGGAAAATGGAGGGGGAAAAAGACCAATAAAAAAAAATAATAATAGACTCTTCAAGGACAATACAATCTGTTAACATCTGAGCTGAGGTTTCGGTTTATAGCAATAAAACCACGCTTTTCCTTGTAAGGTATTTCACGTTTGTCGGAGTGTCGAATTCTTACGGAGGTGGAGAATTATTATGGTTTGCGGATTGTACTAACTGGGAGAGATAAGGATCTTATCAGCCAGTGTCGGAGAGACGTCAGGACCATTAAAATGACACAACGCAGGGGAATTGGATGGAGAGCCAAACAAACGAAGACGTGATACTGGCCAGATTGATCAGGATCTAGTGCTAGTCTGATCTGTTCCTCTTCCCACCTGGTTGTTTCTCCTGTGCTAGTCTGATCTGTTCCTCTTCCCACCTGGTGTTTCTCCTGTGCTAGTCTGACCTGTTCCCCTTCCCACCTGGTTGTTTCTCCTGTGCTAGTCTGACCTGTTCCCCTTCCCACCTGGTTGTTTCTCCTGTGCTCGTCTGATCTGTTCCTCTTCCCACCTGGTGTTTCTCCTGTGCTAGTCTGACCTGTTCCTCTTCCCACCTGGTGTTTCTCCTGTGCTAGTCTGACCTGTTCCTCTTCCCACCTGGTGTTTCTCCTGTGCTAGTCTGACCTGTTCCTCTTCCCACCTGGTGTTTCTCCTGTGCTAGTCTGACCTGTTCCTCTTCCCACCTGGTTGTTTCTCCTGTGCTAGTCTGATCTGTTCCTCTTCCCACCTGGTGTTTCTCCTGTGCTAGTCTGACCTGTTCCTCTTCCCACCTGGTGTTTCTCCTGTGCTAGTCTGACCTGTTCCTCTTCCCACCTGGTGTTTCTCCTGTGCTAGTCTGACCTGTTCCTCTTCCCACCTGGTGTTTCTCCTGTGCTAGTCTGACCTGTTCCTCTTCCCACCTGGTTGTTTCTCCTGTGCTAGTCTGATCTGTTCCTCTTCCCACCTGGTGTTTCTCCTGTGCTAGTCTGACCTGTTCCTCTTCCCACCTGGTGTTTCTCCTGTGCTAGTCTGACCTGTTCCTCTTCCCACCTGGTGTTTCTCCTGTGCTAGTCTGACCTGTTCCTCTTCCCACCTGGTGTTTCTCCTGTGCTAGTCTGATCTGTTCCTCTTCCCACCTGGTTGTTTCTCCTGTGCTAGTCTGATCTGTTCCTCTTCCCACCTGGTGTTTCTCCTGTGCTAGTCTGATCTGTTCCTCTTCCCACCTGGTGTTTATCCTGTGCTAGTCTGATCTGTTCCTCTTCCCACCTGGTTGTTTCTCCTGTGCTAGTCTGATCTGTTCCTCTTCCCACCTGGTTGTTTCTCCTGTGCTAGTCTGATCTGTTCCTCTTCCCACCTGGTGTTTCTCCTGTGCTAGTCTGATCTGTTCCTCTTCCCACCTGGGTGTTTCTCCTGTGCTAGTCTGATCCTCTTCCCACCTGGTTGTTTCTCCTGTGCTAGTCTGATCTGTTCCTCTTCCCACCTGGTGTTTCTCCTGTGCTAGTCTGACCTGTTCCTCTTCCCACCTGGTTGTTTCTCCTGTGCTAGTCTGATCTGTTCCTCTTCCCACCTGGTGTTTCTCCTGTGCTAGTCTGAACTGTTCCTCTTCCCACCTGGTGTTTCTCCTGTGCTAGTCTGATCTGCTGGTTCTTACCATCTGGCTTTTCAACTGCGCTAATCTGATCTGCTCCTGCAGATGGTCTTGATCCGCCTGCAGTGAGCTGAAGCCCGCAGAGGTGGTCTCCCTCAGGACAACCAGGTCCTGAGCCAAACTGTAAAATAACCCACTCATCCCCTTCATTTCCTCCATCTGAGAAGAGAAGAGATGCAGCAAAACCGGAATAATAAGTTATCTGCACTGGATTCCCACAAGTGAACGCGACAAAGTTGAGGCAACCGAATCCAATACCGTTGCTCCTTTCGAAAAGGTGATTTGTAGCCAGCAACTATCAAACAGGTAGCCTTCCACCAAAGAAATGGCATTGAAGATGCGGTTTGTGTCTACTAGTTTGATAAGAACTGATATTTCCACAACCAGTGCAAGTCAATAAAAAGTGACGCGGCCAACTCTACTTCACCTGGTTCGCCAGTGCCCGCGTGGTGTCCACCATGGCCTTCAAAGCGTCAATCAGCGTCAATTGGTCATCCGGTCCTCCTCACCAGTAGCTGCAGCTGGCCGGCCTTGTTGTTGAGGCAGAGCGCCCCCTGCTGCTGGAGCTCCGCCTGGCGCTGAGCCACGCCCTCCACCACCAGCTGTTCGACTCCACTCAGCGACGCCTCCACTGTCGTCAGAGTCTCGTTAAAGGCCGATCTGTTCCCAGCCAGCAAACCATCTACATAGGATAGATAAAGATCAGTCAAGTTTAAGAATATGAAACAGAAAAAGTATAAATGTATACCTCACCAAAATCAAAGAAATATTGCCAAGATTAGCCAAGCAGAAATACACAAGCCCAATACACAAGCCTAAAGTTAATCTATCGAATTGTGATGAAATAAAATAGTGACCCCAAGAATCAAAATCAAATAGTGAAATAAACAAACATTCCCACTCGAGAATCCAGCTACACTTTACTTGATAAACACAGAATGCTATTCCAGAGGATTTGATCACTTCCAAATACACACAGGTCTACAGGAGGTGGATACGGATGCATAGAGGATGGAATTTAGGTCCACCTTTTCAAAACTACAATTCACACAACTAGCCTCCTGCTAAGCTACCGATTCTTCTCCCCCATCCTCTTACCCATGGCCTGTGAGAAGCTACTGATTATTCTCCCCCATCCTCTTACCCATGGCCTGTGAGAAGCTACCAATTCTTCTCCCCCCCATTACTCAGCAAAATGGAGGAAATCCGCTCTGTCGTTACCGTGACAAATCCTAGTTTGTTTTGCTGCTCGGAGACATGGCTTGATAATTCCATTGACAGCTCCAAAATTGGTATAAACAATTATTCACTTGTGAGAAGAGATCGAAACAGAAACGGCGGCGGAGTCTGCGCTTACATCCACTCAGACATTAACTATGAGCTTAGATCGGTCTCTACTGATGAAATCGAATCCCTGTTCTTTGACATTTACCAGCCACATTCTATTTGGAATTTGCTACAGACCCCCAGTCTCGAACTCTTTATGAGAGCCTTGAGGCTGTATTGTCAACTTTGGGAGGAGAGGAGAAAGAATGTATATTAATGGGCGATTTTAATACCGATGTCACAAATCCCTCTGTTCCAACCCACAAAGCTTATACCAATTTCTGTAAACAGTTCAGTCTGAAGCAATTGATCTCAGAGCACACTCGGGTAACTGATGTATCCAAGACTACTATTGATTTAATCCTAGTTACAGACAAAGTGAACATCCCCAGGAGTGGGGTCATAGAGTATGGGGTCAGTGACCACTATCTCATCTATTGTTCGAGGAAGGTGCAGAGAACTGGTCATAAAACTATCTTTGCCAGATCCCTCAAGAATTACTCAGGGGACATTCTTAGGGCCCAGCTAGAGCAGGTGAACTGGTCTCAAGTTCTCAGGGCCAATGAGGTAGACCAAGCATGGGGCACGTTTAAATCTGTTCTTGAAGGTTATAAACTCTGTAGCCCCCCTTAGACAAACCAGAGTGAAGCAGCGATCAGACCCATGGTTTGACCACATCATAGGTGATAGTATCAAACGGAGGGACTCTGCCCTAGCCAAGTTTAACCGTTCTCACGATCAGGCTGACTTTGGTTCCTGAGTTCAGGAACCAGACTCAGGAAAAGATCAGGATAGCTAAGAGAGAATACTTTGCAGAAACCATCAAGGAGAACAGCAATGACCCAACTAAACTGTGGAAAACCCTCAAGCAGCTAGGCTGTGGGGGCGATGCCAACCAAAGGACTACTGAGTCCAACATAGGCCTGTCCACCGACAAGGGAATAGAGTTTGATAAAAAGAATGTAGCCACAATCTTTAATAACTTCTTTACAACGGTAGCAAGTAAGCTTGTCTCTAACCTACCTCCCAAGACAGAGCAGTTTGGTGATGACTTTGTTTCCAACTACTATAGCCAACGAGGGGTTAAGGCAAACTCGTTCTCCTTAAGCAAGGTGTCAGTAGTCAAAGTGGCTGCGATGCTGGGTGAGCTCAAAATCAAGAAGGCCACAGGTGTAGATGGCATCAGTGCCAGGTTTCTGAGGGATGCAGCCGGAGTTACAGTATAGCTCCATCAGTAACCCATATTATTAACCTCTACCTGGACCTAGGCAAGGTACCCACCGACTTCAAGAATGCCAAAGTCATCCGTATATATAAAAAAGGGAGTAAATCTGACCCCAGCAATTATAGACCAGTCTCAATTTTAAGTGTGTTATCCAAAGTCCTAGAGAAGATAGTCCATGAACAAGTCCAGGAATATGCAAGCAGCCATGACCTCCTGTACGACCTCCAATCCGGCTTTAGGAAGTCCTACTCTACTGAAACATGTCTTCTTTATCTTACAGACAGTATCAGGAGGGAGATAGATTCAGGTAAGCTGTGTGGGCTAGTTCTTCTAGACCTACAGAAGGCTTTCGACACAGTGAACCATGACCTACTGCTCTCCATGCTTAAGGCCTTGGGTATGTCTGAGACAGTGGTCAGATGGTTCTCTTCCTACCTTTCTGATAGGGTGCAGCGGGTTGAGGTCAGTGGCACTATGTCAGAGGCCAAGCCCATTGTATGTGGGGTCCCACAAGGAGCCGTGCTAGGACCTCTCCTTTTTTTACTGTACATAAATGACATGTCAGCAGCATGCTCATGTAACTTGTTTTTATTTGCAGACGACTCAGCCCTGCTAGTCTCACAAGGATCAGAACACACTAGAACAGATGCTAGGTGAAGAACTTGCAGGGGTGAGCAGGTGGCTTTCGGACAACAGGCTTTCTCTTCACCTAGGTAAGACAGAGGCAGTACTATTAGGCTCCAAGCCCAAGCTCAGGAAAGCACGGGAGTTTAACATCCAGTTAGGAGCTGTAACCCTAAAACAGCAAAAAAAAGCGAAGTATCTAGGCTGTATGATAGACGGGAGCCTAGATGGGGAGGCTATGGCCTCCCAAGTACTGGGGAAAGTCAACGCTCGCACCAGGTACCTAGCTAGGAAAGCCAACCTCCTTGGCAGAGATAGCCTCAGGCTACTAGCAAATAGCCTAGTACTCTTCGACTATGGTAGCGTGTCGTGGTTCGAGGGCCTGACAGTGACCATAAAAAAGAAGCTTCAGGTTTCCCAAAATAAGCTGGTAAGGGTGGTAATGGGTCTTGGCCCTCGCACCCACATAGGGAGGAGACACTTTCAGGAGCTAAACTGGCTTCCTGTGGAGGCCAGAGTTACCCAGCTCAGACTGAACATAGTGCACAATATTATTATAAACCAAAGGTCCCCTAGATACCTTCAGAACTACTTCACCCCGGTCAACGAATCCCACAACCACAGAACTAGAGCAAGCATAGCAAACCTGAAGCCTGCTTCTTTCCGATCCAATCTGGGCCAGTGCTCCCTTACTTTCTCTGGAGCCCAGGATTGGAACAATCTGCCTATCCCCATCAAGCAGAGCTTGAGCCTCCACAGCTTCAAGGGAAGCGTCAGGAAGTGGCTCATGGACAGAATAGAGGAATAGCCCCCTATAGTTTGAATGGGTTTCCAATCAGTTTTTAGTTATTGTGGGGTATACAATTTTAGTGATAGGTTAGTCTTATGTTTTAAATGTATGCGTTTTGTGTTATTGTCGTGTTTTTGTTGTGGCCTAACAGCCCTGGGACCATGACGGAAATAAGGGTTTTACTCTCTCATGTTATCCTTTGGATCCTTGTTGTGTGTTTTTAATCCATCAATAAAATAAAATCTTACCCATGGCCTGTGAGAAGCTACCGATTCTTCTCCCCCATCCTCTTACCCATGGCCTGTGAGAAGCTACCGATTCTTCTCCCCCCCGTCCTCTTACCCATGGCCTGTGAGAAGCTACCGATTCTTCTCCCCCCCGTCCTCTTACCCATGGCCTGTGAGAAGCTACTGATTCTTCTCCCCCCGTCCTCTTACCCATGGCCTGTGAGAAGCTACCGATTCTTCTCCCCCCCGTCCTCTTACCCATGGCCTGTGAGAAGCTACAGATTCTTCTCCCCCATCCTCTTACCCATGGCCTGTGAGAAGCTACCGATTCTTCTCCCCCCGTCCTCTTACCCATGGCCTGTGAGAAGCTACCGATTCTTCTCCCCCCGTCCTCTTACCCATGGCCTGTGAGAAGCTACCGATTCTTCTCCCCCCGGCCTCTTACCCATGGCCTGTGAGAAGCTACCGATTCTTCTCCCCCATCCTCTTACCCATGGCCTGTGAGAAGCTACTGATTCTTCTCCCCCCGTCCTCTTACCCATGGCCTGTGAGAAGCTACTGATTCTTCTCCCCCCCGTCCTCTTACCCATGGCCTGTGAGAAGCTACCGATTCTTCTCCCCCCGTCCTCTTACCCATGGCCTGTGAGAAGCTACTGATTCTTCTCCCCCCGTCCTCTTACCCATGGCCTGTGAGAAGCTACTGATTCTTCTCCCCCCGTCCTCTTACCCATGGCCTGTGAGAAGCTACTGATTCTTCTCCCCCCGTCCTCTTACCCATGGCCTGTGAGAAGCTACTGATTCTTCTCCCCCCGTCGTCTTACCCATGGCCTGTGAGAAGCTACTGATTCTTCTCCCCCCGTCCTCTTACCCATGGCCTGTGAGAAGCTACTGATTCTTCTCCCCCCGTCCTCTTACCCATGGCCTGTGAGAAGCTACCGATTCTTCTCCCCCATCCTCTTACCCATGGCCTGTGAGAAGCTACCGATTCTTCTCCCCCCGTCCTCTTACCCATGGCCTGTGAGAAGCTACTGATTCTTCTCCCCCCGTCCTCTTACCCATGGCCTGCGAGAAGCTGCAGAGCATGCTGTGGTGCTTGGTGCCGTGCTGCTGTACGTAGCGATGGATGGCGCTGAATTCCGCTTCCACGCGCTGGGTTAAGTGAATCTGGGCCCGACTGTTGTTGCTCCACCTGCAAGATTCAAAATCTGAAGTTTAAATCACTTTCTCATTGTTCCATTCTTATAAGAGTCCATGATCCGTAGCTAACAGTGTATTGCACTACCACAGGACCTAGCATGTCCTACCATGCTCTGTAAATAACTCATGTATATATACCGATATGCCCTACTCTGTTTACTTGTTTTATTGCACAATGTCGTTCTATTGGATTCTATTATATATTACTATTGTATTATGCACATCGTTGCGGGCAAGACCACCCGCATTTCATTGTATACTTGTATGCCGTGACAAATAAAAAACTCTTGACTTGATCATGGTTTATTATATTATAACCTTAACATATAACAAGACCATCATACTGAACAAGAGGGCGGTCAGGTGGCGTAGCGGAGATTGTGCTCGTCACCAATGCAAGAGGCTGCGGTCTCGACTCCCGGAGAGTCAGCATTGCCTTGGCTTGGGCTGATCGCTATACTAACTCGTTTGGCTGAGTTAGGGGGAGGGAAGCCGTGGGTGGGTCCTGGGCGTTGTGGACAGCGACCCCTACAGTTCGGTCGGGGCGCCTGCACAGCGAGGGTAGGATCTGGAGAGAGGTAGTGCGACCTTCCACACGTTACACTCTCCCAGTGAGAATCTGCGCTGCCAGGCTGGCTGCCGGCTGGCTGCACATGCGTCGGAGGAAAGCATGCGACAGTCTCCGGCCTCTCGGACCAACAGTAGGGGGGGGGTGCGCAACAACCAGGAAGGGGGTTGGGAATTGGCATAACGACTAACAGTGGGATGGGAGACAAATCGGAAAAAAGGAGGGGGAAAAAGACAATTAAAAAAAAATCATACTGAACAAGAGTATAATTTAAAAAAATGTAAATACAAAACTCAAAGAAAAAAGAAATGAAGGAGACAAGTCATCACCTCAGTCTTCCTGTCCAGCTTTTCATGGAGATCAGATACGTCACTGGTGCTGGCGTTGACCGTACCGAGCAACTTGTAAAGTGAAAACAGAGAAGACGGAGAACAGAAGATTAAAAAAATCCAGTTTCAACTTTGTCTCAGAAAACAATTACAGTAGACAAGACTAGACGAGACAAAATACCATTAATACCAGCATTTTCTTTTCAAGACATGTACCATTTTGTTGATGAACTCCTCCTGGGTGAGCTTCACCTTAGTCTCCTGGAGATCTTGGCCGGTCTCTTCTAGCCTAAATGAAAGAACAACAGCCAATTTATTCACCCACTTTAAACTTCGCCTTACAGCCTTAATTGGAAAGTGCATCGTTGTTGGGAATGACTACACACACACAAGCACTAAGCAACAAGAGACCATGGTTTACAGTGATTTTAGAACTAAGGGGCGTTGTTAGGCATGGCCTTATTGTTTTTATTAAACGACTACTACATAAAATAAACACAGCAACAACAAAAAATGCAACAATGTATTAATAACAAATAATCATTCTTCCACCAAGCAATGCAGTTCATCAGCTAGAAAGCTAATATTATGCTAGCATTCAACCAAAATCATTAACATGACAATAAACACGAATGGACTAGCTCAGTGTTCTTGCTACTAGAATCTGCTGCAGACAAACTGTACGGCTGGATAGCTACCTAAGCTATTTGTTAAACATACTGTTAGATCATGTTCAGTTTGCAAACCTTATGCAATGCTAGCAACTGTAATGCCTGCTAGCATAACATTAGCATTCAGACACCATGGCAGGATATTATGTCAGCGCATTCATTTAGAACAGTGATCAGCCAGTTGTCATAGGCGTGTGTGTTTATACAACTGCTTCGAACATGGCTCAGCCAATCACAATCAAGGACCGGGAACTATCAGTTTTATAATTATACATTAACCTCAGTTGCTGCATATCCAGTTTGGCTTTACTGTCTCCAAACAGCCCCATCACCTAGAGGAGAAATACAGCAATAGGGAGATGAGGACAAGAGAGACAGACATGCATAACCATCAGATCTATGGAAAACTGGTCTGGTTTAATGTTAATGTCCACAAACAGTTCTGTCACATAGTGAGAAAGAGACTGAAAAAGAGGCAGGTCATCAGTAGGCCTGCATTGACCACATTCACAACAAGGCGGCCATTTTGCTCCAATGTTATGTTCAGGTTGGGTTCAGGTGGGAACAGGGAGGAAAGGAACCCAACCTGACAAAACGGCTGCCGTGTGAATATAGTCAATGGCATCTGCAGACAAAAAAAAATATCTGCAGTTTTGGCTATAATTCTAAAACGACAAATAACTGGCGAGTAGAATTAGCCATTAGTAGTATTCTAAACATTTCTCAAAAAGTGCCTCGTTTTGGTGATTACTTTTGGGCTTAAGTCATCTTTTATAAACCATTCAAACAACTCAGATACTAGGCTAGTAGTGTTTGATGGAGGGAAGTAAGACAGTGCGATAGTGTTTCAAATCTGCTGAGGCTACAACACTGTTAAAGGGGCTATGCGTTATAAATGTCATTTTTCAGTCTCTAGCATTGTATTATAGTAATAGGAGTTCGTATCAATGTGTTTTTGGGCCTAAATACTATATTGACGAATTCCTCAGCTACAGCCCATCCCCTATTTGCCTCTAGTAAATCAGGTCATGTTGATTTGACGAGCTGGGCAACGTCACAGGGCGCTGTTTATAGCGCAAGGTGATGTGATTGGCTGTGTGGTTTTACCTAATGCCCGCCTCCATTCTTGGTACCTGGAGCCGATACAACCTGGAAACAGAAATTGCCGTCACTCGCCTCAATTTCACGATGAGCAGCAAACCCCGCAGATGTAATGTTCCTGGTTGTAGAGCTACCGAGAAGTCTTTGCACAGTTTCCCCGTTGATGCCGAACTTCGCCAACAATGGAACAAGTTCCTTTTTGGTGACCCTCCAAGTTCCGTTGCAACGTCTAATACTCGGGTTTGTACTGCACATTTCTCCGCCGACGACGTCACCAATCAAGGTATTTTTGATGCTGGAGTGGTCTCCATGTTGGTGCTAACCAAAAGAGCTGTGCCTTCAATACGCGACCCGACACAAGAAATAGTAAGTAGATATGTCGTGTGAGATATGTTATCATAAATACCATCTAACGTTATAGTAACTGCTGCTCTTTATAAAGTAACGTTATAGAAAACTATTGAAGCAAGCTAGTCATAACTTCTAAATAAAAGAACACAACTAGTGAGAGGTAAACAAGGTAACGTTATATTTAGTGGCTTGTATTATATTGTAATTGATTTACGATTTGGTAACTCTTAGGCCACCACAAGTTCCAGCGGCAATGTACGCCTTTCTCCTGCTTCAAGGGACTTCAGTTGCCAGACAGACAACCCAAAGATTCGTTCTGTTGGTACACAGCTTTCTATGAAAACACTTCGTTCGCATGTCAAGAGTCAAGGTAGGTTTGTAACTCAGTGTGATGTAATGTAATAATGTGTAATAATGTGACCCAGAATTGTTTAGATTGGCCCCCTTCACCCACCGCTTTCACCCAAAGCTGTAAAGGAATGTGGATTGTTTGTATAGTGTCCCCCCCCCCCCCCACCTCCAATGTAAATTACCCAGTATGGTTGTCAATATACAGTATATATACAGTATATACAGTCAAATGTATATACTCCCTTTTCTTGACTCCTTCAGTATCACAAACAGTACTGTATTTGCAAATCAAATTTAGCTCTAGTGTGGTGACCCATGTTGGCGTTACACAGGTCACAATGCTAGCTCTAGTGGTGACCATGTTGTTGTTACACAGGTCACAATGCTAGCTCTAGTGTGGTGACCATGTTGGTGTTACACAGGTCACAATGCTAGCTCTAGTGTGGTGACCATGTTGCTGTTACACCAGGTCACAATGCTAGCTCTAGTGTGGTGACCATGTTGCTGTTACACCAGGTCACAATGCTAGCTCTAGTGTGGTGACCATGTTGGTGTTACACCAGGTCACAATGCTAGCTCTAGTGTGGTGACCATGTTGGTGTTACACAGGTCACAATGCTAGCTCTAGTGTGGTGACCATGTTGCTGTTACACCAGGTCACAATGCTAGCTCTAGTGTGGTGACCATGTTGGTGTTACACAGGTCACAATGCTAGCTCTAGTGTGGTGACCATGTTGCTGTTACACCAGGTCACAATGCTAGCTCTAGTGTGGTGACCATGTTGGTGTTACACCAGGTCACAATGCTAGCTCTAGTGTGGTGACCATGTTGGTGTTACACAGGTCACAATGCTAGCTCTAGTGTGGTGACCATGTTGCTGTTACACCAGGTCACAATGCTAGCTCTAGTGTGGTGACCATGTTGGTGTTACACCAGGTCACAATGCTAGCTCTAGTGTGGTGACCATGTTGGTGTTACACAGGTCACAATGCTAGCTCTATTGTGGTGACCATGTTGCTGTTACACCAGGTCACAATGCTAGCTCTAGTGTGGTGACCATGTTGGTGTTACACCAGGTCACAATGCTAGCTCTAGTGTGGTGACCATGTTGGTGTTACACCAGGTCACAATGCTAGCTCTAGTGTGGTGACCATGTTGGTGTTACACAGGTCACAATGCTAGCTCTAGTGTGGTGACCATGTTGCTGTTACACCAGGTCACAATGCTAGCTCTAGTGTGGTGACCATGTTGGTGTTACACAGGTCACAATGCTAGCTCTATTGTGGTGACCATGTTGCTGTTACACCAGGTCACAATGCTAGCTCTAGTGTGGTGACCATGTTGGTGTTACACCAGGTCACAATGCTAGCTCTAGTGTGGTGACCATGTTGGTGTTACACCAGGTCACAATGCTAGCTCTAGTGTGGTGACCATGTTGGTGTTACACAGGTCACAATGCTAGCTCTAGTGTGGTGACCATGTTGCTGTTACACCAGGTCACAATGCTAGCTCTAGTGTGGTGACCATGTTGGTGTTACACCAGGTCACAATGCTAGCTCTAGTGTGGTGACCATGTTGGTGTTACACAGGTCACAATGCTAGCTCTAGTGTGGTGACCATGTTGCTGTTACACCAGGTCACAATGCTAGCTCTAGTGTGGTGACCATGTTGGTGTTACACAGGTCACAATGCTAGCTCTAGTGTGGTGACCATGTTGCTGTTACACCAGGTCACAATGCTAGCTCTAGTGTGGTGACCATGTTGCTGTTACACCAGGTCACAATGCTAGCTCTAGTGTGGTGACCATGTTGGTGTTACACAGGTCACAATGCTAGCTCTAGTGTGGTGACCATGTTGCTGTTACACCAGGTCACAATGCTAGCTCTAGTGTGGTGACCATGTTGGTGTTACACCAGGTCACAATGCTAGCTCTAGTGTGGTGACCATGTTGGTGTTACACAGGTCACAATGCTAGCTCTATTGTGGTGACCATGTTGCTGTTACACCAGGTCACAATGCTAGCTCTAGTGTGGTGACCATGTTGGTGTTACACCAGGTCACAATGCTAGCTCTAGTGTGGTGACCATGTTGGTGTTACACAGGTCACAATGCTAGCTCTAGTGTGGTGACCATGTTGCTGTTACGCCAGAGCAGGTCACAATGTGTGAGTGTGTGAGTGAGTGAGTGAGTGAGTGAGTGAGCAAAGTTATCAATAAATCCCTTGTTTGACTAAACTATGTTTTGTAAATAGGTGTTCAGGCGAAAGTCGTGTCGCTCTCGGTGGGGACACAAAATACTGGATACTGGTCTAATCAACAGGGACCATCCACGTCAACACCTGTGAAGGGGTTTAGACCCAGTAAAAGACCACGACTGGAGTCTGATGACGATGACGATGGAGTGACCGACAGCTCGATCGATGTTCCAGAGCCGCCGCAGGATTCCACTTTCAACATTGACTCTTTGATTAGCGAGCCCTCGATTCTAGCGTAAGTTAGTTGTTACAAACATCTCCATGGCCCGTAAAAATACAAAAGCTATATAGTTGTGCCGTGTTATTTATTTGTGTTTTTCTCGAGCAGGGAACCGTCAAAACCAATCTATGAGGTCCAGAAATACATCGTTTACGAAGACAGTCTACTGGAATTATTTCAACAGTGTCCGGTGTGCAATGCTCAATGTCATATCACCAAAACTACGCGAGGGACCTTCTTGGCTGTCTCCCAAGTTTGCCCCGGTTGTAAATACAGCCGTAAATGGGCGAGTCAGCCTCTCATCGGCATCACACCAGCTGGAAATATTCAGCTTTCTGCAGCAGTATTTTTCACTGGCTCATCTTTCACCCAAATGGAGAAGGTATTTGATTTGATTGATTTGATTGACAAGTCAGATATACATTATGTTTTTGTTTGTGATTCACACGTGCATATTAACAAAGCGTTATTCATTTATTCTTTTAGGTCCTAAATGCGTTACACGTCTCCACAATAAAGTACAGAGCGTTTCGGGAACACGCCAAGAAGTTCTTGGAACCTGCTGTTCTAAGTTTGTGGACCAAGGACCAAGACGTTACCCTCGCCAGATTAAGCGAGAAAGAAAGCGTGATAATCGGCGGTGACATGCGAGCCGATAGTCCAGGTTAGAAAAAGCTCCCCAATGACAAATTCCTACTTTATGAATACATTTTTAATATTGCACTACATTGATTGAAATTGTTATTATTATTTTCAACAGGCCACAGTGCTAAGTACGGAAGTTACTCTGTGATGGAACTCGCCACCAATCATGTCATAGACGTCCAACTAATTCAGGTAATTAACAAGTCTGAAGAGACACTGCACCCTTCATTGTGCTCAAACGAACACAAAGCTCTCGGTCTTGAATCTTGAATCGCTGTAGGTGTGAAGTGGTCTGGCTGGCTGTGTGTGTGAGCGGGGTGTGAAGTGGTCTGGCTGGCTGTGTGTGTGAGCGGGGGTTAGGAAATGTTAATTGTGGAATTTTGAAAAGGCTATTCCCTTCCTTGTTCCAGAGCAATGAGGTGGGAGGCAGCTACCATATGGAACTGGAGGGCTTGAGGAGAAGCCTCGCTCTTCTGGACGCCAAATCCGTGACCTTGGACTGTATTGTCACAGACCGTCACCCGCAGATCCAAAAGTACCTGAGAGATCACGACATCAAACACTTCTACGATGTGTGGCACGTGGCCAAAGGTATGTCGAAAGGCATCCCACATTCAATTCCACCCCTCCTACCAACCCCCCCCCCCCCCCCCCCCCCCACCCACCCAACCAGTACTGTAATTGCAAATCTGGTATGTCAAAAAATGTAGATGTAGCAGTACTGTCTATCTGTATGTCATGTATGTCATACGACTGTTATGTAATGTTATGTTATGTTATGTAATTCAAGGTCTGTCTAAGAAGCTTGACAAAATTGCACAGGCGAAAGACTGCAAGGTCATAAAAAAGTGGCGCCTGCACATTTCAAACCACCTCTACTGGACAGCTGCCACGTCGAAGTCTGCCGATGAGAGGGTTGCTAGGTGGAAGTCATGTCTCAATCACATGATGAATGTACATGAACACGACGAAGAACCACTCTATCCGCGTTGTCTTCATGCTGACCGTGTATCAAGAGATAGTAGCAAGTGGGTTAAACCTGGTATGTCTGTCTGTCTTTCATCATGAATATATACTCAAAATATTTATTTATGTCCTCATTCTAGATTGGTGTGATTTTCAAATGTATACTTGCTTGAATAATTCTAATCTACTGTAATATACTCTAATGAAATATCTGAATGCAATTTCTTTTTTACTTTAGACTCAAAACCGGCCCACCAGCTCGAGAAGGTTTTGCTAAACACAAGGATCATCAAAGATGTCGCCAAATTGAGTCCACACCATCAAACGTCTTCATTGGAGTCCTATCACAGTGTGATTTTCAGTGTTGTGCTAGTTACTGAAAAATAGTAACTCAGTTACTTTACTAGTTACTTCATTTCAAAGTAACTTCGTTACTGTACTAGTTACTTACACCCAAAAGTAATGAGTTACTGTGAAAAGTAACTATTTAGTTATTTAAAAAAAAATAAAAAAAAAATTGCTCAAGTCCCATGCCCCATATACTCAAAATCGGTTGATCAACTTGACAGTTTCCATTCACATCACCGAACTCTGCTAAGCAATGTGGTCTAGAGCGTTTCATTATATATTCCCTCCCCGCTGTATGTATATTTCTCTCCCACCCACCCACCCCCTCCTAATGTACAGTCCCCTCCCCATCATATGTATATACTCTGTCAGGATCTAGGGGTAACAGTACTGTATATTTGAATACCGCTTATGTCACAAATGTATCAGTACTAAATACCTATATGTCCCTATGCCATAAATGTCATGCATGTTGTGTATGTCATAAATGTCTATATGAATTGAAAATGGGGGACCCTGATGGAAACAAGACAAACGTCTTTCTCAGGTCTGCATCCCCTTAACAATTGTATGTATTGAGCCGTACTGTATTGTACCCATTCTGCAATCTGTTAAATAAAGTTTTCATTCATTCATTCATTCATCCATTCATTAATTCATTCATAACCATCTTGCAGCGTTGTTATCAAAGCATTGCAACGTTAGAATAGTTAGGATATCAATTGTGCATGAAAGGACTATATTTATATTGTTTGATTAGTATTATGAGATTCCCAGTCAAAATCCGTTGATCTTGAGTTTCAGTGAACACATTGCACTCACCGTCACCAGTCTGCGGTGGTCGAGATGTAACGTTAGTCCAGTTGACTCCAGCAGCCCTTCAAACATGTTCTTTATCTCGTTTCCATGTTGTATATTAATTATCTCTCCAAGTAGTTGCTAAATGGTTTGTTAGTTCGTTATTATTACTGCGTTCTTATTATGTAGATTCATAGCGAGCGTCCTCTTGTTGTTTACTGTAGAGAGCGCCTATTTCTTTCAGAACGTCAGTGGCCAATCAGAAGTGCGAAACCAGAATGAGGCTACGGAAAGAAATAATAATAATAATAATACTTCGTTTTATATAGCGCCTTTCAGTCTACAGTAAACAAAACAAACGCAGGCGAAATAAGGACGCTCGCTATGAATCTACATAAAAAGAACGCAGTAACGAACTAACAAACCATTCAGTAACGTAAGTAGCGTTACTGAATTTCAAAAGTAATGCGTTAGAGTACTAGTTGCGGCAAAAAGAAACTTCGTTTCTGTAACGCGTTACTTTGTAACGCGTTAGTCCCAACACTGGTGATTTTACGTTTGGCCCCAAAAAACGTGGTTTTTTCGTACATAGGAATGCTTTGCAGGTATTTTATATTGTGTACAAATGACTAATTATGGACTCCTGATTTGTCAAATAACTCATTATGTTGCATTAGATAACCTCAGATCAACTACAAATATATTGCTTGTGCTTATTGAAATTTTCCTTTCAGACTATACCTAGCTGCCATGCATTTCAATGAAAACTCAAATCGCCAGCAAGCCATAAACGCTTCTGGAGAGCCGGCGTACAAGATGAGTTTTCCAAAGGCCAAAAAAGGTGGACACACAATAAAACCAAGGAAAATCCCAGCGACATTCAGTAAGTAAAAATATCAACATTTATTATTGCACACACATGACCTATATAAATAGAAAAATATTTCCACTTACAGTGGAATACAATAAATTGAATAAATAATAACCTTTTTAACATGACAAAACAAATAACAATTTCTCATTTACAGACTATGTCAACCAGCTGATGGCGCTCCTGTTTGACTCCGTCGTTCGTGACCCCCAACAATATATCCAGGTGGTAGAGGCGATTGCCATCCCAGAACCTTTGTGCGCACAGTTCGACAGGCCTTCCATGGAAGAAGCGGTAGCCGGCTATGTGTCACGATTCAATCCTGTACCGGTCTGAAGCCAGTATAGACACCATCAACATCCGGAAATTCTGTGCGGATTCGAACCACGACACAGGATGGGATTACTACCCTCACTCTGCGGCCTAAGTAGCCGAAGCACCACGCGACAAAGCATCTGTACGCGATATATCTGAAACGGCTGAAGAAAATCAAGTATTATATTTATGCACAAATAAAATAAAAAAAAAAGCTGGGAAATAACCATTTGTCATGTCATGTCATTGGACAGTAGCAAGCATTGATTATATGTGATGTGCAATAAGGATTAGATTGTGTTTGCAAGAAAGATTAGTATAGTCTGAGAGATGCAAGATGGAGAAACACCTGTAAAAAAATATATAAATCTGTAATAAATATTATTTACTTATTGATTCCGCTTTCTGGTATCCGGCCAAAATCTGCCTTGTAGATATTAGTTGCCATTTGGATGGTATAGGGGTTGAAGCACACTGGATCCAATCCCGGATGATCAACCATGCACAGTAGTCCAGTTGGTTCCTGGTTAATTCGACGTCTGACCTATATATATAGAAAATTAAATCGTTAGCCATATGCATGGTTTTCAGTGCTACCAAGATGCAAGTTTGTGTTACTACTTTACCTGTGGAACTTCCATGCAGCATACATTCTCAGTCTCTGTTGGCATCCGTTCACAATTTCCGCACGTGCACCTAGTAGATTTGAGGGTGAATGAAATTATCAATCAATGGAGGCCAGAGAAAGACTTTCGTCTTGTTTACATCAGGGTCCCCCAATTTCAATCGTCAAGTACAGTTAGTGTCAGTCAGTACAATCAGTCACACTGTTCACAGAAGCAACAGTCAATCATCTTTATCTTTCAGTCACACTGTTCACAGAAGCAACAGTCAGTCATCTTTATCTTTCAGTCACACTGTTCACAGAAGCAACAGTCAATCATCTTTATCTTTCAGTCACACTGTTCACAGAAGCAACAGTCAATCATCTTTATCTTTCAGTCACACTGTTCACAGAAGCAACAGTCAGTCATCTTTATCTTTCAGTCACACTGTTCACAGAAGCAACAGTCAGTCATCTTTATCTTTCAGTCACACTGTTCACAGAAGCAACAGTCAATCATCTTTATCTTTCAGTCACACTGTTCACAGAAGCAACAGTCAGTCATCTTTATCTTTCAGTCACACTGTTCACAGAAGCAACAGTCAATCATCTTTATCTTTCAGTCACACTGTTCACAGAAGCAACAGTCTCCGAGCAGAGACTCTCATCGGGACAGAGTGTGTGTTTTCGACGGGCCGCGCGCGACAGAAGTACACAACTATTATATAACAGTAAGTAACTAATAGTGCAATTAATCAACTTACCAATCGGAAACGATGTAACGTAAGCCTCGATCGCTGTTGTTTGGGGGTTAGTGTCAGTACAATCTAACGTTAGTGAGTGTGTGTTTTCGACGGGCCGCGCGCGACAGAAGTACACAACTATTATATAACAGTAAGTAACTAATAGTGCAATTAATCAACTTACCAATCGGAAACGATGTAACGTAAGCCTCGATCGCTGTTGTTTGGGGGTTAGTGTCAGTACAATCTAACGTTAGTGAGTGTGTGTTTTCGACGGGCCGCGCGCGACAGAAGTACACAACTATTATATAACAGTAAGTAACTAATAGTGCAATTAATCAACTTACCAATCGGAAACGATGTAATGTAAGCCTCGCTGTAGCAAATCGCCTTCTTCTTCTTCTTCGGGATCAAACTGTGGGTCGCTCTCTGGATCCCAAACATAATGTACAGCCATGTTGTATTAGTTAGTAAAATCGGTATATGTTTTTGCGTGTCGAAATAAAAACCTGAAACCTAAGACCTCAGACCTCTACCTGGATGGAATGACGGGGAGATGGGCGGAGCTATTTGGTGGGTGGCTGTCACTCAAAGTGTGGGTGGAGCCAAGCCAAATAATAGCCTGATTTCATGAGGCTGAAAAATGCTGGTTTTGAGTACAAGATTAGAAATATAAAACAATGATTATTTTTGGAATAAAAATTACACATGTGTTACATAGACTCACAGGAAGTGTGTAAAGTTGCCCAAATAGTGCTAGGAATAGCACTGCATGACACCTTTAACATACTGTCTTCAGTTTCTCTTCCAGGACAGCGAGTCTCTCCGTGTACTCCTTTATCTGCTCCTCCCGAGAGGTGAGCTGACCGCTCATATTACTACAGGGAGACACGGAAAAACAGGCAGCAGAGATCGGTTATCCTAGAGTACCATTCAGAACAGAAATAAGTAAATACTAAGTATACAGACCTAATTCAGATTCCTTTATCGTCGTGTCATTCAGTACCATACAGCAAAAAAAGTGAAATTCACTTCGTTGTGGTTCCTCGACCATAGCAGCATCAAATATAATATAAATAAACTAAAATCTAAATAGCATAGAATAAAATAACAGCAAGATGACTATATACAGTTATAAAAAAGTGCGCAGTGCAGATAACAGGATGTAGATATTATACTATATGAAATATAAATAACAATGGCTATGTACAGTTCCAACAAGAAAAGTGTATGTTATGCGATGTGCAATAATTAGCAGTGGGTATTCCTTTTTAGCTGCTGTGATCACACTGCATAGGTTGTACCTCGTTCTCTTCTTCGAAACAGCTAACAAATTACTTTCTTCTCTTCACTTTGCCATCTTAATACAATTAAGAACCATATAACTCCGTTTTTAAATTCTTTAGTACAGCACATTTTTGTGCAGTTGTAAAGATCAATCCAAATCACGGTTTATCACAAGATAGTACTCAACCTCTCTAGTCTTCAACAATGAACAAACAAAACACTCGTGTTCTTAACAACTAAATGTTTGAAAACATTGTTCATCTGAAAACCCAAAAAGGGAATATGGTTCTTCATCTGCGGTACTCAATATAGTAGCGATGAGCGATTCGGGTGACCATACTCGTAGTTCTCGACGGACAGGTAAACGCCGCTCTTTGTGGCAGCCAGGTCCCTCTTCAGACGCTCAATCTCCTCCGTGTATTCCTAGGGACCAAAGTTCAACATGTAACAGAAGCAGGGGACAAGTGGGCTTGTGGTTAGATGTGGAAGTTACCACTCTTACAGACTGTACAGAGCAGTACACCATGTCACTGATATTCCAAAAAGGGAGATTAAAACTGATAACATCTGAACAATGGGATGAAAAAACCCCAAATAATTTAGACAGGAATTTCAACATTTCCATAATTGTTAAAGTATGCATAATGTTGTGTTAATTACACGACAAGAGATATGTAATGTTAATTACCTGAAATTATTCAGTTTTTTGCAGGGGGAAACCCTGCATATATCGGTATCGGTCGGTATCGGTTGATATCGGTAATTAAGAGTTGGACAATATCGGTATAGGTAAAAAAGCCAATATCGAGCATCCCTATTAAAAAGGTATCTAATAGTTTGACGTCCAATTGGCGCTATAGCGCATACTAGAAAGATGTCCTCCTAGAAGATCATGCTCTTCCATCACACACACGAAGACGCGCACGCCACGAGCACAGGGTGATTTAGAAAACAAAAAGCGTGCAGTGGAGGTGTGTAAAACAAACAACCTTCCCGTCAACCAATCAAACAGGAGGCCGGACTCTTTACAACTTTGCCAAAAGTGAAAGTGAAACTAACACAGATGTGATATATAGTGATCGCTTGGCTCCAGCATCATGTCGGTCATTGTTTTGGAAGCGAGAGAAAGAGAATCATCTTCACAATCTCTCCACCTCTTCACACTACTATGCAACCACAGGTTTTGAAGACGGGGTCTGTACTGTAGACATGAGTTTCAGTCAAATGTTGCGACTAATGATGCTACTAGTGTTGCTACTAACATTATGCATAGATGGATTTGTATCGTCGCATTGAGACATAATTAGAACGTGAAATGGGCAGATCGGCAGAATACTTTAACCCTTTCACTACCAAATGGATAAACTTTCACTGCGACAATACAGACGGTTAACCCTTCCACTGCCGCCACACGACAAAGGGTTAACCCTTTCACTGCCGCCACACGACAAAGGGTTATCACTATCACACTACAGTTAACCTTCTGTAGTGTGGTAGAGAAAGGGTCAAGTAAGAGCTATGCAATTAACCGTTATGCCTATCCCCATTTCAGTGTGTGGCATCAGAACCGTGTGGAGAAAAACCTGTGTGCGTTGTTGTACACACCTTGATGAGGTGAGTCTTGGTGAGTTTCGGGTTGACCTCTGGCTTGTTCGTGATGTTCTTGGCTCTGTATGCAAAGTTCAACGTGCTCAGAGTTTCCTGCAGATGGACGGAAGAGACAACTTTTCCCCCATTTTCTTCTTAAAAAAAATATATATATACTACAATAAATAATAAATAAAATAACTGCGCAAGGCAGTTTTTTTTTAATAGCAGAGACTGTTCAATGTTCTTTCACTGGAATTCTGTTGCCAAGGAACAGTTTGGACCCAAGTGTATTTCCTGTCAAGTTATTGCATTAGCACACATTGAAACATGGGTCAGTTTATAATGTTTATGTCAAGATGAAACCTGTACAGCCTGAGCACACACACCTACTGTACAGCCTGAACACAGACACACCTACTGTACAGCCTGAACACAGACACACCTACTGTACAGCCTGAGCACACACACCTACTGTACAGCCTGAACACAGACACACCTACTGTACAGCCTGAACACAGACACACCTACTGTACAGCCTGAGCACACACACCTACTGTACAGCCTGAACACAGACACACCTACTGTACAGCCTGAGCACAGACACACCTACTGTACAGCCTGAGACACAGACACACCTACTGTACAGCCTGAACACAGACACACCTACTGTACAGCCTGAGCACAGACACGCCTACTGTACAGCATGAGCACAGACACACCTACTGTACAGCCTGAACACAGACACACCTACTGTACAGCCTGAGACACAGACACACCTACTGTACAGCCTGAACACAGACACACCTACTGTACAGCCTGAGACACAGACACACCTACTGTACAGCCTGAGACACAGACACACCTACTGTACAGCCTGAACACAGACACACCTACTGTACAGCCTGAACACAGACACACCTACTGTACAGCCTGAACACAGACACACCTACTGTACAGCCTGAACACAGACACACCTACTGTACAGCCTGAACACAGACACACCTACTGTACAGCCTGAGACACAGACACACCTACTGTACAGCCTGAACACAGACACACCTACTATACAGCCTGAGCACAGACACACCTACTGTACAGCCTGAACACAGACACACCTACTGTACAGCCTGAACACAGACACACCTACTGTACAGCCTGAGACACAGACACACCTACTGTACAGCCTGAGACACAGACACACCTACTGTACAGCCTGAGACACACCTACTGTACAGCCTGAGACACACCTACTGTACAGCCTGAGACACACCTACTGTACAGCCTGAACACAGACACACCTACTGTACAGCCTGAGACACAGACACACCTACTGTACAGCCTGAGACACAGACACGCCTACTGTACAGCCTGAACACAGACACACCTACTGTACAGCCTGAGACACACCTACTGTACAGCCTGAGACACAGACACACCTACTGTACAGCCTGAGACACAGACACACCTACTGTACAGCCTGAGACACAGACACACCACAAAGACAAAACTTACTTTAAACCATTTCCACATGTCCAAATGTGAAAATGAACAAAAAGAATGAAACACGCACCTCCAGGTTGGCCGAAGACGGGGACACTGTGGCGATGATGCAGGTCTTGGTTTGCCCTCCAAGCGAGTCCTGCAGGATGCGGGTGAGTTTGGACTCCCTGCAAATATAGAGTTGCGTTTTATCAAGTCCTCCTGCTATTCTCATTTCAGAAGGCAAAGTACTGCAAGGTCCTTTAATTTGGCCATCGCCAATATCTTGGAGGCCCAATATATTCAACAGTAAGTCACCCAGTGGGAGATGGGGGTACGGCACGTGCTCAGACTGCTCTGGTGGAGTGTTGGGACCGAATCAATGGAAATGCACACATTTAAACGGTGCTGTGCTTTCCCTTTACCCTCCGTATTGTCCGGACCAGTCTTAATTGCATGTGCATTTCAGTTTGTGGGGTAGCGCGCTATGGAATGGACTACACTGTAACACGCAACACTTTGATGAAAATGTTTACTCCACTGAGTTGTACCCTTCTTGCTGTCTTGTCGTACAGAACTTGTAAGTCGCTTTGGATAAAAGCGTCAGCTAAATGACTAAATGTAAATGTACATTTGGATTATTATCACCAGGCATGCATGAAGAACAGATAATGACATTTACTGTATAGGGCCGACCTTCAAAAAAGAATTGGCATTCGAAGCGTCTGGGCTGAGATTCTATTTTAATTCGAAGCTTCGAGATAAAAAAAAATTAAAAAAAAATATTACATTTTTTTTATGTTGTGGGACTTGTACAGCACTAGTCAACTTTGTTGTTTTTAAATGTGCTCTATAAATAAAGTGGATTGGATTAATTAAATTAATAATGAGTCTGGAGCTGCGCTGCCTGGGTGGCTGCTGTTACACAGCCAAGTAAGTTTAAACCTTTTTAAATCTTAGACAAACTAAACACTTTGCTTTCATGAAATATTGTAAGCCGTCATTTGAGGCTTTATAATGAACAATGAACAAAAATCTGTCAGTGCCGAGTCGGACCTCATCTTAAATAACAAACGGCATTGTTTGTTGTAGTTAACAAAGAGAGGCAGAGTTGATTTTGCAGGTAAAAAAAAAATATATATATATATATATATATATATTTTTTTTTAAAGATGGCGGGTTTCTGTTTTTGTGCAGGACGCTCCAACGTGCAACGCTTCTCTCTTCTGACCAATCAGTGGTCTGCAGTGTTTCACGTAACTTTTTTGGTACCACTTCTTGGGTGCTTGGAACCTCGAGGAAGCAGGTACTAAAAAAGAACCCGGTACCAGGTACCAAACGCAAATTTCATCAATGGAAAACAGAAAAGGCAGAGTAGAGTCGAGTCGAGTCGGTACTATGCAGTGGAAAAGCGGCAAAAATAACTGCGCTCCAATATATGCCAATAACGTTCAGTTTTGTGGTATATAATCCCAAGTAATAAGAAAAATAATAATCAGGAAGTAATTTGCTCGCAGAAAGCTAGAAGCCTTTGCGAAGTGTCGTTTTAAAAAATTCCAACGTTCATTGAAAGCTCTGGATATCAAAATTACTACATTCACAGACGGCCGGTAATTAAAAATGGCCGATTTCCACGACAACACGTTTTTTTAAACTAAAATCTCACTAATAACACTTTAACCTATTGGTAAACAAACGTATTGATGAAAATATACATTATAACTGCTGTTGTGACATGGTTATGATGTTTATTCTTGAAGACGTTTGTCTGACATAATTATCGTATTTCTTTTTCAGTCTGGAGAGCTTGATTTATGACGTGATGTCATTTGCGGTCCGGCATCGGACTGCACGTGCGGAAGAGGTTAAACCTCATTTATAATTTCTTTAAATGTTATGACATTGTAAGAAAGGGGCAGGCCTAGATAAGCTGTGTGTCCTTCTGCCCCTTCTCAAACTCATCCGTTTGTTTTTCTATGGATGAAGACAAATTAATTTGTTTATGTCTACATTTTGTCTTTACCGTGATTTGTTGTGTTCCAAATAAATAAAGACCAATCAATAAAAAAATAACTCCTTGGAGACTAACTTCCTTTCACATGGAGCCGGGCCTAATGTACCTGTAGGGGACATGGCGTTCCTTCAACACTAGGGCATTGATCACTCTGCTCAATGTCAGCAGAGACTGGTTGATGTTCACGGCCTCACAAGCTCGCTTATCTACACCACCCGAGCGACCGACGTTCTCACTGCCTGCAAGATCCACCTAGAGAGAGAGAGAGGCAGACGATGATGAGGCAGGGTTATAGTCCCATAGAGCAGCGTTTCCCAAGCTCTGGGTCGCGACCCAAAATGGGTCGCGGACCCGTTTTTATTGGGTCGCCAAAAACAAGTAAAAAAGAAATATATATATATATATTCTATTTTTTTTATAAATAAAAAAGCTGTAGATGTGTTGATTCAGTTTGGCACCACATACTTATGTGAATCTGGGTTTTCTACTCTAGCATACCTGAAAAACAAATACAGAAACAGACTAAATGCTCAGCATGACCTCAGAATAGCACTTTCAAAAACCATGCCCAGAATAGATCTGCTGGTTGAAAACTTCAACCAGCCACATACCTCTCATTAGATTTCATTGTGCCATAGATGAAATATTATACCTCCATCTAACATGAGTTCAGGTCAGTAGAATTTTAAAATAAGTCAGTACAAATTAATCAGAATGTTTAAGGTTGAGGGACTGAGGGAGGGGGGTAAGAAATGGAGAGTTGAAAAAGGAGTGAGAAATAGGAGATTAGAACACGTTTGTTCATCTAAATGTGTTACAAAATTGTATGTTATGAGGTGGTGAGCAACTTAACATTACACTCAGATTATTGCTGTGATGTACTTTTATAATGAAGTAAATACATTTCATATACATTCTAAATTCATGGTTTGTTGCGTTCTTTATCAGTAGTTTATAAATGTATGTTATGGCAATTCATGATGTATTTTTGTAAGTTTGGGTCCCGGGGAAACACCAAATTTCTCTTTTGGGTCTCGAGCTGAAAAAGTTTGGGAACCATAGAGCAATACATGAACAACACCATCTAGGCTAGTTCCCTCTCCACTGTAACTATGGGTAGAACATGGCATTATTGGCTGGGGTTAGGATTCCCATTGGATGCCCCACATAAGAAATCTACTGATGCACTTACAGCACTGAAAGGGTCAAAGAAACTGCCTTTAAATTACAAATCATGACATGAAATGCACAAATTACCTTCTGGACAGTTGAGCTAAGACAGGCGGATGGAATAATCTAAAGGTTGCGTTTGGTAGTCAAGGTCTGTTGACTTCTGTTGCACTTACAATGTCTTTGTCTTTATAGTACAATTTCTCACTATACCAGCTTGATGACAAGAAAAATGTCATGAAAGGACCCATTCATTATTCATTCAACATATGAATTGGTATAATACCAAGTTGAGTTTGCCGATCTTCACAAGCTCCTTTCCTTCCAGGGTGATCTCCTTCATGTGAATGGTCACCGAGAACACAGAGTGGGAACGACTAGGGAAAGAAAGAAAAGGTGAGAAGAATAGAATAAGACTAAGGCCATGTCCAGACTAAACCGATTTCGGTCGTATCAATCAAAGTATTTTATCGTATGCAGTGCACCTTTCATCCACACGGAACTGCGTTCCGATAGCCTGAAGACGCTATTTTCTGAAACCGGCTTCCAGAGTGCGCAATTCTGAAGACGCTCCCCTTGCGTCGCCGTCTTTACAAGCGATACAAGTCTTTTCCTGAACCGTTGACGCGATAGCCCACCTCTCCCTTAACCCATGTGTGCAAACTCCCACATCACAACAACAATGGCATCATACAGAGTAGTTGCGTTCGTGTTACAGAAGCTATTGAGCTTGATCAGGCTTTTACAGCTAAATGTATTGTGCCTGTACTACCACCGTCGACAACAGATTGACATCTCCCTTAATCCGCATGATGTGCAAGCCCAGCGAACAAAAAATAAACATGATACATATATGTCTTATATGTCCTGGCTAGAAGTGTTTATTGAACACCGGGAGGCTAGTGTGATGCAATACACGATACTAGCTAGAGATTAGCGTCACATAGCTGGCCTCTCTGAAAACCCAAGTAGTAGCCAAGCACATATTGTTCCATAGCATACGCCTTCAGTTAATCATGACAAATCCTCTCTTACCTTGACGATTAAAAAGCCTCCATAATTTTGTAAATAGTATTCCCATGGCTGGTGTTGAGCTGTAGCCAGCCTGCTAGCGTTGATGCTATTCAATGCTATCAACATTAGCTAAATAGCTAACCAACTAAATACAATAGACAGTGGTTGATTGATTGAATTGATTGAAAAGTGTATTAACAGATTGCAGAATGGGTACAGTACAGTACAGCTCAATACATACAATTGTTAAGGGGATGCAGACCAGAGAAAGACTTTCGTCTTGTTTACATCAGGGTCCCCCATTTTCAATTCATCATAACATATATGACATACATGACATACAGATAGACAGTACTGCTACATCTATACATTTATGACATATCAGATTTGCAAATACAGTACTGTTGTGATACAAAAAGTGTCCTGGTATCCTGAGGTAACGTTAAATACAGACGTTTGCTAGTCGAAATGACTGGACACAGGGACAAGTTAAACATCAATCAATGACTTAAATACAACACAGGTAGTTCGAGCCACGGTCTCTCTCTCCACTCCTTTGGAAACTAACGTTACATTAGCTCAAAAACACAGAACCGGACGACACAACAACGAACAACGATAACACTTCCGGTCGGGGGGTTTCAAAATAAAAGAGCGACGTCTAAAACAGGAAAGACATTTATTTTGTAAATTTGTGGCACGCACTTATTTCTCGAGACGGTTTAGTTTTTACGGAAACGTTTTTTTTTTTAATAAACAATGAAAACGAAAAAGATCAAAATCGTTTTAGTCTGGACAAGGCCTAAAGCTTCACATGAAAAAGGTTTTTATATGAATACGTCCATCACATCAGCGTATTTAGACCACCATCAGTAGGGCACGTGCCCTACTAATCCCCAGTGATTACATTTTTTTTTTTTTTTTTTTAACAAATGTTTTTTATTTCCCCTTTTTTAACATGATCAAATGATAATTTAACATGATCAAATAATTATTATAATATTTTTTACTTCACTTTGAAATATTATAGTGAAATATTTTGCAATGTTGTCGCATTTATCTTGTTGAAATCCTCCAACAGGCTATTTTTTGTAAATTGACTGGTTTGCATACCAATAATACAGTGCAATAATAGAATAGTAGAATAGATAGTAAGATTATGCAATAGAATGGCCAGAGTAAAATAGTGCTACAGTACAATCAACAGCGGGTGTATTAGAAGGCTATGGTGAAGAGGTACGTTTTTCGCTTATTTCTGAAAATATTAAGAGATCTAGCTTCCCTAATGTCCATAGGTAGTGTGTTCCATAACTTTGGTGCATAGTTAGCAAAGGCTGCATCCCCGATTTTCTTTAGACTGTGGCTTGGAACCTTCAATAGTAGATGATCGCAATGTTTATACTTTGTATATAAGGAGGAGGACCTTGAAATCAATTCTAAATGTTACCGGAAGCCAGTGTAGGTTATTTACTTGTAACTTTGGGTTTGATCCAAGGAGTAAGTTGCCCCATATTGCTCTGTAACATTTCTCTTTTTGTTATAGGACCGACTAGTAGGATTTCAGTTTTGCCCTCATTTAATTTTAGGAAGTTGTTCGTCATCCATTTGTTTATTGCTAAGAGACAGGCGGAAATGGAGTTTATAGCTGTGTGATAATTTGGTTCAGCGGAGATGTACAATTGTGTGTAATCTGCGTAACTATGGAAACATACATTGTGCTTTCTAATGATGTCTCCTCAATGTTCAATGCAATGTTCAATGCAAGTAAAGCACTTTAAACTTTAAGTATGACTAAATGCTTTCTTGACTATATATATAGTAACTGTTCCCAAATGCATAGATTTCTATGTATTTTAGGGGTTTGGGGGGCTAGCTCTTTTTAATATAAATGTCAGATTGTTTTATTTATTTCATAGATTTCTATGCATTTCAGGAGTTTGGGGGGCTGGCTCCCCCAAATAATTAAATAACATAACCCTAACCTAACCCTAAAACCGAAATAAAGTTTAAAAAAAATAGTTACAAAATCCACCCATTTTCACCCACAAACCGGCCAAATTTTTCTCGCGGTCGCGCTACGCTTCATAGTTTTTGGTGCCCTTCTGTGCCCTACTGAAGTGCTGGGTCTAGATACGCCCCTGGTCCATCATACAAACTATTTTAACTCTCCAAGAGACCGCAGAGTCAGATATAAAGCTAAAGTGAAGGTACTAGCATCATATAAAACTAGACCTAAGGACTCGTCGGGAAGGGGGGGTAAAGGGGGTTAAGTTCTGCCCAAAATCAACGGCCACCGATTTCTCCTTTAACTTTGTTGCCATTGAAGCAATAACTAAAATGCTGTTTACTGTGGAATTGTATGCAACATTTTATTTAGATAACATTGGAAACTACTGGGGCTTTGTGTATTTACATTTCCAATCAAATTAGGCCGAAGTACCTGGAGTAGGCGTTGCTCAGCGTGGCGGCGGTCTTCCTCTGGGCGGTGCCTCTCTCCAGGATCCGATACACCTCGTCCTTGTTGTGGACCGTGAACACCTCCAGACCCTTTATCACCACACCCTTCTGATGAGAACAGATAGCCATTAGGTTGCTATTAGGGATGTCCGATATTATCGGCCTACCGATATTATCGGCCGATATCGGCATTAAAATGTGATATCGGAAAATATCGGTATCGGTTTTCAAAAAGATTTTCTTTGTTTTTTTTTACATTTCTATAACCTTTATTTACCCAGGCAAGCAAGTAAGAACAAATTCTGATTTTATTTATTGTCAAAAGTATGCATAATGTTGTGTTAATTCCACAACAAGAGATATGTAATGTTAATTACCTGAAATTATTCCATTTTTTGGGGGGGGGGGAACCCTGCATATATCGGTATCGGTTGATATCGGTATCGGAAATTAAGAGTTTGACAATATCGGTATAGGTAAAAAAGCCAATATCGAGCATCCCTAGTTGCTTGCTATGGATACCATGACATCGCCACCACACCCTTCCTGACAGGAACAAGCAGTCATTAGGTTGAAGTGGATAACATGACATTCTGAATTTTAGTTAGTCATTTTGTTTCAGACATTTATATACATCTCGGCAAATATCTACTGCCCTCGCAAGTACTACTACCTATGCAAATATTTGGATAACATGGACTCTCATTTATTACACAATACGACATAGTATCAAGTTTATACAAGTAGTATTTGTTAAATACTTTTATAAGTGATGTTTGATTTATCACAAAAGTCCTAATTTCAAACACCTAAGGAAAAAAATAACACCCAATGTCTCCACTTCAATTGTTCAGCAGATTAATACAGTGCATCTCGTCTGGCATCTACCTTGTCATCAAAGATCTGCAACTTCGCCACCTCCGAGCCGGTTGTGAGCAGATCAAACAGCTCCTCGTTATAGATCTCGAGCATAGACACTTTAACAGAGAACTCTGTTCTGTTGGACTTCAGCTTCTCAAAGATCTGGTGCAGTGTCCTGGGGATGACGCCGGCGAGCGGGTCCTGGGGAACGAGCAGCAAATATCAGAGCCAGTGTGACCAGGACAATGCCCAAAGCCGGTGTCGCCGATGGTGAAAAGGCAAGAAAATGTGTCTTAATAGAAATTAAAGGCAGATTGGTGCCCATCCTTTCAGGAGTGTGTCGAAACAAACATACCTCCTCCCATGTGAATTCCCCATCTGGAGATCTTTCTCCTTCCATGGTAAAGGTCTTCCCGGTTCCAGTCTGCCCATACCTAAAGAATACAGAACATGAATTAGGATTTTTATTTATATATATATATATATATATAGACACCACATACAATTAGGGTATGTTACATTATCATACATGGGGCAACAGTGGCCCAGGAGGTAGAGTCTGGTAATCAGAAGGTTCACGGTTTGTTCCCGGCTTCTCCCTGCAGCGTGTCGAAGTGTCCTTGAGCAAGACACTTGAGCAGGTTGGCATCTTACATGGTTGCCCCCGCCGTTGGTGGGTGAATGTGAGGCATAAGTTGTAAAGCACTTTGGATAAAAGCGCTATAAAAATGCAGTCCGTTTACAATTAACAAAGACTTTGATTTGCAGAATATTTTCAGAATATATGTGTTTTTGGTCCAATGTTTACAAACAACAACAAACTTTTTACAGTCCCAAACCATAACAAATACAATTAAAAACTTTGCATTGAAAGCTCAAACAACTAGAAAATGTAAATGTTGTCCTCATTCCAGTTATTCGTTTTTTTGGTGGTGGGGCTAGTCATTTGCTGTATGTATATATATATATATATATTCTACCCATTCTACAATCTCTTAAAAGTTTCAATCAATCAAATTTGATTGAAAATTGTATTAACAGATTGCAGAATGGGTACAATACAGTAAGGCTCAATACACACAATTGTTAAGGGGATGCAGACCAGAGAAAGACTTTCGTCTCGTTTACACCAGGGTCCCCCATTTTCAATTCATAATAAATTGTAAGTAGGGTGCAACTAGCACTGTGCAATCCATTCTTTGTGGATCTAGCCCAGAGTCTCAAAGGGAGTGCAACATCGGCTGCATACCACCAGGCGGCGGTATTGGACTTTTGCGATCTCACACTCATTCCCTATGGTTACACAGTCTTCCTAGATGGATTATGAATGGAAATAGCGAATAAAAGAAATAACGATCAAGTAACGAGTATACTATCTCATGTTGATAAGAGTATTAAAACTGGAAAAAGATCCATTTAAGGTAGATTTAGAACAGATAAAAAATATGCGATTAATCACGAT
This sequence comes from Notolepis coatsorum, assembly GCF_963971535.1. NCBI lineage: Eukaryota > Metazoa > Chordata > Actinopteri > Aulopiformes > Paralepididae > Notolepis > Notolepis coatsorum. The sequence goes on along the minus strand of NC_140177.1, from coordinate 29,064,814 downwards.
TAACTAAGCACAATCATGCGATTAATCAGATTAAATATTTTAATAGATTGACAGCCTTAATATATATATATGGATTATGGATTGGGCCTTTAACACATTGGACGCCAGAGGTCGCTGTGGGCGTATGGCCCTGTGTGCCAGCGCTGTAATGCAATGGGGTAAATGCCGGTGTTTGCAGTGCTAAAACTATATTAAATATTATAGCTATGGATCTAATGATAGTCGATTGTCATTGAGTTACTTCTGGTCAAGATGCAAAAAACTGATAATTTTCTCATCAATACATTCCCGTTTTATACCGTGGTGAGTATAGTTTCAGAGTAATTCTGTGTAATCCCAGGAAACTCCGCCAAACAGCGTTTTACTGCATTCAACTATAAATCGTGCCATTTTTCGCCTGGATCAATAATCAATCTGAAATCAATGCTAGATTATCGGTATTATGTTTCATCATGGATGCATGAAAGGGGGGGGGAGCCGCCCCTCCGTGCTTTGATCGCAACCAACGGAATATGCTACACACACACACACGCTCCGATCGCGGGGAAAGAATTATCGGATCAACGCAAGATTGATAACATATAGCCCTTACCTTGTCTATGATGTACTGCAAAAAGAATAATCCAATTATCTGATCTCCATTCCAAGTACTGATCGCGAGCGTGTTTCCAACGTAATCCAGCATTGAACATGAATGGGGGGTCGGGGACCCTCGTCGATGCATCCGTTATAAGTAGGGGTGTAACAATGCGACCTCACAATGATTAATTTCGATTACGATTATTCAGGCAACGATTCAATGCATCATGAAATCTCTTCATTTGACCACGATTCAATTCGATTACGGTCATTTCCCATCAGTTAATTCCCCAAAAAAATTTGAATACACAAATGTGGCTGGGGGAACTGATTCACTCAGCATGAATGGACTATAGGTCAATAAAAACAATACACACAAAAAAACATTAAATTGATTTCTCAAAAAAAATTCTATTTTTTATTTAGATACATTTAGATTATAATCACTTCTAACATTTTCAAATCGATGCAGTTGATTCGTCACATTAGAATCGATGCATTTCGATTAATCGATGCATCGTTACACCCCTAGTTATAAGCGCTGGTCTTGCCGGAGTGTTTAGACCCCGCCGGCACGCCACAGCTCGGCCCAGACACTAAGCCACATCGTTTCAAATGGAGTGCAATAGCGGCCGCAAGGCGTTAGGCGGCGGTATTGGCCTTTTGCGAGCTCAGACCCATTCCCAATGATAACATCAGGCTGGATGGATGAATTATGAATGGAAATATCGAATAAAAGAAATAACAACGAAACCCGACTTCTCGGGTTTGGCGCCCAGCGTTCGGCGAGTTAAACCGGGATATCGCGGGTTTGGCCCCGAATGTGTTAAGGTTAAGTAAATAAAATCTCACATAAGGAATTTAGAAATGTAGCAGGTAAGAGCCTAAACTTGTTATGGTCAATGATCCTCATGCTGAACGTGCAACATCACCACCAGTTGACCATCTCAAACCTTGCACCCTTTTCTTGATCCTCCATAGAACCCAAACAAGGTTTGCCAGAGGTAAGACAGTTGAGATTGGAGGATCGAGAAAAGATTGTGGGGTTTGAGATTAGTCAATTTCACAAGCAACTACTTACGCAAACACAGTACAGTTGTATCCCATGATGACTTCATCCAGAATAGGGCAGACTACGCTCCTGTAGACGTCAATCTGCTTGGCGTTCGGGCCAAACACCTGAACAGGCAGAACAAAAGGAAACGTTACGACGCAAGGAAGCATACAATGGTTTGCACATGAAAATGTCCGCTCGGTGTTCTATCCAACGATCGATAGTGGCCTTAAAATTGGACTTGATGGAAATGTGTTCCTGACAAGACCAAATACAAACCTGGGTTTGCCAGTGACCAGGAGACACTCCCATCATCATCATCATCTTCGTTTTAAGTCCCTATTTTCCCACTACAGTACTCCCAGGGCCCCCCACTCACCCACGATGCTTCAATGAATCAACGCTTCTGTACTTGGCCACTTACCATGTCAAATGTGTAAGTCTTTCGTGCAGCTTCTCCGGTTTTCACAACAACCTCCTTTCGGTTCGGATCACAGTCTATGACCCCATGGGAGTTTGCCTTGAGTTCTTGTGCATTAAAGGGTCTAGAGAAACGGTCCGGGAGAATGAAGTGCAGAAAAACGTTAACTTGTGAAGTGATGTAGTGGTGAAATTATAGTGGGTAAACAATGACATCCTCTTGGCGATCAAGGATTTAAAAAATATTTTTCTGAAAGTAGCCTATTAGTTAATCGATTCTTTTTTTTTGTGTGTGTGTGTAATAGACCTAATCGAGACAACTGTGCTACTATTGACCATTTGGATGGACCCTCACACATCTCTATATGCAGCTATCTTTTGTCTTGTGGAGCACACCCTAAAAACAGAGCCAGAAGAGGCCCCAACTCCCATCACTATCCGAGGGGAGGAGGCAGAGGACACGGACAAGTTCCTGGGAGACACTTGACAATAAACTGGACAGTAAGCCCTCTACAGGAGGGTCAAAGCAGGTTGTTGTAGTACATAATGAGTGTTGTTTTATTATTATTGATAAGAGTATACAGTATACACATCAGCTGTCATGTAGAAATCTTGTTTTTATTTCATATTTTCCTAGCCCCTTTCGGGACTGTGATGCACGCCAACATGGTTGGACGAGTCCGTCCCTTATATACGACCATTGAAAAATCCTACAATTAAGTCTGTCTCGCTTTTCTCTTATCAAAACGCTTGTCGTACGGTACAGGTGTTGCAAAGAAATTTCAAAGGTACTTTGTGTCTTATACTCTAGGCTCTGTTGCCCATACTGTATGAACTCTGAACTTTGTTACCTATACTCAATCAATACTTAATACTTATATACTGCCTTACACTGTACTCCTAACTACCTACCTCAACCTATAGTCTATCCATATAACACAAGATCGCCATGTACAATAACACTGTATATACATGCATCTATATCTGTATGAATATTTTTCTCTCTTTTTTTTCAGTTAGTTAGATAGTAAATTATATTGACCTATTTGTTTACACTGCTTGTGTTGTTTTTACTACCTGTACCACCCCCACCCCCCCCCCCCCCCCCTTGCTGCTATGATGCCTGAATTTCCCCAAGGGGATCAATAAAGGAATATCTTATCTTATAATATATATAGATATACTGTACACACACCTGCATATACATACACTTTATATCTATATGTATCCCATACATAGTTTATACCACTGGCTAGTATAATCTATACGAGTGTATTTATACTTGTATCACTGTACACACACACACATGATTAGCATATTTACTCAGTAGCTCGTTATATATTCCATATAATCACGTCTTACATTGGATATTGTTGAATGAATGAAAACTTTTTTATCTTTCTTCCCCTCCTTTTTCCCGATTTTTCTCCCATCCCACCCTTCCTGGTTGTTGCGTACTTTCCCCTACTGTTGGTCCGGGAGACCGGAGACTGTCACATGCTTTCCTCCAACGCATGTGCAGCCTGGGGCAGGCCAACCTGGCCGCGCAGGTTCTCACCGGGGAGAGTGTAGCGTGTGGGAGGCCACACTATCTCTCCTCAGATCCAACCCTCGCTGAGCAGGCGCCCCGACCGAACTGTAGGGGTCGCTGTCCACAACGCCCAGGACCCACCCTTCAGCTTCCCACCCCCTGATACAGCCAATTGTATCAGCGTGAGAGGACAGCCAAGCTGATAGCAACGCCGGGAGCTGGATTCGAACAGGCGAATCCTAGTGTCTCCCGGTGTTGGTGACGAACGTAATCTCCGTGCGCCACCTGCCGAAAACTTTATTTAACAGATTGCAGAATGGGTACAATACAATACAGTACAGCTCAATACACACAATTGTTAAGGGGATGCAGACCAGAGAAAGACATTTGTCTTGTTTACATCAGGGGCCCCCATTTTCAATTCATAGTGGCTAGTGTTGTGCACTTTACTGTTACCTTTCAATCTGGTTGATCTGCTGTACGATGAATTTGAATCAAATCCGATTAACGATACGTCTCGATTAGGGGCTAGGGCTAACGTATTCCACCAGCAATGCAGAGTGAAACAGCAATGTTTTGTTTATCCAAGTGGATCACTGTGACTATGATGAATTGAAAAAATGGGGGACCCTGATGTAAACAAGACCAACGTCTCTCTGGTCTGCATCCCCTTAACAATTGTATGTAGTCAAGTCAAGTCAAGTCAGTTTTATTTATATAGCACGTTTACAAATGACTAACAGCCAAACCAAAGTGCTTCACAACATGATAAAAACACATACAATGCAATACAAATACACTAGAAAAAGAGGTAGAGTACAGTACATATAGGAAAGCAAGGGCAAAGTGCAATAAAAGAGACAAGAAAATTTGATAAAAAGTGCAGAGTGACAGCTGACGTCATGTATAGATGCTGGGCTAGCTCTGGTCAAAGGCCAGGGAGAAGAGGTGTGTTTTGAGCAAGGATTTAAAAACCTCCAGGCTCTGGGCAGATCTTATGTGGGGGAGGCTGTTCCAGAGTCTGGGGGCAGCAGCAGCAAAAGCTCTATCTCCCCTGTTTTTTAGCCTGGTCCTAGGCACCTCCAGCAGCAGCTGGTCAGCAGATCTTAAGGCTCTGGATGGGGTGGGGTGATGTAGGAGCTCAGCTAGGTACAGTGGAGCCAGCCCGTGTAGTGCTTTAAAAACAGTCAGTAAAAGTTTAAAATCAATACGGAAACGGACGGGGAGCCAGTGGAGAGACGCCAGAACTGGTGTAATGTGGTCACGTTTCCTGGTACCGGAAAGCAGGCGGGCAGCCGCATTTTGTACCAGTTGCAGGCGACGAAGCAGCAACTGGTCAATGCCGACATACAACGCATTGCAGTAATCCAGCCGGGTCGAGATAAAGGCATGGATCACCCTCTCCAGATCCTTCTGGGAGAGGTATGGTTTGGTCTTGGCTAGGAGTCTGAGGTGAAAAAGCTAGTTTTGACCACCGAACTAACCTGCTTATCAAATTTAAAATTTCTGTCGAAGATTACTCCGAGGTTTCTGACAGAGGAGCGGATATTTGAGCCCAGGGGGCCTAGGGCAATGGCTGTAGGGTCAGGTGAATCATTACTAAATAAAATCATCTCTGTTTTGCGCTCATTTAAGTTGAGAAAGTTTGCACTCATCCATAATTTAATATCAGCCAGGCAATCTAGCAGTGGTTGTAATGTGACCTTGCCTTTTGCTTGTAGGGGTAGATAATCTGCACATCGTCGGCAAAGCAATGGAAGGACATGTTGTGCTTTGCAATGATTGAGCCTAAGGGCAACATATATAATAAAAAGAGGATGGGGCCCAGTATCGACCCCTGGGGCACCCCACAGGTAAGTGGGGCCGCTGAAGAGAAGAATTCTCCAAGCTGGACTGAGAAGCTCCGGTCAGTCAGGTAGGACTTGAACCAGCTTAGGGCGACGCCTGTGATGCCAACATGTTTTTCCAGGCGCGACAGTAGGACAGTGTGGTCTATAGTGTCGAAGGCGGCTGTAAGCTCTAAAAGCACGAGAATGGCGGGATTTCCAGAATCTGCAGCTAAAATTAGATCATTTTGAACTCTCAGGAGGGCTGTTTCAGTGCTATGGCGCGGTTTAAAGCCAGACTGAAACTTTTCGTGGATTTGATAAACATCTAAAAACAGTTTTAACTGGAGGTAAACTGCTCGCTCCAAGACTTGACAGGAAGGGTAATTGGGAAATAGGCCTGAAGTTAGATAAAATAGAGGGATCAAGGTTTTTCTTTTTTATCAGGGGTTGAACCACAGCGTGTTTAAAGGCGGTTGGGACACAGCCAGAGCTGAGAGAGGAATTTACCAGCAACAGAATAGTGGGCAAGACTGAATCGAGCACTTCTTTTAGAAGGCGAGAGGGAAGGCTATCTGAGGGGCAGTTTGTGGGCCGTAAGTGTTTAATTATGTCAGAGAGAGAGGAGGGAGAGACGGGCTCGAACTGCTCAAAAACAGCAGGCAGGGAGTGTAGGGGAGAAGGGGGGGGGGGCTGGGAAGGCTGTAATGAGAACTGGTCTGAGAGCAGAGATTTTATCAATAAAAAAGTTTAAAAAACGTTCACAGAGAGCAGATGATGGCACAACTGGGGAGACATCACGGGGGTTAATGAGGGAGTTAAGAATTTTGAAAAGAATCTGGGGCTTGTGGCAATTTGGAGATGTATTCGCATTTAGCAGTTTTGACAGCATTTTGATATGCAGATAGGCAGTCACGTAGGATTTTGAGGGAGACGTGGAGCTTATCCTTATTCCACTTTCTATCCGCACGCCTACATGTGCGTCTGAGAGCACGCGTGGAGTCATTTAGCCATGGTGTTTGGAGTGTTTTGCTGCGTTTGGACCTGAGAGGTGCAAGTGCGTTGTTCATGGGACGGGGTAGCACGGTGTGCCACCCCATGATAAGTACTCGCTATTTGCATATCAATAGCGCCGGTCGTCAGGTGTGTTAAATACGTTCTCAAGACACATTCACACCTAACTTGTTGTGAAGACGTGTTACATTCCATTCGTAGAGGCAATTAGGCACCGTCTTTAGCAGGCATGCGTTGTTCATGGTACGGGGTAGCACGGTGTGGTACCTCACTGAGTATTAAAGATTTGAGCAGAAGCGCGTGCACGCACATGCACGCGCTCGCGAGAACGCGCTGCTCGACTCGGCTGGTTGTGTTTACCTGCCTCCCGGGCCCCGGCGCTACCTCACATTATCATAACAATAGCCGCTATAGGCTGGTGTCTTCAACACGTCTGGACTCTTTGTGATGTAAATATGGAACGTCCCAAGTTGCCGCTGCCCACAGAGTGCACCGCCGTCCAAAGGTGAACGACGGCGAACGAAGGGCCAAATCAAAACAGCCGTCAATTCCGAATTGACAACTGTTTTGATTCAACCCCCCACCCACCACCACTCACCCCCGGACAACAACACACTCTGCAAACAGCAGCAACCCGGGACATTCCATATCTACATCACAAACTTTGGGACTGAGTAGATAATTAATTAATCTTCTCTTTATTTTTATTATTTATATTAAAACTGAATCAAACCATAAACAAGGTTGCCTGTTGGGATGTTAGATCCTAATGTGAAAAACTGATTTTATATGTCTGCACTTTATGTGCTCATTTTATGCCTGTCTTAATTCTGTTGTGAAGCACTTTGAGCTGCAGTTTCTGTATGAAAGGCTATACAAACAAAGTGTATTATTGTGCGCGAGGGAACATATGCGCATGCGCGCGGGGCCGCGCGTGCGTGTGCGCGCGGCGTCATTATCCTGCGTGGCGGCTCAGTCCATAATAACAACGCAACACTGCTTTAGTCTGTGCCCTAGCGAGGCAATAGTATCCAGCTGCAGCACGACAGCCCAGCGCTTACAAGCCCCGCACATACAAGCCCCGCACATAGCAACCCCTCGCTTCCATTGGCTGATTTTGGTGACGTGATTTTGGGTCACGTTGCACGTTGCACTGCGGGATTGATTGATTGATTGATTGAAAACTTTATTAACAGATTGCCGTATGATTTGGGTCACGTTGCACTGCGGGATTGATTGATTGATTGATTCATTGATTCATTGATTCATTGATTGATTGATTGATTGATTGAAAACTTTATTAACAGATTGATTGATTGATTGAAAACTTTATTAACAGATTGCCGAATGGGTACACGTGACCACAGGCCCTGATTGATTGATTGAAAACTTTATTAACAGATTGTAGAATGGGTACACGTGACCTGACCGATTGATTGATTGATTGATTGATTGATTGATTGAAAACTTTATTAACAGATTGCAGAATGGGTACAGTGACCGATTGATTGATTGATTGATTGATTTATTGATTTATTGATTTATTGATTGATTGATTGAAAACTTTATTAACAGATTGCAGAATGCAGTACAGCTCAATACACACAATTGTTAAGGGGATGCAGACCATGCAGTACTGTTACATTTGTGACATACAGTAAATATATACAAGGGGGAGGGAACTGTACATTTATGATGAATTGAAAATGGGGGACCCTGATGTAAACAAGACGGAAGTCTTTCTCTGGTCTGCATCCCCTTAACAATTGTGTGTATTGAGCTGTACTGCAGATATATTTCAATTGCCTTACTTATTTACATAAGTATTATAGGCCTACAGCAGTATTGTACAGACAGTCTGTGTGAAGTCTGTGTGGTTATCCAGCTGCACAAAGGCAGAGCAAGAGGCTCTACAGAGGGTGGTGAAGGCGGCAGGCAGGATTGTCGGGACTCCTCTATCAAACATCACCTCCGTCTTCACCTCCCGCTGCCTCCACCGCTCCAAGTGTATCATCAAGGACCAGTCTCACCCAGCACATCACCTCTTTCAGCTCCTTCCCTCAGGGAGGAGATACCGGTCCATACATGCCAAGAGTTAAAGATTTAAGAACAGCTTTTTCCCCCAAGCAGTCAGACTGTTAAACGCTCATTGACTGTCCCCTCACGTGCACCATGCACTTACCTGGACTTGATAATCACTGTTACCACTCATCATGCACTTTATTTAAAATATTCTGTTATGTACAGTGTTATATGTGTTTCATGTATGTATATATTGTACTACGGTCTGTGGGAGCTCCCCTGAAATTTCACTCACGGTCATATAAGAGTTTTAATGTAGAAGGTTTTATTAATGAAATGTTGGGTATAAACTGGGAGGAGGTATGTTGTGAGGATGACCCAGAGGTTGCACTGGACTTATTTATGTCAGAAACAAATCAGCCCCATGGATAGATAGTAGCTTTTAATGAATTTTAATGAATGAGAGAGACATACTGTAGCCAAAAAAGCATCAGTGTGTTCCAGTTCTGCAGATGACAGACAAAAGTACCGTTCCTTACGTAATCAAGTCACAAAGTTAAATAAGGTGAGAAAAAGGGAATATTTTAAACCATGGTTATATGATGTGAGAAATGATGGTAAAAATCTATGGAATGTTTTAAATCAAATTATGGGTAGAAAATCCAATGTCTGTACACCTTTTGTTGAGTCATATGGAATTGTCCTAACCAAACCATGTGATATTGCCAACCATTTTAATGATTTTTATGCAAGTAAGATATCTCAGCTCAGGCAGGGAATGCACATCTCAAACAATACAAAATCAAATGACATAATTAAGAATATCATAATGAAAGATAAAGGGTGTACATTTGATTTTCAACAGGTTGAGGTTAGTGATATTGAAAGGTTACTCCAGGCTCTACCTGACAGCAAGTTAGCTGGCACAGACAACTTGGATAGTAAATTATTGAGAATTACTGCTACGATCATAGCAAGTCCAGTGTCATATTATTAATAGATGTATACAAGTGGGACTATGTCCAAAGAGATGGAAGGAGGCTAAGGTTACTCCTTTACCCAAAGACTCCAAATCAGTTTTTAATGAGGGCAACTCCAGACCTAATATAGAAAAGATAGAAAGGCTGACAAAGAGAAGAAGAGTGCAGCAGAAGCTGGAGAAAGAAAAAGATGGAAATATTTGAGCATTCTCAGTTTTTTAGAGCCACACTTGCAAGACAGGGAGACCAGCAGCTATTTCAGGGAGATGGAGAGCCAGCAGACTGTGGACTCCTTGCTTGCCTCCATCATATATGTCAGAGGTAATAATTTACTTTAGGGCCTGATCACTTCAGTGCAAGCAGGGAGTAGGAGATGATGGTTGTTGTGGAATATTCCAATGAGCCAAACAGTGAAGCTGTAGGAATTCAGATCGAGTCAATTTGTATAAAAATATAGAACAGTTTATTTCTGTTTCCATGCACACAGAAAAGTGCTCAGTTCATCATCAGAGACCAGAATGTCATATCTCCTTCCTCAACCTTGGCTGTTGTTTATAAGAAGGCCGTCAGACTGTAACCTAGTGTCTTTGCCTAGTATACTAGTTGATCATATATTAACTAGTCAAAAGCTGTACAGAGATTTAACACAGATGGACATAGATAACATTTCCAGTCACAAGGTTTTTATTGTTAAACATTCACAGAATGTGTGTGAGATACCACTGATGTAATCAGGTTTGTTTACATAAATGGCAAACTATATATATATAGCTTTGGCATTTTGTGGAAAACTGGAAAAAGTGGAAACTTAATTTAATTATTCTAGTTTTATCTCCAAAACTGAAATATTCTGTCGTCTGTCACCCAGACGACCCAAGGTTTGAGCAGTGAGGAGGAGGGCCCTGGTCCATCCACAACACTGCCCCGCTCTGCACCACCAGCGGAGATAGCTGCTCCACCACCTGCTGCACAGAGGGAGGTCCCTGGCACCTCCATCGTCCGTCGGGGACATAACAGCTCTGCACCACCAGCGGAGATAGCTGCTCCACCACCTGCTCCACAGAGGGAGGTCCCTGGCACCTCCATCGTCCGTCGGGGACATAACAGCTCTGCACCACCAGCGGAGATAGCTGCTCCACCACCTGCTGCACACGGGGACATAACCGCAGGGCAGGGCTCCTCCTCCACCACCACCACCCGCCTGACTACCTACCAGCAGGAAACAGCAATGAACATTTTTTATTGAGCCTGCTGCCAGCTTTGGACACACTTGATGGTGAAAATAATTCACTTTTAGTAGAAAAAGGGGGTAACCACTGCGCTCAGACAGGTGCGTAGTCCAACATTAATTAAGTTGCAAAAAAGGAGGTAGGGACCGCACTCAGAATATCGTTGTTTTTATTTTCAAGTTGTTATAGCGCACAAAACGTTTTCAGCCATCCGGCCTTCATCAGTGTGCTATAACAACTTGAAAATAAAAACAACGATATTCTGAGTGCGGTCCCTACCTCCTTTTTTGAAAAGAATTCACTTGTCAGAATGAAAATCCAGCAGGTTTTGCATGAGGCTCAGTTTCCAGTTGAGTTGTAGGTTCTTTGTTTTATTGTAATCAGTTCAATTGTTTTTAGGTTTACTTGTTTTTAATGATTTAATTTAATTGTAATCAGTTTAATTTACCTGTGCCTTTGATGATCTGTAAATAAAATAAATATGCACTGTTCTAATAATCAATTCAATGTCTAAATGTATCTGTGCCCATAATTGTAATATGTATATATGCATTGGTCAAAGTTTAATCTTGATTTGCATCGTAATAGCCAAAACATTATGCTAGTTATGAATAACATTTATACAAAATTGTTGGTAATAAATAGTTATTGTACAAGGACAATCTTGGTTGAGCATGGGAACAACTCTCTCAACACAAAGTAGGTGGCTCTGAAAAGAGCCTTTGGGTGGCTCTGAAAAGAGCCTTTGGGTGAATACGGGAGGTAGGAGTAGGAGGTCCTCAGATGATCCCATTCTGCCATGGCACCTATCCTGCAGCTGAGCAGCTGAGAAGTACCCAGTGAAGGTTTCCCTGACAGTAATGGCCTCTCTGGTGGCGTTGTTGCTTCCCATCCTTCTGAGGGCCTGGGCACCAAGGAGTGGCTCTGCTGGCACCACAGGCACTGGCACAGATCCATCGTCCCACCTGATTGATTGATTGATTGATTGAAAACATTATTAATTGCAGAATGGGTACAATACAGTACAGCTCAATACAAACAACTGTTAAGGGGATAGCTCAATACAAACAACTGTTAAGGGGATGAAATACTTTCATCTTGTTTACATCAGGGTCCCCCATTTTCAATTTATCAGGACATTTATGACATACAGATATTTATATATAGCCTACCTCATGAAGTTGTGGAGCATACATGTTGCTTTCACAACTTTCTCCGCAACCTCTGGAGACACACCCAGCACCCTCCTATACAGCCTCCACTGAGCCGCCATGATGCCAAAGGAGCACTCCACCATTCTTCTGGCGTGGGAAAGCCTGAATGAATTAATGACAACTTTATTTAACAGATTGCAGAATGGGTACAATACAGTACGGCAAAATTACAAACATCACAAAACAAACTGGTCAGACTACTTCTTGACCTGAACCCCAGAACCCACCTCACCCCTGCCCACTTTGACAACCTAGGATGGCTTAGAGTAGACGACAGAGTACAGCAACTTGCAATGGGCCTGGTCTACAAGATACACTATACGACCGGGGTGCCCATGTACATGTCAAAATACTTCCCAAAGGTCAGTGAATACCACAACCACTACACCAGAGGAAGCTCAACAAATCATGTTAAACCCAGATTCGGCTCAAACAAGGGACTAAACACGTTTCGCAATTATGCCACAACAATGTGGAACGCCCTACCCAAAGCTGTAAAGGAAAGTGAATCCCTGCCCACATTCAAAACCGCTCTTAAAGAGCACCTACGGGAGGCTGCAATTCAAAACTGGCCACCGTAAATGCCCAAAACCCCCACCACCTCCTAATAGACAGTCTCCTCCCCACCGCATGTATATATTCCCTCCCCGCCGTATGTATATTTCCCTCCCACCCCCTCCTAATGTACAGTCCCCTCCCCATCATATGTATATACTCTGTCAGGATCTAGGGGTAACAGTACTGTATATTTGAATACCGCTTATGTCACAAATGTATCAGTACTAAATACCTATATGTCCCTATGCCATAAATGTCATGTATGTTGTGTATGTCATAAATGTCTATATGAATTGAAAATGGGGGGGACCCTGATGGAAACAGGACAAACGTCTTTCTCAGGTCTGCATCCCCTTAACAATTGTATGTATTGAGCCGTACTGTATTGTACCCATTCTGAAATCTGTTAAATAAAGTTTTCATTCATTCATTCATTCACATCAGGGTCCCCCATTTTCAATTCATCATATGACATACATGACATACAGATAGACAGAACTGCTACATCTATACATTTATGACATACCAGATCTACAAATACAGTACTGTTTGTGATACAAAAAGGGTCTAAAAAAGAGAGTATACATTTGAGGGGGAAGACACTGTACATTGGAGGAGGTTGGGTAGGTGGGATGGGGAAACTGTACATTTGAGGATGAATGAATGAAAACTTTATTTAACAGATTGCAGAATGGGTACAATACAGTACGGCTCAATACATACAATTGTTAAGGGGATGCAGACCTGAGAAAGACGTTTGTCTTGTTTCCATCAGGGTCCCCCATTTTCAGATGCAGACCTGAGAAAGACGTTTGTCTTGTTTCCATCAGGGTCCCCCATTTTCAATTCATATAGACATTTATGACATACACAACATACATGACATTTATGGCATAGGGACATATAGGTATTTAGTACTGATACATTTGTGACATAACGGTATTCAAATATACAGTACTGTTACCCCTAGATCCTGACAGAGTGGGGGGGCATGTGGTAAACATGTTTATCTTTTAATTTAGTTTTGAATGACCAATTGAAGCTCTGACATACCTGCGGTGCAGCAAGGGGCGAGGGCGAGGGATCCAGATGCGGACGGCCGTGTTACTATTGTCTCAAAGACAAGACAAGACAAGACAAGACAAGAGTTTTAATTGTCACGGCATACAGGTATACAATGAAATGCGGCTGGTCTTGCCCGCGATAATACGGTCCGGTCGTGGAGTCACTCGACAAGTCTCCAATACAGTGCTTGCAGAACCGATGGTCGCACTTCAATGTGATCGGGTCGCGATATGAAGACTTACACAAAGGACACGCCGCCGCAGGGGTGTTGAAAGATGCGCCCATTTTGTTTATAAACTTTATTATATCTGTTAGTGTTCTTCTTCACTTAGTTAATGTTTTGGTTGCACAAATCACGTGACCCACCCAAATCAGCCAATGGAAGCGAGGGGTATCTACGCGCAGGAGACCTCAGCCATTGGGTGGGACCCAAATTACGTCACCAAAATCAGCCAATGGAAGCGAGGGGTTGCTATGTGCGGTGCTTGTATGTGCGGGGCTTGTAAGCGCTGGGCTGTCGTGCTGCAGCTGGAAGCATCTCTAGCGAGGGGACATTAAATGCGCATTCGCGGGAGCGCGCGTGCACGTGGTGCGTGTCACCCCAGATGATTTCAATAACGCACCACTGCCCGTGCAACAGAGTCTAAAATGTTTTTACAAGTAGAGTCAAACATTGAAATTAGGTAATCTATATTAAAAACACAGTTTGCGCCCAAGGCGTGAAATGGGGAACCGTTAAAAGCATCAGAAAAAAGCACAGCAGTCAGGGGGTTTAACGTGCGCGAGTAGCGCGCAGGGGCATGGTCATTCTTATGTAGGCACGGGGCTATTAAGGTAAACACAACAGGCGAGTGGTCAGAAAGACCTGCAGCACAGATGTCTGTTATAGAGACAGATACACCAAACGATAACACAAGATCTAACGTATGACCTTTTTCATGTGTTGGGCCAGTGACTGATTGTATCAGATTAAATGAATCAATGAGATTCAGAAAGTCCCGGGATAGGGGTAGCAGCGGACAGCAGACATGAACATTAAAATCACCGCAGATAAAAACGTGGTCATATTTCACCATGATCCCAGCGAGAAAATCGGCAAAGTCCGTGATAAACTCCTTGTTGTATTTGGGTGGACGATAGACAACAGCACAGAACACAGGAGACGACAGGTGCAGTTCAAATGTTTGCAGCTCAAAGCTAGAGTAGACAGGCAGCCAGGCGACACTGGAAGCAAGATTTGAACACGGAGGCTAAACCTCCACCTCTACCGGAGGACCGGGGGGAATTAAAAAATGTACAGTCAGGAGGGAGCAGTTTGAGCTATTGAGCTGTAGGCCTACTGTACCAATTCTGCAATCGGTTAAAACGTTTTCAATCAATCAATCAATCAAACCCCTGAGATGCAGGGCTGTTCTCCTCACCTGCACTTGACGACCACTCGGCACTTCTCATCTGGTTTCACGCTACTCGAAGCCATGTTTCAAGTTTCAACACACTGTCAACACAACACTTTATATTGTGATGTGAATGGGCCGAAGTGATGACGTCAGGAGCAGGGACTCAAGTGGCTTCATTATTGAACGCAGGTGTTGCTGATTGTGTGCGGGGATGAGACGCTGAGACTGTTTGATAAGCCAGTGGGACTCAGAGATGATGAATTGATGAATTGAAAAGGGGGGACCCTGATGGAAACAAGACAAACGTCTTTCTCAGGTCTGCATCCCCTTAACAATTGTATGTATTGAGCCGTACTGTATTGTACCCATTCTGCAATCTGTTAAATAAAGTTTTCATTCATTCATTCATTCATTCATTCATTCATTCATTCATTCATTCATTCATTCATTCATTCATTCATTCATTCGGAGCACGCAAGCAGTAACCAATCTCTGGTAGGGCCCGTGGGGTAGTGAGCCGTCTTTTGCTTTTGCGTGGTCAAATCAGCCGCTCTTGTTTTTCGAGTGCGCGATTAGTTCCAGGTTTACGGTAATACATTAAAACAAGCCTGGGACGCTGTTGTAATGAACCGACGTGACTTTTGAACACAGTCTCACAAGTAGATCTTACAGAAATACTTAATATGACATTGAATGCGCATCGAATCAATAGGACGTTTAGTCGAATCAATAGGACGTTTCGTATGTGCAGTATTATTGAACATCGAATCAATAGGACGCGCAGTATATTCGACCACTAAAGCTACAGACAATTCCACAGAGGAACACTTCCGGTGAGGATTTCAAAGTAAAGGATGGCATGTGGTTAATTTCTATTATTTCATAAGTAGTTTATTACACTGCCATGTTTGTACTTAATACTTCTCAAGACTACTTGCACAAATAATATTAACTACTTTTACTGTGTACTTTGAGTAATTTGAGTTTCAAAGTCCTTTTTATAGAACAATGAGTATTTTCGACTAACTTTGATGTGGGATAAAAACATATTTTCCCATAAGCAGTTTATGAAACTGCCATGGTTGTACTTAGTACCTCTTAGACTACTTGTACAAATTATATGAAATATTTTTACTGTGTACTTTTTGAGTAATTTCAATTTCAAAGTCCTCAGAATCAGCATTTTCGACTAACTTTGATGTGGGATAAAAAAATATTTTCCCATAAGCAGTTTATAAAACTTCCATGGTTGTACTTAGTACTTCTTAGACTACCTGTACAAATTATATGAAATATTTTTACTGTGTACTTTTTGAGTAATTTCAGTTTCAAAGTCCCCAGAATCAGCATTTTCGACTAACTTTGATGTGGGATAAAAAAATATTTTCCCATAAGCAGTTTATGAAACTTCCATGGTTGTACTTAGTACCTCTTCGACTACTTGTACAAATTATATGAAATATTTTTACTGTGTACTTTTTGAGTAATTTCAGTTTCAAAGTCCTCAGAATCAGCATTTTCGACTAACTTTGATGTGGGATAAAAAAATATTTTCCCATAAGCAGTTTATGAAACTGCCATGCTTGTACTTAGTACCTCTTAGACTACTTGTACAAATTATATGAAATATTTTTACTGTGTACTTTTTGAGTAATTTGAGTTTCAAAGTCCTCAGAATCAGCATTTTCGACTAACTTTGATGTGGGATAAAAAAATATTTTCCCATAAGCAGTTTATGAAACTTCCATGGTTGTACTTAGTACCTCTTAGACTACCTGTACAAATTATATGAAATATTTTTACTGTGTACTTTTTGAGTAATTTCAGTTTCAAAGTCCTCAGAATCAGCATTTTCGACTAACTTTGATGTGGGATAAAAAAAAAATTCCCATAAGCAGTTTATGAAACTTCCATGGTTGTACTTAGTACTTCTTAGACTACCTGTACAAATTATATGAAATATTTTTACTGTGTACTTTTTGAGTAATTTCAGTTTCAAAGTCCCCAGAATCAGCATTTTCGACTAACTTTGATGTGGGATAAAAAAATATTTTCCCATAAGCAGTTTATGAAACTTCAATGGTTGTACTTAGTACCTCTTAGACTACTTGTACAAATTATATGAAATATTTTTACTGTGTACTTTTTGAGTAATTTCAGTTTCAAAGTCCTCAGAATCAGCATTTTCGACTAACTTTGATGTGGGATAAAAAAATATTTTCCCATAAGCAGTTTATGAAACTTCCATGGTTGTACTTAGTACTTCTTAGACTACCTGTACAAATTATATGAAATATTTTTACTGTGTACTTTTTGAGTAATTTCAGTTTCAAAGTCCTCAGAATCAGCATTTTCGACTAAATTTGATGTGGGATAAAAAAATATTTTCCCATAAGCAGTTTATGAAACTGCCATGCTTGTACTTAGTACCTCTTAGACTACTTGTACAAATTATATGAAATATTTTTACTGTGTACTTTTTGAGTAATTTGAGTTTCAAAGTCCTCAGAATCAGCATTTTCGACTAACTTTGATGTGGGATAAAAAAATATTTTCCCATAAGCAGTTTATGAAACTTCCATGGTTGTACTTAGTACTTCTTAGACTACCTGTACAAATTATATGAAATATTTTTACTGTGTACTTTTTGAGTAATTTCAGTTTCAAAGTCCTCAGAATCAGCATTTTCGACTAACTTTGATGTGGGATAAAAAAATATTTTCCCATAAGCAGTTTATGAAACTTCCATGGTTGTACTTAGTACCTCTTAGACTACTTGTACAAATTATATGAAATATCTTTACTGTGTACTTTTTGAGTAATTTCAGTTTCAAAGTCCTCAGAATCAGCATTTTCGACTAACTTTGATGTTGGATAAAAAGAAAATTTCCCATAAGCAGTTTATGAAACTTCCAAGTAGTCTAAGAGGTACTAAGTACAAGCATGGCAGTTTCATAAACTGCTTATGGGAAAATCTTTTTTTATCCAACATCAAAGTTAGTCAAAAATGCTGATTCTGAGGACTTTGAAACTCAAATTACTCAAAAAGTACATAGTAAAAATATTTCATATAATTTGTACAAGTAGTCTAAGAAGTACTAAGTACAACCATGGAAGTTTCATAAACTGCTTATGGGAGAAATTGTTTTTATCCCACATCAAAATTAGTCAAAAATGCTGATTCTGAGGACTTTGAAACTCAAATTACTCAAAAAGTACATAGTAAAAATATTTCATATAATTTGTACAAGTAGTCTAAGAAGTACTAAGTACAACCATGGAAGTTTCATAAACTGCTTATGGGAGAAATTGTTTTTATCCCACATCAAAGTTAGTCGAAAATGCTGATTCCGAGGACTTTGAAACTGAAATTACTCAAAAAGTACACAGTAAAAATATTTCATATAATTTGTACAAGTAGTCTAAGAGGTACTAAGTACAAGCATGGCAGTTTCATAAACTGCTTATGGGAAAATCTTTTTTGATCCAACATCAAAGTTAGTCAAAAATGCTGATTCTGAGGACTTTGAAACTCAAATTACTCAAAAAGTACATAGTAAAAATATTTCATATAATTTGTGCAAGTAGTCTAAGAAGTACTAAGTACAACCATGGAAGTTTCATAAACTGCTTATGGGAGAAATTGTTTTTATCCCACATCAAAGTTAGTCAAAAATGCTGATTCTGAGGACTTTGAAACTCAAATTACTCAAAAAGTACATAGTAAAAATATTTCATATAATTTGTACAAGTAGTCTAAGAAGTACTAAGTACAACCATGGAAGTTTCATAAACTGCTTATGGGAGAAATTGTTTTTATCCCACATCAAAGTTAGTCAAAAATGCTGATTCTGAGGACTTTGAAACTCAAATTACTCAAAAAGTACATAGTAAAAATATTTCATATAATTTGTACAAGTAGTCTAAGAAGTACTAAGTACAACCATGGAAGTTTCATAAACTGCTTATGGGAGAAATTGTTTTTATCCCACATCAAAGTTAGTCGAAAATGCTGATTCTGAGGACTTTGAAACTGAAATTACTCAAAAAGTACACAGTAAAAATATTTCATATAATTTGTACAAGTAGTCTAAGAGGTACTAAGTACAAGCATGGCAGTTTCATAAACTGCTTATGGGAAAATCTTTTTTTATCCAACATCAAAGTTAGTCAAAAATGCTGATTCTGAGGACTTTGAAACTCAAATTACTCAAAAAGTACATAGTAAAAATATTTCATATAATTTGTACAAGTAGTCTAAGAAGTACTAAGTACAACCATGGAAGTTTCATAAACTGCTTATGGGAGAAATTGTTTTTATCCCACATCAAAATTAGTAAAAAATGCTGATTCTGAGGACTTTGAAACTCAAATTACTCAAAAAGTACATAGTAAAAATATTTCATATAATTTGTACAAGTAGTCTAAGAAGTACTAAGTACAACCATGGAAGTTTCATAAACTGCTTATGGGAGAAATTGTTTTTATCCCACATCAAAGTTAGTCGAAAATGCTGATTCTGAGGACTTTGAAACTGAAATTACTCAAAAAGTACACAGTAAAAATATTTCATATAATTTGTACAAGTAGTCTAAGAAGTACTAAGTACAACCATGGCAGTTTCATAAACTGCTTATGGGAAAATCTTTTTTTATCCAACATCAAAGTTAGTCGAAAATGCTGATTCTGAGGACTTTGAAACTCAAATTACTCAAAAAGTACACAGTAAAAATATTTCATATAATTTGTACAAGTAGTCTAAGAAGTACTAAGTACAACCATGGAAGTTTCATAAACTGCTTATGGGAAAATATTTTTTTATCCCACATCAAAGTTAGTCGAAAATGCTGATTCTGAGGACTTTGAAACTGAAATTACTCAAAAAGTACACAGTAAAAATATTTCATATAATTTGTACAAGTAGTCTAAGAGGTACTAAGTACAAGCATGGCAGTTTCATAAACTGCTTATGGGAAAATCTTTTTTTATCCAACATCAAAGTTAGTCAAAAATGCTGATTCTGAGGACTTTGAAACTCAAATTACTCAAAAAGTACATAGTAAAAATATTTCATATAATTTGTACAAGTAGTCTAAGAAGTACTAAGTACAACCATGGAAGGTTCATAAACTGCTTATGGGAGAAATTGTTTTTATCCCACATCAAAGTTAGTCAAAAATGCTGATTCTGAGGACTTTGAAACTCAAATTACTCAAAAAGTACATAGTAAAAATATTTCATATAATTTGTACAAGTAGTCTAAGAAGTACTAAGTACAACCATGGAAGTTTCATAAACTGCTTATGGGAGAAATTGTTTTTATCCCACATCAAAGTTAGTCGAAAATGCTGATTCTGAGGACTTTGAAACTGAAATTACTCAAAAAGTACACAGTAAAAATATTTCATATAATTTGTACAAGTAGTCTAAGAAGTACTAAGTACAACAATTGGCAGTTTCATAAACTGCTTATGGGAGAACTGGTTTTTATCCCACATCAAAGTTAGTCGAAAATACTCATTGTTCTATAAAAAGGACTTTGAAACTCAAATTACTCAAAGTACACAGTAAAAGTAGTTAATATTATTTGTGCAAGTAGTCTTGAGAAGTATTAAGTACAAACATGGCAGTGTAATAAACTACTTATGAAATAATAGAAATTAACCACATGCCATCCTTTACTTTGAAATCCTCACCGGAAGTGTTCCTCTGTGGAATTGTCTGTAGCTTTAGTGGTCGAATATACTGCGCGTCCTATTGATTCGATGTTCAATAATACTGCACATACGAAACGTCCTATTGATTCGACTAAACGTCCTATTGATTCGATGCGCATTCAATGTCATTGTAAAGGCCGAATGAGTGTTTTTTGTTATTGATTATTATTATTATTATTATTATTGTTATTATTATCATTATTATTATTAATAGAAGGTTACAATTTATGGGAATGTAATGATTTATGGGAATGTTATGATTCTGTGTAACCTGTTGGGTGGACTCTGTTGCGCTGTGGGTGGATCACCTGCACCTGTCAGGTGATCGGCCACGGCGCGGCGGAGATCATTAAATAGGTGATAGGAATCAGCTGTTGGGTTGGTAGCCGAAGCATATGATTTTCTTACCGCTTAGGAAGCTTAACGCTTTAGAACGCTTTAGAACGCTTAGAACGCTTCAGCGCTTCAGGACGCTTCGGGAACGTTTTTAGATTAGTCTTATTTAGGAAACACTTTAAGCAATTAGACCAGGTTATATGACGCTTAGGATCGCTGTGATCAACCCTCCCATGTAACCTACCTATTCTAATTAAATCGGATCACCACATCGGTGTCTGATAAGTGATAACGGAGCTTAATGTGTGGAAGACTATTTCTTTGAACGTTGAGCGCGTATGGATTCACTCCCCGTCTACACCAGGAAGCGGCACCGGCATGTTGCCGCTAGTCATATTAAGTATTTCTGTAAGATCTACTTGTGAGACTGTGTTCAAAAGTCACGTCGGTTCATTACAACAGCGTCCCAGGCTTGTTTTAATGCATTACCGTAAACCTGGAACTAATCGCGCACTCGAAAAACAAGAGCGACTGATTTGACCACGCAAAAGCAAAATACGGCTCACTTGACCGCAGTCAAGTGTCTGAGGGCGCCGCTGCGTCCTACAGGGTTTCACGTATTACATGAGCATGAATAAACGTATTATTGATAAACGCAAGGCACAAAGACCATGAAGTATAATATGCCTAGTGGGACGGTATAGATATCATTTTCATCGTTCATTTGTTTGGCTCTGAAAACATAACCTTCCCATGTGATAGAATGGGATATACCAAAGACTGTCCTTTTCCGTTATATAAAAATGGCTTTAATTCCGGACTCAAGGTCCAGTTCGTTGTCCTGCAGAGGTCCTGCATTATTTATTATTATAGTTACACGCACAGTGTGCGGACTCCGACTCCGAACCATACTCCAGGGGAGCGTTTTTATTCTTTTTTCTCTGGTCCGCGGTGCGGGGACTCTTGGTGCCGCTGCGCACACAGGACTGCATTGATGAAGAGTAGACGCACGTATTGGTATATAGAGCATACAATACTGGGACGCGCCGCCTATTCGAGGCCGCGGGCTGTTCATTCATTGTTTTCTTTTGGACGATGTGGGCCCCTTGCGCTCGGTTCAGCCGACATCCACGTCTTATTACCCGGCCCGAGGAAGAACGATATGCGTCGGGCGCGTTGTCAGGATGGGGGGTGTGTGACATTGACAAGCGGTCACTGCACTAATCATAGAACGTTATGTTACTGGAATTGGAATAAGGATGCTGCAATTATTATGAATTGGAGAAGCGGAGGGTGTTTTGTTTTTTTTCTTTTGATAAATAGGAGACGTTTTGATTTGTGCTTGCAGCGCCGCCACGCTCCGATGCGAGACAAGCATGCATTTCGCTATCTATAACGGCGAATTAGTGAGCGACCATGAATCATAATTTTAGTAATTTGACCAATTATTTGATTTTATTAGTCTTCCTGGGGTCCACCAGGAACAGTAATTATTATTGCGATTCTTTGTTTTTTAGAGGCAGTACCAGACACATATTGCATGATGGAATTACGTGCGTGCACGGTGGCGGAAGAACAAAAGTGGACGGGTGTGTAACTGAGGGGTACAATTCCCTGACTGTATTGATAAGTATGGTATCATTAAACCACTACCGATTATGTACTTTAACTACTGGCCACACAGTACATGATATAGATATGATGAACACTTTCCCACCATGAAACGAAGTCCACACAAATGTATAAATCGAATATTTTATATAGCAAAGGGTATATACAACGTTCACTTAATGACATTTATGATTTGAATGCACTTGTAAGGCAAATGAGTATTCGTAGGCAAATCAACATTGAATGTCCAATCTCTGGTTACGCAGGGAGCAAGTATGCAACCTGGTTCTTTAGGGAACTATAGCGATGGTACTTAAATGATTATAGCTGGATATACTAAAAGGGGGTCCTGCTGGTTGTAAGTCAGTAGAGGGGGGGGGTTAGGAGAGCCGCTGGCGATATCCCATCTGGCCAACGATTTCTTGGGAGAATTCAGAGTGCTGAACACGGTGCCCACAGAACCTCGGTCCACAGATGAATACAGCTGGGCCCTCTTGTAGACGGTAGCTGCCGGTCCACAACGAAGAGACGTGAGGCTACCTCACTCTGGGTAGAGCGCCGTCTCACCTGGACTCCTCTCGGGGGGTAGTTCCAACACTTACCAGTGTTGGCTGTTATCCATGGCATAAATCAAAGCACCCAAAGCAAGTAGATAATCCAAGCCGTGTAGGGCTCGCCGTCGTCCGGGTAAAGTAATCCAATGTGCAGGTCCACTCGTCCTGGCCCAGAACTCCTCGGATGAAAGCACCACACGTGGTCTGCCCAGCCTGGTTAAGACTCTAGATAACGCCAGGAACGATGGGGGTACTGCTCACTTTATAACTCTAACCGAACGATGCACCATACATAATAGACTATTATTAACTTAATAGAAATACGTCCCACTCGACGGTATAGTGCCAAACTATGACAATTCAACTATTAATCCGCACGATGTCTCAATGCCATTCTGAGGCCAAGTTGACCATACTGCACCACACGTGTCTCGTGGGTGAGGCTTAACGTCTTGCCACTAGGTTGGAGGGTAAAGAACTAAGGGCTAAGGGACTAAAAGAAAGTTCTACTTTACTTGCGCCATATATATATGCGCTGTGAACAAATAGTACCATTCGTATTTCGGCAGACGTATTCCTACGCGGAACCGGGGCTAGTAACGACATGTTCGTCGGCACGATTGAACTTGAACCAAGGGGCTTGGCTGCTGGCGCCAAGTTCTTGTCCAATGAGAGAATGAAACTATTATGGGCTGTTAGTAGACTAAAGGGATATTCAGTGTATATGTACAAGGAATATACAAGGGATATCAAACGATATACAAATACTATTAAATATATATCCATAAATAAATATATATATTCGGTTTAATCTGATCCTTCACAACAGCCGCCCCCTAATTAGTCCCACCTAATTAGCTAAGCAGAGACAGATTAACCGCACTGTCTACCACTCAAGGTCCGCTGTAAGGGTCAGTCAACTCACAAAGTTGTGGGGTCATGGTCGTCATCGATAGTGTCTGGGAGTCTGGGCAGTTCTATTAGCCTCGCCACGGGTCGTGTGTAAGTTCGCCCTTGGACGAGCACCTCAGCTGCTCGGACCTTGCCATCGGCACCGGTGATCACTTTGCTTACGCGGCCAGCCGGCCACATAGCTCTGGGTAGTGACTGGTCGATAATCATGACGACTGTTCCTTCTGTCAAATTGTCTCTCTCTTTTACCCACTTCTGGCGGGTCTGTAGAGACGGTAGGTAGTGGAGTAGAAAGCTGTTCCAAAACTTGTCAGCTAGTACTTGACTGTACCTCCACATTCTTCAGCCGTTCGCTTCTTCAGGCCTGTACATGGTCTGGGGTAGCGCGGGGTCCAGCCGCCCCATCAAGAGTGTGTTGGGGGTGACTGGGTCGACATCTGCTATATCACTGGAGACGTAGCCGAGGGGCTTTGAGTTCAATACTCCCTCGATCTCCGTGAGGACTGTCATTAGGACTTCTTCCGCCACGGTCTGGGCCCCAAGCACGGCGTACAGGGCTGTCTTTATTGAACGTACTTCTCGTTCCCAGGTTCCACCGAAGTGGGGTGCGTTCGGGGGATTAAACTGGAAGTCAATCTGGGATGGAGCGAGGTGGGTCTTAAGTTCTGGGCCCATAGCTTGGAAGCTCTCTCTCAGCTCTCTTTCTCCGCCTTTGAAGTTTGTCCCGTGATCAGACAACAATGTAGACGGTTTTCCTTTCCGTGATGTGAATCTTCGGAAGGCCATAAGGAATGAGTCTGTGCTCATGGTTGAAAGGAGTTCGATATGTATCGCTCTGGTGGTCATGCATTTGAATACAATACCCCACCGCTTCTCGGTTCCTCTTCCTTTCTTTATATACAACGGGCCAAAACAGTCCATGCCTGTGGAGTGGAATGGCTTGTCGCCGAGTCGGAGGCGACAGGGAGGTAGGTCAGCCATCCGGGGTATGCTGGGCTGCGCGCGCCACTTTCGGCAGTCTAGACAGGTTCGCTGGAAGCGTCGCACTGCTTCTCTTCCTTGAAGTATCCAATAGCGACGTCTGATCTCCGCGAAGACTCTCTCTGCTCCTGCGTGGTGTACATCCTCGTCGTATTTCTTTATGATCAGCTCTGTGACCTTGTGTCGGCTGTTCAAGACTATCGGGTACTTAACGTCATCCGGTAGATCGGGGGCTCTCCGCAGACGACCACCCACTCTGATGAGATTATGGGCGTCGCTCTCGGGTGCCAGGTGGAGCAATCTGCTGTCTGATGGGACGGGCTTTCCTCCCTGTAGACAGTCCAGCTCATCGGGGAACGAGTCTCTCTGGGCTCGCTGTAGTAGAAGAAGTTCTGCTTCTTCGCAGCCAGCTGCTGAAATGTCGGCAGTGGACTGAATCTCTGGGTGGTGCCACAGGAATGTCTTTAGCTGCGCACTCTGTAGGGTAATGCAATCATCTATGTTGGGGTCTGTGGAGGCGACTGTGCTCAGTCCACAGAACATAGGTTTCTTGTTCTCAGCCTCCTCTTTACTCGCTTCCCGTGGGGTGGGCGTAGGCCACTCTTCTTCCGGGAGCTTGAGGAACTCGGGTCCGTCACTGTAGATGTTGCGACGGGTGAGGTCATCTAGGGACATTCCCCGGGTGATGACGTCAGCTGGGTTGTGTTTGGTGTCCACATACCGCCAGCTCGCTGCTTCTGTTAAATCTTGAATCTCGGTGACTCTGACTCCCACAAAGACCTTGTATCTGCATGAATCAGACTTGATCCATGTGAGTACTGTCGTGGAATCTGACCACAAGATTGTTCTGTGCACCGGAATGGTGAGTTCACGTTGGATTAACGTGGCTAGATGCGCTCCTGCTAGGGCTGCGCAGAGCTCTAGACGCGGGATAGATTGTTGCTTTCGTGGGGCTATTCTTGAGCGAGCCAGGATGAAAGCAGTGTGTATCTCTCCTCCCTTCTCTTGGGCACGCAAGTAGGCCACCGATCCATAGGCTACTTCGGAGGCGTCACTGAAGACGTGTAGATCCATCTTGCATGTCTCTGGCCTCACTGTGGGTGGGAAGTAGCTGCGGCGTATATTGACGCCTGGGAGTGAGCGGAGCTCCGTCTCCCACTCTCTCCATGTGGAGGCAAGGTGTGCGGGTATTGGGTCGTCCCAGCCCTGGTCCTTGTCCCATAGTGCTCGTACAATCATCTTTGCCCTGGTGGTGTAAGGTAGAATACATCCCAACGGGTCATATTGTCTGGCGAGTGTTCTGTACACACTCCGTCTGGTGGTCGGTATCGCCGTCGACCTTCCCTGCTCCGTGGTCAGGGGTTTGTGTCTATAGTGGAGCGAGTCTGTTTTGAAGCGCCAGACTAGTCCTAGTGTCATTTCTTGGGCTTCTCCTGGGATTGTCGCCATCCAGGTCTCGCTGCTGGCAGCCTTGTCCGCGGGGGAGAGGCTGCGCAATACGTGCGGGTCGCTGCTGGCCCACTGCCTGAGATCAAAGCCGCCTTTGATCAGGGAGGCGCGTAGCTTGAGTAGGAGAACCTCGGCTTCTTCTTGAGTCGAAACGCTTTGTAAACAGTTGTCCACGTAGAAACTGTTCTTCACACTGTGTCGGACCTCTTCATCTGCTGCTGGGTCCTCTGCGACGTGTTTCTGTAGTGCAAATGTAGCACAGCACGGGCTGCATGTGGTTCCGAAGGGGAGGACTTCCCACTGGTAGATGGCTGGGTGCTCATCTCCGATCCTCTCTCTCCATAGGAACCGCAGCAGGGGCTTGTCCTCCTCCACTAGTCTCACCTGCAGGAACATCCCTTTGATATCCCCGCTGATAGCCACCTTGTCCTGGCGGAAGCGTAGTAGCACGCCTAGTAGAGAGGGGCCGAGTGTGGGGCCGGGCAAGAGCTCTTTATTCAGATTTTGGGATCCGATCTGGTAGCTGCAGTGCGATCCTTGCCGTTGTGGTGGACCTTGTGGTGCGGCACGTACCATGATTCGGTCGTCTGATCGGCCTCTTTAATGTCAATCTTTGTCACGTGTCCCGCTGTGATTAGCTTCTCAATCTCAGCGCGGTACACACTCTCTTGAGCGGGGTCTTTGGCTAGGCGCCGCTCTGTGTTCAATAGATACCGCTCCGTAGCGTCTTTCTTTGCGTGAAAGGTGGGCATTCCCTCTCGCCCAGTGGTGCGTTATTGAAATCATCTGGGGTGACACGCACCACGTGCACGCGCGCTCCCTGCGCGTGCGCGCGCTCCCGCGAATGCGCATTTAATGTCCCCTCGCTTGGGCACAGACTAAAGACAGTGCCTAATTGCCTCTACGAATGGAATGTAACACGTCTTCACAACAAGGTTAGGTGTGAATGTGTCTGAGAACGTATTTAACACACCTGACGACCGGAGCTATTGATATGCAAATAGCGAGTGAGGTCCCACACCGTGCTACCCCGTCCCATGAACAACGCATGCCTGCTCTCGCCTCAGGAGTGGAGTTGCGTATCTCATCACTCCGCCGACTGTGACTCTCTTGGTCCCTTGCTTGAGGAGGTTTATGGCGTAAACGTCTTCTTTAGAACGAATGTCTTTCTTTTCGTTCTTAAAGGGCATTGTCTCTAGTGTCCATAGCCTCTCGACATGCTGCAGGAGAGTGGTGTCTTCTTCTGTCACTCTGGAGTGGAGGCAGCTAGTGGCTGCTGTTCGGTTGAGAGATTTAGCGAGGGGGCCTTGTAGTGTCCATCCTAGGCGGGTCTCGACTGCTGCAGGACAGCCTCGGGGTCCTGTATGGACCCGGTCTATCGGGACTATGAGGTCTGCATGGTCGGAGCCTATCAGCAGGGTCGGGGTGGCGCCGTCTATGAGCGGGATAGGTAGTTGACGCAGGTGCACATATTTATCCATCAGCTTGGCGATGGGGTAGGTGTACTGTGATAGTCCTATTTCTTGGCTGGTGAAAGCATTTGTAATCCTATACCGTCGCTCTGGCTGCCCGCTTGCTGCGATAGTGAAGGAGACATTCTCGCCCTTTATCGTCTTTAAATCTCTTCTTATTGTCCGAATCGTCATTTGGTTCTCGCTCCCCCGCAGTCCCAGCTGGGCCGCAGCGGACGCGAGCAGAAGGGTCTTATCTGACCCGTCATCAAGGACGGCGTAAGTGTCCATGACTTTATCTTGGTAGCTCAATGTTACACGGACTACCTTTAAGAGCACTTGGGCGCCGCTGCTGCTGGCGGGGTCAATGTACATGACACTTGCCTTGGTGCTGCTCGATGGTGCAGGTGCAGGCTTTCTTCTGTTACTGTCATGTAGGACATCTAGGTGTGCTCCGTCACACCGACTGCACCTCTTCTTTAGGCGGCACTCGGCTGCCATGTGATTGCGCGCACATCGGTAACAGCGCCTGTTGGACTTTATCCATTGACTCACTTCTTCTGCATTCATCTTTGTGAACAGGTCACATTGTGACAGCCAGTGTTCCTTCTCGCAGTACGGGCACACCATCTTCCACTTCTCTTTTCTCGAGGGGGTACTGTGGTTCTTACTGCTCGGTACTGATTCTGATTGGTGCATGACAGTCACTGATCTTCTTCCATCGTTTATTCTCCTGGGTCCCTCTCTGGAGCTTGGTGTGCTCCGCCCGAACGTATCCAGTCGTAAGCTGCTGACTTCTCTCGCCAGGAAGTCGGCTAGATCGAGGAGGGATGGTTCGGGACCGTTAGGATCACGGTGGTCTCTCTGCCGCCTGAAGCGCTCTTGTCTGGCGGGTGGCAGCTTCTCTAAAATCCTCTCGACGTTAGAGTTGGCGTATAGCTCGTGCATACCCTTTTCCCGTTGCGCTCCCAGCATCCCTACCAGGGACTGCACTTTTATAGACAGGTCGTCTAATGAGCGATTGTCTGTTGCTGGGGGTAGGCGGTCAATATGCCTTATCTCTTGGATTACGTAATCCCATATACGTCCATATCTCTGGTCCAGCGCTGCTAGAGCCGCGGTGTATGGGGTCGTAGAGGTGGCATAGGCTAGCGCTATATTGTGCGCTCGCGGTACTTTCAGGTGCTTCAGTAATATTGCATACTTGTGGCGTTCATCAGCGACATCCACCATCATTGTCTCTAAGCACATCCGGAGCTCCGTGTACTGTGCTCGATTCTCATAGGTGAAGTCTGGAAACGTCGGTGTGGCAATGTATGACGCCGTGGATGGCTGATACATCGGCGAGCGTTGGGGGAGAGACCTCCTAGGCGAGTCTCCTCTTGCGCCTCTCTGTGGGCTGGTACCGGCAGGGTACCATGGCCCGCTGGTCCAGGTGCTATTCCTCGGGGCTGGTCGTGCGTCGTGCTCACCCGTGAATAGGGTCGGGGGTCTGTAGCGCAGCGCCGCGGGGGTATAGCCTGAGCTGTACTGGACCTCCTGGTCCGGTGGAGTACTGTGCTGTCGTCGGGCTTGGTTCTCCTCCTCTCCCTCTTCTTCTTCTATCAGGTCCTCTAGATCCTGTAGTCGTTTATTTAGCTTCTCCGCAGTGTATGCCGCTCCTTCCTTGTAGCTGGGTCTCGCTTGGACCGGTCTGGGAAGGGGGTCTGCGGGGGGTATAGGCTTGGTCTGTTGGTCAAGTTCAGGGTCGCTTGCTCGGTTAGGAGACGCTGCCCTTGACTGTTGTCTCGACGAGTTCCTTGAACCCCTGGCGGAGGGAGAGGGTGTTGCCTTGAGGATCAGCTGCTCCATTAGCTGCGCTTGTAGTCTGTCGCGCTCGGCTTCGCGCTTGGTGAGATCTGCTTCTCTTTGGGCACCGGCAGCGGCGCGCTGGTCGTCGGCCCGGTCTCTTGCCATATTCTCTTCCGTCTGAAGGCGTCTCATCTCCAGGCGTATGCGCTCTTCTTCGCTCCGTTGCTGTGTCTGGAGTCGATCGCGTTCACCCTGAAGTCGATCGCGTTCACCCTGAAGTCGATCGCGTTCGGTAGAGGCTGTCAGGCTGGCGAGGAACGCCTGTGATAGCATCCTCTCCGCTTCGCTGGGGGAAGACGGTTGTAGAGGTGAGCCGCTCCTGGCTGTACTCGTTGGGGAGTCCTGGAGCTCTATTTCCTCGGCGCTCTCCTCCTCTTCTTCCGTGCAGAGTTCTCTCTCTGTAGGGTTGTCTTCCTCCCGGGGCTGGTCGGGGACTACTTCTTCGGTATTGGCGGGGGGTAAAGGCATGTCAGCTCCCTCCTGGTCCCCACCGTGAGCTTGGTCAGTTACATTAGAACCCACTAGGGCCTCTGTGGTCGGGGTAACCTGGTCGTTAAGGTCAGACATAATTTTACTTTCTACTTTTACCGCGTTTACCGTTTGTCGAAGGCTAGGTAGTTGACTGACAGCGTAATCCTCTAAGTACTGAGGTGTCTGTCGTCTGCGCCGCGGGCGTTCTACGTTAGGAGGACCGTTTCGTGGAGTGTTCATCATAGGCCATTTCAATATTAATAACACTATATTAATATTACACTAGTTACCATCCGGCTCGAAGGACCAATTGTAACTGAGGGGTACAATTCCCTGACTGTATTGATAAGTATGGTATCATTAAACCACTACAGATTATGTACTTTAACTACTGGCCACTGTGGAATATATGATGTATGAACTACGCCCCCCTTCCTCCCCTCCCCTTCCCCCACCCCCCCCCATTGTTCACCTGGTACTTAACTGCTTCCCCGACTGGGGAGCAGGATCTTTTTACCTGACTGACGGAGCTGGTCTGTTTAGGTAAGATCTCCAGCCATATTCTCTATTGTTGTAATGATTTGATTTGATCTGGGTAATAAACCTTATTATCTGGACCCTCTGAGTGAGCAAGTCATTTGACTCTATTCCTATTTGAATACTATTATTATCCTACAATTTGGCGTCGCGAATTTCGAATTTTGTGCAGACTGATCTGTTCTCAGGTGTAGAGAGAAAAGGATTAGTTTAGGCCGGCCGGTATCTGGAACACATTGGTGTGATCCCCACTTCTCTCTACACAAGGTGAGCATTTACTGTGTGTTTTAATATTCGAGACTATGGCTGGACAATAGAATAACGTGTATTGAATATCTGGGCTGTATTGGGATTCGTTACGGGGGAAACGCGTGTACTCCGGTCCTATATCAGGAGGTTCTGGTAGGATTTGCTATAGGTTGAAGTGCTATTCCTGGTCGAGTCGGAGCCGACCAAAAGCTAAGGCACACAGTAAGGTTGTCGGATTGCTAACCCAAGTCTAATTCAGGCTGAAATATAGGCAACAAAAGAAGATACGTGAGCTTATTAGAGTGATATCATTGGAAAACGCTACTCTCTTAGAAACTATTCTATGATTCTTGTGGCAAAGAGGCGGGACGTTAGGACAGAGAAGCTGTTATAATCTAATTAGATTTAACAGAGTAACGATATATATTCATAGATACAACCTTAAACTAAGCTCACAACCTCTTCCATTCCTGAAAACGATATATTTGGATTGAATTAATCAATTAATCATACAGAGAGCGGGAAGGAAACCGGCGGTGCCTCGACAGTACGTAAATGTACATTTAACGGGACATTAATCACAGGTTGAAGGGACCGAGATTATGATTAAAAGGTATATATAATCTAATATATCGCTATTAAATTTCGAAGTTCAGGATTCGGTCGTTATGTTTTAAAAGACGATGTATAGATAGATCAAGGGTATAAATGCCTTGTCGCAGCAGAGTGCTGGCCGACTAAACGAACAAGCGATCCAATACAGACCAGGTATATACACACGTTAACTTTTATGTATTTTCGTTTGTTTGTCTGTTTGAATCTTGTTTGTATGTGCACAGTATTATAACCCGCTGAGGTGTTTATTGAGTTAAGAACGAACCGGCTGATATCGCAAAGCATTGAGAGACGAGTTAACGTTATACAAGGAAGCCAGGAAAGTGATTTCCGGTAGTGATTTCCGGTTGGGAATTGTAGTTTTGGTTCCACTTCCGGTTTCACGATAGGTAATGATAACGGCGCTATAAATTACATAGTGATAATGATACATAAAGTAATTGGAATAATATGTATAAGGATTCAACATCTAAATTAGGTATAGCAGTATACAACTGAAATACATATATCTTAGAATCAGACCTGACAAATTAACTTTGACTTGAATGAATACCCAAATTGGTTCTCTAGAACAATATAGATTGCTACAGTTAATAAGCTATAATTAAGATACCAAGTATATAAAATAAGTTATAATTAAGATACCAAATATATAAGATTGAGTGTCTGGTCTCCACCTTATATACAATTATTTAGTTATAACTAAAAATAGGGCATTTGTTCTAGTTTTTTTGTCTGTCTATCTCTGTCTGTCTATCTCTCTCTCTCTCTTTCCTCCTCACTGTTTACCAGTCTGATCATATCAGGGACGTTACATCGAGGGCAACGCGGGGCATATAGCTGGTATCATGGGGCGTTCACTAAGCAAAAATGACGTTACCGGCAACTCTCCGTGCGACTTCATGCTAACAAAATATGGACCTATAGCTGTAAAATATTTGGGATTGTGGTCAAAATGGACAAAAAACAACTGGCCAGTCCTAGGGTGTTTTCATAACGGGAAACTTAGAGGCGTACGCGAAAGTTTCCGTGAACGTGCCAGATCGTTTACCGTGAGAAAACAAAGTTGTATCGAACATGCATTGGTTTTGTGGCAATGTGAAATTGATTTGAGAAATATGACACGTTTAAAAGAAGAGGCGGAAAAAAGTATTATAACGCAGTCTCAAACTAAAACGCTTGACAACGGAAAAGACAGAGAAAGTAACGCAAGGCCCAATATCAAAAATGTTAAAGGCCTATATCCAAGCCTGACCGCAAGCGTGGTAGAAGACGATTCAGACGATGACATATCCACAAGAGTGACGTTTAACAGAGACGCACATGTGGTTTTAGATAGGAACCCAGACGAAAGAGAAAATGTAGAAGCAGGACCATCAAGGAACAATAGACCTGCTAGAACACAGGACAGTTCACCAACAGTGCAACCGCCGTCACCACCAGCGAATAAAATAGAAAAGGTTAAAACGCCTCCGGAACCATCACAAATGGTCACTAGATCCGAGAAACCGACCAGCACATATCCTATGAGGATTGTCCCACTAGGCGAAAATGTAAACGCTACAGTTTACCGACCATGGTCACCGACAGAATTAAAAGGACTCGTTGAACAATTTCCCAAACCCGACAGAGACCCAATGGGTTTTATCGAACAATTGGATTTAATATGCCATTGCTATAGCCCGACCCCTAGGGACATGAAACAGCTAATGTTGGGATGTCTAGGAAATAAATATCACAGCGTCTCAACGCAAATGGCTATTCCAAGCAGTGATGCCTGGAGTGAAAACAACACTAGAGAACAGTGTATTACTGCGATAACAGCCGCGGTACAAGGTTTGGCAAGGCGAAATGCATGCATGTCAAATATCACAGCTTGCGTTCAAAACGAGTCTGAAACAGTCGATGCGTTTTACAGTAAATTCAAAGCGGCTTGGGCCGCGAACAGCGGATTAACGGCAGACGAGGGACTCGCAATCCAGGTATCCTATTTCGTTAACGGCCTCCTACCACACGTTGGAAAACATTTGAAAGCCGTCCAGTTAGATTG
The DNA here is from genome assembly GCF_963971535.1 of Notolepis coatsorum. Taxonomy (NCBI): domain Eukaryota; kingdom Metazoa; phylum Chordata; class Actinopteri; order Aulopiformes; family Paralepididae; genus Notolepis; species Notolepis coatsorum. The sequence continues at coordinate 29,031,141 of NC_140177.1, read as the reverse complement.
GGAGAGCTCTCCTATTACAAACGTTAAGAACGCAGCCATCAATATAGAACGACAGCATCACGACAAGAAACGTGTCATCAAAGACATCGGAGTCTTTGTATCTCGACCAGAGGTGGTAGAAGAGGAAACAATACACTGCTATCCAGCTAGAAATTATTACCCCCAGGGAAACAACCAAAGGGGTGGGGGTGGGAACACGCGAAACGGGCCTCCACAGAGGAACGGGGTACAAACATGTTACCACTGCAATCAACCAGGACACCGAATACAGGAGTGTCCCCATGTAACATGTCATATTTGCCAACAAAAGGGCCATGTGGCGTTCTATTGTCCAAAGGAGAATAGAAACAATGGGAACAAAGGGGAATATATGCAAAGAGACTCACGCAGGCCCCACAAACCCCATCCTAGCGCCCCACCATATGCAGATTACACTATGGCGGATCCGTTCAAAGGAGACGAGGCGACGAATGTCGCATAGAGGTGCCAACAGGAAAAAAATATCTGTCTGGAGAATGTTATGCAAATATTAACAGCAAATCCTGAAGAGGAACCCAAAATTAACTTAATGATAAATAACAAAGAAGTTACTTTCATGATAGACACCGGAGCCACACAATCATCAATTGATGAGAGCACAATGTCATTACCATTGTCTGGACAGTCTGTATTAACAGTCGGGATAAGCGGTATCCCACAGACAATCCCTTTGTCTATACCAGTTAAAATAGAATCAACTAGCGATTATTTTTCAACTGAACACTCTTTGTTATTAACATCTAAAGCAGCAGTTAACCTTTGTGGACGAGATTTGCTTTGTAAAATGAACGCTAACATTTACTGCTCACAAGATGGAGTCTTTTTACAGCTACCAGAGAAGGGAGAAAGAATTGAAATGCAACAGATGATGTCACAACGAGTGGGAAATGTGATAGAATACAGATGGAAATGAAATAATGATCCTATCAATGAGTTTGTTTCCACAGCATTGAAAGAAATAACAGAAGCCGACACAGGAGTGAACGCGAGGTGTTTACAGATGAAGTTCCTGGCCGAACACCACGTAACAGCGTCCAAATGGGATACAGACGTACCAAAAGTATATATAGAAAAGGTAAAATCATCCATTGGTAAGACCACACTGTTTCCAGCATTCTCAGAAATATACATCTCCCATGAGGGCATTGCAGCCACAGTAATCTTATCAGAAGTTTAAAGAGTGGCAATTCATGACTCTGATTATACCCCACACATATCAATCGCATTCGACACGGCGGAAGGAGAACAGGACTTGTCCCCCATGATGATAAGACTACAGACAGACAAAAGAACGGCTACCTCCCACACTGTTAAGATGAAAAATGGGTGGAATTTAACTAGATTGAAAGATGGATACATAATAGCCATACCCCCATTCATGATTGAAGGGCCATTGATATGCATACCAGAGCCCCCACACGCTGTTTTCCTTCCTGAAACTTCATTGTCTAAGGTACCCCATAAACTGTGGGCGTCACACTCCACTGAAGTCGGGCTAATGACATCTGCAGTCCCCCACAGAGTCACACTGAAACCAGATTGTACCCCTCCCAAACTTGAGCAGTATCCGCTGAAACAGGAAGCCATCGATGGAATAACACCAGTAATAGAATCACTGCTATCACAAGGCATTTTAAAACACTGCGAAAGTCCTTGCAACACACCAATTTGTCCCATTATAAAGGCTAACAAACGTGATTGGCGATTTATACAAGACTTGAGAGCCATAAATCAATGCGTGATCCCCATCACCCCATTGGTTTCTGATTCATCTACAGTAATGGCATTAATCCCCACAACAACAACACATTACACAGTAGTGGATTTATCCAGTGCATATTTTAGTTTCCCAATCCATGCCGACTCACAATATCTTTTCGCTTTCGAATTTAATGGTAAACAACTGACGTGGACGAGAGCACCACAAGGATACACAGAATCAGGAACATTGTATAGTCAAGCTTTGCACCACGACCTAAAAGATATACAGTTCCCCGGCGGAAGTACACTGTTAATGTTCATAGATGACCTATTGTTGTCATCCCCAAGTGAAGCAGCATGCCACACAGACTCTGTCATACTATTGACTGCCCTTGCAAACAAAGGACACAAAGCGTCATTGCCAAAACTACAGTTTTGCAAAACCAGAGTAAAATACCTGGGACACACACTCGACGGTTCGAAACGGGTAATATCCCACACCCGAGTACAAGCTCTGCAAAACTGCCCCAATCCAAAATCAAAGACAGAAATGCTATCATTTTTGGGAGCAGCTAATTTTTGTCGCCAACACGTGTTCAACTACGCCGCACTAGACCAGCCTCTTCGTGCACTAACGTTATCTGACCAACCCAAACAGATCGCATGGACTCCGACACTACAACTTGCGTTCCAAGCAATGAAAGAAGCTTTAACCACAGCGCCCGGCCTTGGCATGCCAGACTACAGTATGGAATTCTCACTTTTTGCCGCAGAAAGAGAAGGCTATGCGACAGGGATCCTAACCCAGAGAAATTGCGACAAGATGAGACCAATAGCATACTATTCACAAAGGCTTGATAGTGTAGCCTTGGGGTATGCTCCGTGTCTACGGTCAGTTGCTGCAGCCGCGTTCTGCGTATCGAGAAGCGCCAACATTACTCTAGAACATCCAGTAACAGTCTACGTCCCACATTCTGTGTGTATTATTTTACAAAACGCAGCTACACAACACTTATCAGCATCCAGACACACTACATACACAGCGATCCTATTGGCAAACCCAAACTTGACCATAAAACGTGCACCGCCAATAAACCCAGCAAATTTTGTTCCCCTATATGAGGATAACGAAATGTCACATAACTGTATTGATACAATCTCAGCTGTCACCTCACCCAGAGCCGACTTACAACAAACACCACTAGTTAACAGTGATCTAGTATATTATGTTGACGGTAGCGCGTCAAGACACACTAATGGATGTGATTTGAATGCTGGATACGCTGTTGTTGATGACCATGTGATGATTGAAAGTGCAAAACTACCTAATAATTGTTCAGCACAGGCAGCGGAGATCTTCGCTTTGACGAGAGCGTGCGTGTTGGCCAGGGGTAAGTCTGCTACAATTTTCACCGACTCAAGTTATGCGTTCAATGTAGTGCACAATGTGGGATTAATATGGAAACACAGAGGGTTCATTAAGACATCAGGCATTCCCATCAAACATGCTGTATTAGTCACTAACCTACTAGAGGCGTGTTTACTTCCTAAGCTATTGGCTGTCGTAAAATGTGTTGCACATTCTTCTTCTCCTTCTCTGGTTGCAAAGGGAAACGCCAGAGCGGATCACTGTGCCAAAAGGGCAGCGACCGTCCCTTCCCTGTTGGTAAAACAAATGGCTATCACAATCGCCAATGATAATACTCCCACTTTTGATCATGTCGTTTCATTACAGGCAGAGGCGACATCTGAGTGGCCAGTATGGACGTCAGCAGGTTGTTCCAAAATGCCAGACGGCATGTGGAAACATGCTGACGGAAGAGTTGTAGCTCCAAAACAACTCCTCCCCCTGTTAGTAAGATTAGCACATGGACTTAGCCACGTGTCAAAATTCGCAATGGTGGGCAGTATCACTTCACAGTGGCACGCGCCAGGCATCACCAGTTTAGCTCACCAATACTGCTCAAGATGTGTTGTATGCAATCAACACAATATAGGTAAAGCTATAAAGACTAGACGTGGCGCCCACCCACCACCTTGGGGACCATTTGTTAACATCCAAATGGATTTCATCCAATTAGAAAAAAGCATGGGATACCAGTACGCGCTAGTCTTAGTAGATATGTTCTCTAAATGGGTCGAAGTCTTCCCATGCAGACGCAACGACGCTCAAGCAGTAGCTAAGGTATTAGTCAGAGAAATAATTCCAAGATTCGGGTGTCCACACTCCATAAATTCAGACAGAGGTACGCACTTTACGGCACAACTGATAAACAACTTATCTACCGCATTAGGCATGAAAATACACCTGCACACACCCTACCACCCTGAAAGTGCAGGTGCGGTAGAAAGACAAAACTCAACCATCAAGAACCGTCTAGCTAAGACATGTACAGAGACAGGCCTTAAATGGCCCGACGCCCTCCCCTTAGTATTAATGCAAATGAGATCAATGCCAAACAGAGGAACAGGATTGTCACCTCACGAGATATTATTTGGACGTCCAATGTCGACACCAACCACAATGCTTCCCCCGTTATCACAAGTCCAGTTATTGCTAGCAGACGAAATTGCTATTAACTATTACAAAGCTTTGTGTGCCCAGATGAAGAGACTCCACCCCTTAGTGAGGCAGGCACAACCACAACCACCAACAACACCATGTCATGGATTGAACCCAGGTGACTATGTATATATAATGGTGTTCAAAAGAAAAAGTAAACTAAACCCCAGATGGTCTGGTCCATTTCAGGTGCTGCTAGTAACGGACACGGCAGTAAAGTGCGACGGAAAAGCATCCTGGATCCACGCATCCCACTGCAAAAGGGCAAATCTACCATGAGACCAATAACAATAGGAAAAATGACCACCAACTGGAACTGCTTAATCATCGCATGTGGCATAGCGGGATGCATTGTGTGGGCGACACTGGACGAACCTCAATCATGGACCAATGGGTTTAAGGGCGGTAAGGGGAAAGCAGTTGAACGCACCAAAAGATATGTTAACAGTCACCGCAACAACCTATATTTAAAGCTAAGCCAAGCAGTCGCACATTTTGCTAACCAATCAAATTGCTATGTATGCGGCTTAATACACCATTCTACCGAAGATGGTTTTCCGTTAATGGGCCTCCCACTAACAGAATGCCACAAAGCCTCTCTAAACAAGTCCACAGGGACAGCTGAAAGCTGCACAAAATCAAACATGAAGATTCGACAAAGTCATGATACAAATGGAATACCAGTTTCTATTACCCCAGTGAAGTTTACAGAATGTGTATCTCAAAAGGGTTGGGGAAAGAATGTCGGGGTGTTGGAACATTGTGAAGTGCCCCAGGCGACCCGAAAACGAAGAACGATATCCCCCCGGACCAGAGACAATATCTACCCCATCCGCCAACAAAGATTAACACCACCCTGGGACAACATCCACCCTGTAAAGACACCACTGAAACCCACAACCAAAGAAACCCCCACCACCCAACGAACGACAACACCAGCACCGCCTGGGACCTACTGGATATGTGGCGCACAAGCTTACCCGTCCCTTCCACCCGGATGGAAAGGCACATGTGCATTAGGATATTTAGTGCCAGCCATGAGAGTGACACCGACCCTACCACAACACCCACTGACTAGAAAGACACGCCACGCAAATCACTTCCACACACATGACCGGGCCTGCAAGACATGCGACTTTTTCAGAGCACTAATCCCCTCCTATGGTGTGATGTCAGCCCTAGATCAAATCGCAGACCTATCCACACTGATAGAAGACTTAGCCAACACAGATGCTGAAGGACTGTCACTCGTCAGCAACGAACTGACATCAATCAGATTGATGACATTGCAGAACAGAGCAGCACTGGACTTCCTGCTATCTAGTACTGGAGGAACATGTAAACTAATCGGTCAAGAATGCTGTGTCTACATACCTGCAAACGACAACATGACTATACCAAGCTATACCATTGAACACCTGCACAACATCTCCAGAGCCGCACACATCCCCCCAACGTATACCATGTCCGATTGGATGACCGAGAAACTTGGTACAATAGGAGCAGTGGTAGTTCGGTACATTATGTATGCAGTAATAATATTTGTTATCCTAGTAGTGTGTGTGCATACTATAAAATTCGGAGTTGGATACATCACAAAAGTACTCTGCACAAGCCAAACCCCCCCGATAACCATGATGATCGCCACGACCATGAGAGAAGAAACGCAAAACGAACCCACCAACCCCCTCGCACCATACTTCCACAGATACGCACTAGAATCCACAATGCAGAACCTCTAATGTTTACTATTTTAATTCATTTTATATTTCTCTTTAACATTCCTGTAAATTGTGTCATTCACTGAGCTGATGGTCATATTTGCATTAAGTCCTATTCCATTCATGTTTTTACCGTTTTATCTCATTGTTTACTATTCTAATTCATTTTATATTTCTTTTCATTTCTTTATCCAACCTTTAAATGATGTATATTTTACCGTTTTATCTCATTGTTTACTATTTTAATTCATTTTATATTTCTCTTTAACATTCCTGTAAATTGTGGCATTCACTGAGCTGATGGTCATATTTGCATTAAGTCCTATTCCATTCATGTTTTTACCGTTTTATCTCATTGTTTACTATTCTAATTCATTTTATATTTCTTTTCATTTCTTTATCCAACCTTTAAATGATGTATATTTTACCATTTTATCTCATTGTTTACTATTTTAATTCATTTTATATTTCTTTTAATTTCTTTCATTCACTTTATATCTGTTTGCCAACCTTTAAATGCTTTTATATTTTACCATTGACCTGATGGTCATAGCCAGATGACAGTGTATATACTAAAGTAAAAGGTGTTGCCATCAAGTAAAAAGTAAAAGGGACGATATTCACAACCCTAAAAATACACATAGATCTTAACCCACACTGTATAAATACTGACATTCAAATAATAACTCATTTTATCTTTAATTGTGTATTTTATATTACATTCATTTTATATTTACTTTGTTTATTTTATATTTCACCATATTCTATCTCATTTATTAATTCATTTTATATTTACTTTCATTCCTTTAATTGGTTATTTTATATTTCACCAAATTATCTCATTTATTCATTCCTTTAAATTGTGTATCTCATGTGTTTACTATTTTATATTTCTTTTCATTTATTGACCCTATGACCAAAATAGGTCACAACAAGTTTATAATTTTACTATTTTATCTCATTTATTATCTCATGTTATGCTGACCTTACCTATTTTATCTCATTTATTATCTCATGTTATGCTGACCTTACCTATTCCAGTCATACATCTGAGAATACTTGTCCCAGCCACATTATAAAAGAGAAAAGGACCCAACTGTGGAATATATGATGTATGAACTACGCCCCCCTTCCTCCCCTCCCCTTCCCCCACCCCCCCCATTGTTCACCTGGTACTTAACTGCTTCCCCGACTGGGGAGCAGGATCTTTTTACCTGACTGACGGAGCTGGTCTGTTTAGGTAAGATCTTCAGCCATATTCTCTATTGTTGTAATGATTTGATTTGATCTGGGTAATAAACCTTATTATCTGGACCCTCTGAGTGAGCAAGTCATTTGACTCTATTCCTATTTGAATACTATTATTATCCTACACCACACAGTACATGATATAGATATGATGAACACTTTCCCACCATGAAACGAAGTCCACACAAATGTATAAATCGAATATTTTATATAGCAAAGGGTATATACAATGTTCACTTAATGACATTTATGATTTGAATGCACTTGTAAGGCAAATGAGTATTCGTAGGCAAATCAACATTGAATGTCCAATCTCTGGTTACGCAGGGAGCAAGTATGCAACCTGGTTCTTTAGGGAACTATAGCGATGGTACTTAAATGATTATAGCTGGATATACTAAAAGGGGGTCCTGCTGGTTGTAAGTCAGTAGAGGGGGGGGGTTAGGAGAGCCGCTGGCGATATCCCATCTGGCCAACGATTTCTTGGGAGAATTCAGAGTGCTGAACACGGTGCCCACAGAACCTCGGTCCACAGATGAATACAGCTGGGCCCTCTTGTAGACGGTAGCTGCCGGTCCACAACGAAGAGACGTGAGGCGACCTCACTCGGGGTAGAGCGCCGTCTCACCTGGACTCCTCTCGGGGGGTAGTTCCAACACTTACCAGTGTTGGCTGTTATCCATGGCATAAATCAAAGCACCCAAAGCAAGTAGATAATCCAAGCCGTGTAGGGCTCGCCGTCGTCCGGGTAAAGTAATCCAATGTGCAGGTCCACTCGTCCTGGCCCAGAACTCCTCGGATGAAAGCACCACACGTGGTCTGCCCAGCCTGGTTAAGACTCTAGATAACGCCAGGAACGATGGGGGTACTGCTCACTTTATAACTCTAACCGAACGATGCACCATACATAATAGACTATTATTAACTTAATAGAAATACGTCCCACTCGACGGTATAGTGCCAAACTATGACAATTCAACTATTAATCCGCACGATGTCTCAATGCCATTCTGAGGCCAAGTTGACCATACTGCACCACACGTGTCTCGTGGGTGAGGCTTAACGTCTTGCCACTAGGTTGGAGGGTAAAGAACTAAGGGCTAAGGGACTAAAAGAAAGTTCTACTTTACTTGCGCCATATATATATGCGCTGTGAACAAATAGTACCATTCGTATTTCGGCAGACGTATTCCTACGCGGAACCGGGGCTAGTAACGACATATTCGTCGGCACGATTGAACTTGAACCAAGGGGCTTGGCTGCTGGCGCCAAGTTCTTGTCCAATGAGAGAATGAAACTATTATGGGCTGTTAGTAGACTAAAGGGATATTCAGTGTATATGTACAAGGAATATACAAGGGATATCAAACGATATACAAATACTATTAAATATATATCCATAAATAAATATATATATTCGGTTTAATCTGATCCTTCACAACAGGTGAATGAATGGGTGAATGGAAACTTTATTTGACGGGTTGCAGAATGGGTACAATACGGTACGGCTCAATACATACGATTGTTGGGGGAATGCAGACCTGAGAAAGGCGTTTGTCTTGTTTCCCATCAGGGTCTCCCACATATTTTTTATGCTTTTTGATGACAGTATAGCCTGTGTTCTTTGTGTGGTTCTGCTAAAAGAGACACAATGTGAACCTTTCTTTGCTCGCTTACAGTGAAACCATAAAGCAGCCCCCAGAAGACTGATACGGTTTGGTAAGGGACTTAAAAATGTCCAGCGCCTGTAATATTCGTTTTCTCTGATGCTGAAGGCAGGTCTGTCTTCTAAGAGCGGTTTTGATCTCCATATAAGACTGGATATGTTTATAGCATTAAAAAAAAAAAAAAAAAAAAAAACACAGAACGGAGTTGCAAACAACTTTTAAAAAAAAGCATAGAGGATAATGGAAGCACATATTAGGCCTGTATACATTATGCACCCATACATATTATATACGATTAGGGAGTATTTTTAAAGTGAATCTACTATACAGCGGAGGTTTTGAGGCAGGTTATTCCAAAGGGTTAATGCTCTAAAAATAAAAGATCTCCTTAAGAGCGTTGGTTTTAGGACCTGGCAATTCGAGCTGCCCACTACTGGGACCTCGAGTGTAATACTCATGCACAGTTTTGCACAATCGGTTCATGTATGGGGACAGGAGTTTTACTGCTCATGACCAATTTAAACAGCACGAGTGTATTACAAGACAATCTATCTTCGACGTTAGGCCAAGAGACACGGGCATGCATATACGGCTCACATTGGACCTTGGTCAGCAGCCCATAATACCAACCGTGCTGCCCTGTTCTGGGCAACCTGGAGCTTACAGAGGTCACCGCTGGCAGCGCCACAAGATGGCATATAATTAAACGTTGCACTATCTGACATGAGTACGTCTCCTGGAAATACCGATTGCTCTTCCCATAAAAAAAAAAAAAAGACAATATAATTAATATGCTGGGATCAAGACAGAGTGCTGTCCAGCTTCACTCCAAAAAGGTTAGTACTTTCGACTTGTTGGACTGCCGAATTACACGAGTTTAAATGAATCTTTGGATACTTGCAGGGTCCTGGTTTCCTTGGCTCTCCCCCCCCCCCCTCTCTCTCTCACTGGCACAGCGGAGCACTCAAAGATCTTAATCAGTGACCATAAATACTCACACACACACACGATGGCCTAATACAAAGGCACAGTCATTTTCCCAAGACGCAGAGTGGAGCGAATAGCTTTAACTCAATTAATTTGACACGAAATGCCACGAGTAACTAAATTATGACTTGACTAAGATTACCCCGAGATTAGGGGACGGGGCCAGGTAGAGTTTAAGTACCAACGATAAGACACATATCAATAAATCTTTTTCCCTCCCTTTCACACCAACACACACACACCAACACACACTCACACACACACACACACACACACACACACACACACACACACACACACCCTAGTCTAGCACACACACCACACACCAACACACACACACACACACACAACACACACACACACACACACACTAGCACACACACACACCAGTACACACACATACACACACACACACTCTAGCACACACACCACACACACACACACCAGCACACACACACACCAGCATACACACACCAGCATACACACACACACACACCAACACACACTGGCACACACACACACCAGCATAGCACACACACACACACCAGCACACACACACACACACGCCAATTTGTAGATTACCTGCTTTACACAGTGCATTTGTTTTTTTTGGGGATTTTGAGGGCGGGTCTGCTGCGCTCACGGCTACGGTGTGCATTGTTGTGTGATGGTACAGGGTGGACGCGTCCCCCTCTCTCTCTCTCTTGCGTCCGACGAGTCATGTGTCTGTGTTTTGTAATCGGACTGACAGATGGCTGGACGTGCACGCCGAGGGACAGGGGGCGCAGAGCAACAGCGGATCCTCACGTACTGCTTTACCTGCGGAAGGCCCGGCCATTGGGCTCGAAACTGTTGGGAAAGGGGAATCCGCGAGGGGGGTCTAGTGTTTGGCCCCTTTTCACAACGAGGTTATCACCAGCGGGTCCAGCCCCGACACACACGGGCATCTGCAAGCTCTGACGCACACGCTGATGTTCTCGCTGGCACACGCCCGTACACTGGCGCGCACGATCACGACACGCACACACACACACATACACACACACACACACACGTTGTCTGCACGCATACACAACCTATTACGAACACAGGCACGCATACACACACACTCTGACACGCACACACGTACACTGACACATGAACACACGGACTCTGATACACACACGGGCTGACTGCGCGCACATCACACACGACACTCCGCTTCGTTCTCTCTCCCTATTTGCTCCTTATTTTAAGTTGTTTAAATTTTTTGGGTTTTGAGTCTGGGTCATTTTAAGTTTGCCGTTTTATTATGATCTCTGTCTGGATGTCATTTTAATGTGTTGGGTAGCGTGGTCATGTTGGCGGGGAGGGCCGCTGTTCTATTCTTCTCTCCCTCTTACTTTTCTCTCTCCTTTTCTTTTTTCTCTCCCATCCCTCTTCAAGGAAGATGACTGAACAAATTATACAAAAGTGGAGGTTGTGTGAACCGGGTAGCGTAGGCCAGGTATTGGGGGCCACACATTCACGTTGGCTGGGTAAGGTCGCTGACGAAGGAAGACGCAAAGCCAGTACGAGATTTGTGAAGTGGGCTGGGAGGGTGCAGAGGATAGGGGTCTTAGGACATTGGACGGCAACGGCACCGGCAAAGGTTGAACTCAGTGCATGCGCAAATCAGGCGGCCACTAGGGTGGCGACTGCCACCGCTGTTTTGGAAGGGACGAAATCTTTCTAGTTCAAAGCTAAGTCTAGAGCTAAACAGGGACTAGCGGAGGCCGAGACATTCCTGGCTGACTGCTCCTGTTTTCTGGGGGAGGTTGAGTGGACTATGGAATTCTGTTTCTCGTGTGGCATGCCTGGTCATCGGTTCAGGGAATGTCCCTGCCCACCCCCCGAACCTGGGACACAAGGCTGTTTTTTGTGTACTAATCCTGGTACTTGGTATCTTGGGTGCCCCAGAAAGAAATGGCACGGAATCAGCACGAAATCAGGTATGCTGAGAGGTAGGACGGCTCAGCACGAGGGGGGCGATCCCCATTGATCTCTCTCGTGTTCTCTCTCTCCTAGGCCTAGGGGGGAGTAATGGCAGACAGGGAGAATGGCCGCTAATATGTTTGATTGCCTAAATACGATACTAAGTGCATGTCTGTCTGTTGTGTGGGTGCATGGTTCTGCGTTTATGATTCCAGCTAAAACATGTGTGTGTCGATACCGGTGTGAAAGGGGTAGTATTAACTAATTTTGTTTGTCATGGTTTATTGGTTAGGGAGGGGATTAGGCACCCCGAACCTCTAGCCAATAACAGGCGGCAGTGGGCTCGCAAGAGTCTGGGCGCACGTTAAACACAACCATATAGTGCTGGGGAGAAACTGAAGGCCCTCGTGCGTAACGAGGTATGAATTAACATACCACTGTGGTACCGTCTAGTCGGCCCAGGAAACGTCGCACGTAAGTTGGTGTGGGCACTGGGTGGTACGTGGGCGACAGTCCACACCTAGGAGCAGGGCGGTGCACCGGAGGGGGCACAGCTCCTGCCGTGAACAGGCTAGGCTGGCGAAAACGGTCAATATTTCCATGCCCAGAGCAAGCGGGGTGGGGACAAGACCGTCGGTTTCTAAACTGAGTGGCTGATAGGTACTACGGACAGTCAGCTGCTTGGGGTCCTGACTTGATGACGGACTATGAGGTCGCTATCGACTGGGTCGCCAGCCGGTTGGGAGAGCGTTATGACCCTGTTTATAGTCACAGAAGCGCGGGATGTGGGACCGTGAGTGACTGGACAACAGTGGCATAAATGCACCTGGCTCAATGTACAGTCAGGCCACAGTAACCTTACTAGCCGATACAGGGTTAGTAGGCGAGTTGTGCTTCTGTGATCAGTGTTTTTGAAAAGAAAATGCTGGGAAGCAGAGGGATGAGGGGTGTCAATTCAGAGGAATCTGGATTGTCTCTCCTAAGATTGGAAAGGGACCCAGCCTTGAACTGCACCTGAAGGTAAAATAAGGGGACTTCTTCTGTTCATGTGAGGAGACCTTGGCCTGGAAGTGGAGGCCTGTATCCTTGGTTGGGTGAGAGGGGGTCCAGTGTAGGCGGCAATGCGGCCCTGAAAGGCCGGTTTCCCCACATGTGGCATCTCCTGATCCTGGCGGGGAGAGGTGCATCTAAGTAGGGCGAAGGAGGAAGGAGGGAAGGAGGTTAAAAGGGTCAAAGCGAGGTGCATGGGGTACATGTGTGTCCTGAAGTATGGGTGTGAAGCGTATGTTTGGTTCAATTACTGCATGTTTCTATGGTTGTGGTAGGAGACTGGATGTTGTTGCTTGTTTTTTTTTTTTTCCTGCTCTCCTCTGGAGAGGCCGTGGACCATCCAGCTTGGATGCTGGAATATACCCCTGGTCTGTAAAATGCTGTATACCTCATTAGAATGCTGTATAACTCAGTAGAATACTGTATACTCATTAGAATATATATACTCATTGGAATACTGTATACTCGGTAGACTACTGTATGCTCAATAGATTAGATCTGCGTTAGGAATGCACTGATATAGGACGATGTATGTTTTGTTTGGGGTTTGATTTGATTTATGCTATGTGTTATGTTGGAATATGTGTTTCTGATTTTTGTCCTCTCTTGTTGTTTTTTTTCAATTGTGAAATATGTGATAATTAGCACGGAGGGTGACGCTGATGAGCCGGAACTGGAAATCTGAAAGTTAAGTGGTTCTTTACGCATTTTGTATGAGTTTCAGTCAATGGGTTTTCTCATAGAGAGTGTCTAGATGAATTGTAATCTGCTTGTGGTTGTTGAGTAAGCTGTGGTGTTCTGTGTGCTTTGTTTCTTCCACGGGCTGTCGGGTTGGGGAGTGGCTGAGCGACCATGGACGCGATGGGGGAACGGTCAGCTGTCGTCCGCTTCCTTGGGGACGCTGTGGTCATGCTGAGAACCGTACCGAGGCCCTTCTCCTCTCCATACCTCTGCCGGTGGTGACGGAACTGATCTTGGGGTGGAATTGCCTTAAGGTGGGTTCTGGAAGCCCCGGACGATATCACGAGCTGTCGCTCGATGGTCGCCTGAAAATGTAGGGCTGGGGCCGAATTGAGGGGGAGGGGCCGGCAACAGGACTTCGGCCTGAATTCGGTGTGATGCAGTGTCCTCTGGGGGTGATGGCTGACTGACGAGGATGGAGTGTCGTTCGGCGCTCTCTGCCTGATGGCCTGCGGGGTGAGACTTGTGTGGACTCAACAACTGAATTGGACTCGACAACTGGATAAATTACTGAGCTGAAATAATTAATTGAAATAAGAATATTGGAATAGTAGGTGAGAAAGTATAAATTGATTGAAATTATGCAAAATGTGACTGAACTAAAATTGGACTGTCTTAGAATATGATTGGGGTTATGCAAGATATGACTGAACTAAAATTGGACCGTCTTAAAATATGATTGATATTGTGCAAAATAAGACTGAACTGTCTGAACTGTCTTAAGTAGTATTTCGAACGTGTACGTTGTGCGAGAGTGTCATGCATCATTTCCATATTTTACAGATCCTGGTTAATGTTAAAATAGACGTCAGTTATTGCTAATTTACTTTTTTTTTTTGTTTTTGTTCCTCTGTAAAGTTGCGGCAATGAGTTTTTGTTTATTCCTCTGTGAAGTTACGTGATGAATTTTGATGACTGTTCAAATTGATGGTGTACCCTCGGGTATGTTTCCTGGCTTGTGTTGTGTAGTTGTTGTTAGATGTGTTAGCCTGGAGGGGTGTGGCAGACACAAGAATTGAAGGATGGACGATTGAGGTGGGAAGGAGAAGACGGTTCGCTCTACTCTCTTCCCCTCTGGGTCATCTGCCCACCTACGATCCCTCCTGTCTTAAGACTCTGGACTCTACCGGGGGGGGGGGGGGGGCAGTCGTCTCGGAGGACATCCTTCTTCTACTCCTCCTCCCCCGTTTATCCCCCACTGACTGTGCAGGAAGTGGAGCTGTCCGTTGCCACGTGTTGCCAGATCGTGATATCCAGATAATGGGAGGAAGCTATGCCTGGTCTCTCCTCACCGGATAACACAGACTCTCCTGTACCTGGTACCGGGAGAAGACGCCTCGTGTTATAGGACTCTACCTGTTCTGTCTCCTACTCTACCCTCTCTCTCATCTCTCTATACCCGCACCAAATTCTCTCTCTCCTCTGGGCCCCCACATATATGTGGTCACACTCCACAAGCCCTACTAGGTTGCGTACAAGTCTGATATGTAGAGCTGTGATCCATCACGGACGTCGGGCGGCGGTGGAGTTTCGTTTTCTTTTGTATTTTTCTGTTTTTTTAAGGGGCCTTTTGGCGCCCTACGCCCTGGTTTGGGTTATACACTGTTATGTTTTATTATACACTGTTATGTTTTGTTATACACTGTTGTGTTTTATTATACACTATTATGTTTTATTGTACGCTGTTATTATACACTGTTATGTTATGTTTGACAACTCACAGTGAGTCTGATGTGCTGTGAGCTGCGCCAAGGGCCGTTACCATAATAGCGGGACTATGGGACGATGTGTGCCTTTTATCCTCCAGTTATGTCATAGTATTGGGCATGTTATTATTCATGTGTTCTTTAATGGGCCGTACATTCTGGGCCGTGGTTTGTCTCGGGAGGTTTTTTGGCCACATGCAGGACTCTGTTTGATGAGACCAGTAGAGAGGTTGGTGATTGTGATGATGCTCTCGTGGTTTGCGCTATGCGACGGATGGGTTGTTATGTTGAATCGGCCGGTGTTTTTTTTTTTTTTTTTTGGGAATGTTTTGTTTTGTTGTTTTTTGATGCTGTGAGGTTTTTTCTTATTATTTCGTTTTTATTCCTAACTTCGTTAGGAAAGGGGGGACTGACAAATAATTACTAAATTCCACGTAGTGATTCTCCATAAACCTGCAGGAGACACACTGATACATTTCACTACACAAGCACAGCCCTCCCCCTACACTCACTCTCACTGTCACACACACACACCTACACACACACACACACACACCCTGGTACTCACCGGCACTAGATAAAGCCGGATCACATAAATTAACAGGATGCCACAAGCAGAATAAAATACGACTAGGTCATCCAGTGGTCACATAGTCCAGTCTCCATTAATCACAGATCGTTATCCTAGAGACACACATGCACGACTTACACGTAGATGTGCGTTACATGCACTCATGCACGCCGGACATACTGACTGACCAATACACAAGACACACGACGCGCACTGAGGAGCCAGACCACATACACACTGGACTATGGGATCGCTAATAAAGATCACCCCCACAGGGAAGGGGGGCTTCACTCTTTCTTCTTCTCTGCTTGGACTGGACTGCACGGACGAGACATGCTGGACTGACTCACAATGACTTGACTTTTATACTTTCTTTTATATACTCAACCGGCCGGTTGTAACAATCTTTAGATTTCAATTGTACCTTGCTAATTTACTTTTATGTTAAACTGTTTATAATAAATACCTTCAAAAGTGTTTCATCTCTTATATTTTTAAGTATCGTTTACAACTTTCACGTTTGAATCTAAAACGTGACAGTAGTGTATTGTGTGTGTGTATCTACAGCAGTGCGGTGGTGTATTGTGTGTGTGTGTGTATCTACAGCAGTGCGGTGGTGTATTGTGTGTGTGTGTGTGTATCTACAGCAGTGCGGTGGTGTGTATTGTGTTTGTGTATATCTACAGCAGTGCGGTGGTGTGTTGTGTGTGTGTATCTGCAGCAGTGCGGTGGTGTGTTGTGTGTGTGTGTGTGTGTATCTACAGCAGTCCGGTGGTGTATTGTGTGTGTGTGTGTATCTACAGCAGTGCGGTGGTGTATTGTGTGTGTGTATCTACAGCAGTGCGGTGGTGTGTTGTGTGTGTGTGTATCTACAGCAGTGCGGTAGTGTGTTGTGTGTGTGTGTGTATCTACAGCAGTGCGGTGGTGTATTGTGTGTGTGTATCTACAGCAGTGCGGTGGTGTGTTGTGTGTGTGTGTGTGTGTATCTATAGCAGTGCAGTGGTGTGTTGTGTATCTACAGTAGTGCGGTAGTGTATTGTGTGTGTGTATCTACAGCAGTGCGGTGGTGTATTGTGTGTGTGTGTATCTACAGCAGTGCGGTGGTGTATTGTGTGTGTGTATCTACAGCAGTGCGGTAGTGTATTGTGTGTGTGTATCTACAGCAGTGCGGTGGTGTATTGTGTGTGTGTGTATCTACAGCAGTGCGGTGGTGTGTTGTGTGTGTGTGTGTATCTACAGCAGTGCGGTGGTGTGTTGTGTGTGTGTGTTGTGTGTATCTACAGCACACAGCAGTGCGGTGGTGTGTTGTGTGTGTTGTGTGTGTGCGTGTATCTACAGCAGTGCAGTAGTGTATTGTGTGCGTGTATCTACAGCAGTGCGGTAGTGTGTTGTATTTGTGTATATTGTGTGTAATAACATCAACAGGCTGCGTGCCGTATCCTCTATTGATGTAGAGTTGATGTGCCGTCACTGTTCGCCTGACTGTCACTTTGTCAGCCGCCAAGGACTGCAGTGTCAGCAGAAAGTACACCCAGCAGCCCCTGTGAAAGCCATATCTTAGGAAATCGAATCTCCTTGGTGTGTGTGTGTGTGTGTGTGTGTGTGTGTGTGTGTGTGTGTGTGTGTGTGTGTGTGTGTGTGTGTGTGTGTGTGTGTGTGTGTGCATGTGTGTGTGCGTGTGTTTGTTGGTGCATGTGTGCGCCTGCCTGTCTGTCTGTCTGTCTGTCTGTCTGTCTGTCTGTCTGTCTGTCTGTCTGTCTGTCTGTCTGTCTGTCTGTCTGTCTGTCTGTCTGTCTGTCTGTCTGTTTGTCTGTCTGTCTGTCTGTCTGTCTGTCTGTCTGTCTGTCTCCCTGTCTGTCTGTCTCCCTGTCTCCCTGTCTGTCTGTCTGTCTGTCTGTCTGTCTGTCTGTCTGTGTGCACGCATGTCCCTTACTTAAGTAGTGTCATGTTTCTGTGTCTGATTTAATGTACATCCTAAGCAGTTTGTTACCAGTCGACACAGACCTCAACATGCTCTATGGTGAACCATGTGATGTGAAAAGCAATGCAATCCATATGTAGACACGTGAATATGTCCAACCGTAATTCAATGTGTCTAACTGTATTCATTGTGCTCTAACTGTTTTATGATAACGCTGTGTAACTTGATGACCCGTTTTGATTCTTCATACTCTAATATGGACATTCAGTAGTGGGACATGGCGCTGGACTGTCGCCGGGGGGAGCTGGTGCGACGTTGGGCTGGCAAAGACGGGTGAGGAAGAGGCTGGTATGAAGGAGGAGTCTGACACAGGAGACTTTCTCTTTCGTCGAATTCCACAGAAGCAAGCAGGTGTGTCTGCGAAGAGCTTACCATACAAAGGACACGCGGGATATGGCTCCTGCGTCCAGTCCGAACAAGTAACGTCGCTGGCCAATAGTTTATCATCCCAGTATAGTAATTAGGGAACGTTGACCCCAGAAGAAGACGTTTGACAGCCGGACTGCACCGTTGACCCGCCACGAGCAGCGTTTTAGAACGTATAGTCAGGAGAATAGTTTGGTCACACTGACCAGAGCTTAGCTTCAAGTATAGGCCTGTTAGCCTAGTTAGCTCACGCGTCGCTCCCCCGTCTTCCAGCCATCGCAGCAGACACCGCCTCCAGCATTCTCCTAGCCGACCGCCAGTCCAGCGATTCGCCTGCCTGACGTCAGCCCAGCTAGCCTCTTGCTATCACAGGTGACAACCACGGGACCGTTCGACGGCCAACTCGCGTCACAGACATTCGTTGCGGGAGCGGGCCAGCACTCGGTTGGTACACTCACAACAGGTACTGTTAGCGCTCCAAGCGCCCTGGAACATTATCGGCGAACATTCTCTTTTTCAATAGCATGCCCTCTAAGGGCGAAGAGGATAAGGTACTTTGAGCTGGCACGTGCACCAGTGACTAAGGGCGCCCCAACTTTATTATTTTGGTAATGCCGGCATTTATAAGGTATTTTGATTTTCAGTGTGGGCCCACTCTCTTTCGTTTACTGTAATAACGTGTGGTGCATATGGCACAATTGTGATTGTAATTATACTTGTTTCCCCACTGTGTGCTCCCGGAGCGTTCCGCCAATCTCCTTGGTACTTAGTGTATGAGAAGCTTATAACCCATACGGGGAATTGTGCATATGTGTATATGTGAAGAGCTTAAGTAAAAGGAGAGGCGTAGAAATGGGACCACTGTGTGCGTGTCATTTAATGTGCATAGTTATTATTATTATTATTATTATTATTATTATTATTATTATTATTATTATTATTATTATTATTATTATTATTATTATTATTATTATTATTATTATTATTGTTTAACCCCTTCCTTTTGATTAATGTGCATTACTGCTTAACCCCTTCGTATCCACGGCCTATGTGTAATTGGGGCAGGTGCTCTGTGCAGGTCTCCACCAGTCAATAAGGAAAGGTACTGCTTTGGGGAAGAATTATAGAGAGGCAGTTAAATCATTTTGTGTCCTGTACTGTGCAGGACAGTGATGCAACAGTAGCAGGACAGTGGATCACAGTGATGTAGCAGGACAGTGATGTAGCAGGACAGTGATGTAGCAGGACAGTACATCACAGTGATGTAGCAGGACAGTGATGTAGCATCACAGTGATGTAGCAGGACAGTGATGTAGCAGGACAGTGATGTAGCAGGACAGTACATCACAGTGATGTAGCAGGACAGTGATGTAGCATCACAGTGATGTAGCAGGACAGTGATGTAGCAGGACAGTGATGTAGCAGGACAGTACATCACAGTGATGTAGCAGGACAGTGATGTAGCAGGACAGTACATCACAGTGATGTAGCAGGACAATGATGTAGCAGGACAGTGATGTAGCAAGACAGTGATGTAGCAGGACAGTGATGTAGCAGGACAGTACATCACAGTGATGTAGCAGGACAGTGATGTAGCAGGACAGTACATCACAGTGATGTAGCAGGACAGTGATGTAGCATCACAGTGATGTAGCAGGACAGTACATCACAGTGATGTAGCAGGACAGTGATGTAGCAGGACAGTACATCACAGTGATGTAGCAGGACAGTGATGTAGCAGGACAGTGATGTAGCAAGACAGTGATGTAGCAGGACAGTGATGTAGCAGGACAGTACATCACAGTGATGTAGCAGGACAGTGATGTAGCATCACAGTGATGTAGCAGGACAGTACATCACAGTGATGTAGCAGGACAGTGATGTAGCAGGACAGTGATGTAGCAAGACAGTGATGTAGCAGGACAGTGATGTAGCAGGACAGTACATCACAGTGATGTAGCAGGACAGTGATGTAGCAGGACAGTACATCACAGTGATGTAGCAGGACAGTGATGTAGCAGGACAGTACATCAGTGATGTAGCAGGACAGTGATGTAGCAGGACAGTACATCACAGTGATGTAGCAGGACAGTGATGTAGCATCACAGTGATGTAGCAGGACAATACATCACAGTGATGTACTGTAGCAGGACAGTGATGTAGCAGGACAGTGATGTAGCAGGACAGTACATCACAGTGATGTAGCAGGACAGTTAAAGGTGTATTCCACCCAAATGGTTAGCAGGACAGTGATGTAGCAGGACTGTACAGTACAGTGGACAGTGGTAAAATGGCTGCAGGACAGTTAAAGGTGTATTCCACCCAAATAGTGTTAAAGGTTATAACCCAAATCGAATGATTTTAAAGGTGTATTCCACCCAAATTGTTTTAAAGGTTATAATACAGTAGCAGTACAGTGGATCACAGTGATGCAACAGTAGCAGGACAGTTAAAGGTGTATTCCACCCAAATGGTTAGCAGGACAGTGATGTAGCAGGACTGTACAGTACAGAGTGGTAAAATGGCTGCAGGACAGTTAAAGGTGTATTCCACCCAAATAGTGTTAAAGGTTATAACCCAAATCGAATGATTTTAAAGGTGTATTCCACCCAAATTGTTTTAAAGATTATAATACAGTAGCAGTACAGTGGATCACAGTGATGCAACAGTAGCAGGACAGTTAAAGGTGTATTCCACCCAAATGGTTAGGACAGCCCCATCACAATGTGCAGGAGGTGTGTACAGTAGCAGTACAGTAGGTGTACAGTAGCAGTACAGTAAGTGTACAGTAGCAGTACAGTAGGTGTACAGTAGCAGTACAGTAGGTGTACAGTCGCAGGACAGTTAAAGGTGTATTCCACCCAAATGGTTAGCAGGACAGTACATCACAGTGATGCAACAGTAGCAGGACAGTTAAAGGTGTATTCCACCCAAATGGTTTTAAAGGTTCTAATACCAAAATGTGTCTTCCCGAATCATTTTAAAGGTGTATTCCACCCAAATGGTTTTAAAGGTTCTAATACCAAAATGTGTCTTCCCGAATCATTTTAAAGGTGTATTCCACCCAAATGGTTTTAAAGGTTCTAATACCCAAATGTGTCTTCCCGAATCATTTTAAAGGTGTATTCCACCCAAATGGTCTTAAAGGTTCTAATACCCAAATGTGTCTTCCCGAATCATTTTAAAGGTGTATTCCACCCAAATGGTTTTAAAGGTTCTAATACCCAAATGTGTCTTCCCGAATCATTTTAAAGGTGTATTCCACCCAAATGGTTTTAAAGGTTCTAATACCCAAATGTGTCTTCCCGAATCATTTTAAAGGTGTATTCCACCCAAATGGTCTTAAAGGTTCTAATACCCAAATGTGTCTTCCCGAATCATTTTAAAGGTGTATTCCACCCAAATGGTTTTAAAGGTTCTAATACCCAAATGTGTCTTCCCGAATCATTTTAAAGGTGTATTCCACCCAAATGGTTTTAAAGGTTCGAATACCCAATTGTGTTATGGTGTCTTCCCCAAATCCTTTTAAAGCTTATAACCCCAAATCGTTTGAATGAATAAATGAATGAAATGGGACTATGAAGTCTTTATTTGTAACACATGTGAGATGGGCAGCACACACGCATTCCTTTGGGGGGGTTGCCATTGAAATGTCATCTGCGCTTGACCCATCCTGTCATCCTTCATCCTGTCGTGGGTCCGCTCCAATACAATACCTTGCCAATCCAAGTGCTCCTGTTCATCTTCATCAGGGACGTGACAGCATTAGCGATCAGTTCTGCATGTTTTTCCATTCTTTCGTTTTTATTTTTGTATGTGTATTCCCACAAATAGCTTTAAAGGTGTATTCATCCCAAATGTTTCTAAAACTTTATTCCACCCAAAGTTAAAATACTACTTCATGTTCAACTCCTAAAGGTATGCTTGAATTACATTCAAGTAATCTCATGACTTCCAGCTGGCTATAATGGAGGCGGTGAGCCCTCTAGTGTTCAAACATAAATAAGACACTATTCTAGACAAAATTAATTCTAATATTCTAGCAATACAAATCCAACAAGTCGGCCTTGGCCTCTACACACCGGCGCCTAATTGTGCCTTAAACTAAACACAATTACAAAATATATATATATATATCGGAGAAGCTACCGACATAATCAAAACACTCATATGGCCCTTACACTGTGTCTACGTACGTGACTTCTATTTTTACTTCTATTTTTTTTACATGCTATACTATTTTATTTCACTTATCTTTTGTCTAGCACAGTCTCTGGAGCGTAACAGAAAGAAGTATTTTGTATAAAAGTATTCTGTACTTCTGTATGACAACTATTAAAGAAACTTGAACTTGAAACTTGATACATGACATACAGATAGACAGTACTGCTACATCTATACATTTATGACATACCAGATTTGCAAATACAGTACCGTTTGTGATACATGGCAGGCATGTTAGACATCGTTTTGCCTCCTGAGCACAGTGATGTACAGGTGCAGCTCAATAAATTAGAATATCGTGGAAAAGTATATATTTAGCTGTATTGATGCAGTAATTTGTGCAAAAGGAGCCCCAACCGCGTGAATACTTTCGGTAAGCATCAAGCCCTTCCGCGTTGCTCTGATTGGCCGAGCGTGCGCATGCACATGAGCCGCAACAAGCCCCTCAGCCAGGCAGCAATACTAAGGTCCGCTTAATGCAATTTATACAAATGGAAGTATTGATTTCGCCGTAACGAATCATTAAAAAAATATACCGTTAACTGGAATATGTTGTTTCTTTACACATATGTTGGATTATGTAATTGGTTTGTCATGACAAACCAATAAAAAAGACAAACCAATTACATAATCCAACATATGTGTAAAGAAACAACATATTCCAGTATCTTTTTCTGATCAGTTAGGAGTTGTTTAGAAACAGTGTAAATAATAACAATCAAATAGCACACAAGCTAACACTACTACTACAAGCACAACACATAAACAAGCACATCATTTGTGATCAACTGTAATCCTCATTGTGCAGGTGTTCTCAGTGAGCATGGTGAGGTTATGTGCACACATTCAGATTGTCTTGTCCTTTCATGGTGCTGGTCCTCAAAAAAATTGCAGTTACTTTGTTGGGCAAAAAGAGCAATAGACTTAAGCTAAATTCAGGCAGCCAACCACGTCCAATGGCTGCCGATATCCTCCACCCTAAAAAGGTGCAGGATCACAGAGCCTGAAGAAGAGTGGAGCAGGAGACCAAACACACCCAGGACAGGATGACCACAGTCAGCAGATGAGGGATGGAGCAGGAGAGATGAGGAATGAGATAGGACTAAACAGACCAGTAAGTAGCGATTCCGGGCCCCCTGGGAGACATGCCAAGGAAAGAGAAAAAGTAAAGCATTGTTAGTTAGTATTGTGGCTATATGATGCTAATTATGTGAGTTAGTCAACTAGCCTACTAGAAGGCCTTTTATATGAGATATTTGGTATGGTCAAATATTCAGTATACTCAAGTCCCATTATGGAATATGGGTTTATTTCTGTGGCCACTACTGATGACCATTTTGTATAATGCGTCATTGACAGCAACATCATGTGAAAATGTGCCCCATTGCATTGGAGCCTGGTGAGAGGATACAACATAGTGCTATGTTTCTAAGTACTAAAGCGATCAGTGAAATCTTGGCCTGTACAGCAATATCAGAACCTGAACCAATCCCAGCTACTCACATAACCTGGTTTTAGGTAGAAGCATAAATGTCATAACCTGGCAGATCTCAAAACAAACTGGTCAGACTACTGCTTGACCTTACTCCTAGAACCCACCTCACCCCTGCCCACTTTGACAACCTAGGATGGCTTAGAGTAGACGACAGAGTACAGCAACTTGCAATGGGCCTGGTCAACAAGATACACTATACGACTAAGGTACCCATGTACATGTCAAAATACTTCCCAAAGGTCAGTGAATACCACGATCACAACACCAGAGGGAGCTCCACAAATCATGTTAAACCCAGATTCGGCTCAAACAAGGGACTAAACACGGTTCGCAATTATGCCACATCGATGTGGAACGCCCTACCCAAAGCTGTAAAGCAGGGGTCAGCAACCTTAGGCACGAGTGCCACCATTGGTACACATTATCTAAACCAACATGGCACACTAGCAAATGTGTAAGAGGAACCTTTTTGGAAATGTTGAGTTACCTCCCCATGCAGTTACCTCTTTCACAGCCATTGGCAGTTGCACAGCCTGTTATTTATGGTACTGTAGGTTGACTGATATACCAGGGATATTTCATGGTCAGAGCCAATGAGAAGGGTCAGTCTGTTGTTGTTTGCCGAACATTGAGTGTTAAATGCCATTTTGAGACCAAACATGAGAACTTTAAAGGATGAGGCAGACAAGGCTGAATGTGTCCAGGTATGGCAAGCAAGCATCTCATAAAGACGGCAGCATTCTCTTATATATTTATGAGAGGAAAATGGTTATTAAAACTATTGCTATGCACGTTGCATATATGGATGGAATAGAATTACAGATCTGTTGGAGATTTACATTGTGATGTGGTGTCATAATTAACCTTAACATTGATATGGCACACTGGTTAACAAGAACATTTTAAAATGGCACTTCGTATCAAAAAGGTTGCTGATCCCTGCTGTAAAGGAATGTGAATCACTACCCACTTTCAAAACCACTCTCAAAGAGCAACTACGGGAGACTGCAATTCGAAACTGGCCCCTGTAAATGTCCTAACCCAACCCCCTCCAATGTACAGTAAATGACCAAGTATGGTTTCGTCAATATTCCAATGTACAGTTTTGCTTGTACAGTTGTACAGTGTACTTAGTATAATAGTAGTAGTAAAGTATAATTTCTGGGTACTTTTTACACCCCTGTTTATGATTATTTGAAAATGGGGGACCCTGATGTAAACAAGACAAACGTCTTTCTCTGGTCTGCATCCCCTTAACAATTGTATGTATTGAGCTGTTTTGATTGATTTATTGAAAACTTTATTAACAGATTGCAGAATGGGTACAATACAGTACAGCTCAATACACACAATTGTTAAGGGGATGCAGACCAGAGAAAGACTTTCATCTTGTTTACATCAGGGTCCCCATACATTGATTGATTGATTGATTGATTGATTGATTGATTGATTGATTGATTGATTGAAAAGTTTATTAACAGATTGCAGAATGGGTACAGTACAGTACAGCTCAATACATACAATTGTTAAGAGGATGCAGACCTGAGAAAGACTTTCGTCTTGTTTCCATCAGGGTCCCCCATTTTCAATTCATCATATGACACACATGACATACAGATAGACAGTACTGCTACATCTATACATTTATGACATACCAGATTTTCAAATACAGTACTGTTTGTGATACTAAAAAAATCCAGAAGAAGAGTATATATACATTTGACATAGAAACTGTGCATTGGGGGAGGTTGGGTAGGTGGGGTGGGGCTGTACATTGGAGGTGGGGGGGGGGGGGGGTGGGTAGGGGGGGGGGGCACTGTACATTGGAATACTGACATACATTTGACATGTACATTGGAGGAGGTTGGGTAGGTGGGGTGGGGTTGGGTGGGGCTGTACATTGGAATACTGACAAAGCCATGCTTGGTCTTTATTGTACAACTGGGTTAGGACATTTGTACACATGACATACAGATAGACAGTAGGCCTACTGCTACATCTATGTACTGTACTGTACCCATTCTGCAATCTGTTAATAAAGTTTTCAATCAATTCAATCAATCAAACATGTATATATTCCCTCTCCACCGTATGTATATTTCTCTCCCACCCACCCACCTTCTCCTAATGTACAGTCCCCTCCCCATCATATGTATATACTCTGTCAGGATCTAGGGGTAACAGTACTGTATATTTGAATACCGGTTATGTCACAATTTACAAATGTATCAGTACTAAATACCTATATGTCCCTATGCCATAAATGTCATGTATGTTGTGTATGTCATAAATGTCTATATGAATTGAAAATGGGGGACCCTGATGGAAACAAGACAAACGTCTTTCTCAGGTCTGCATCCCCTTAACAATTGTATGTATTGAGCCGTACTGTATTGTACCCATTCTGCAATCTGTTAAATAAAGTTTTCATTCATTCATTCATTCACAACTCTCAAAGCCAACGTAGAGTAGAAAAGATCGCTCCTGTGAATTAGAAAAGCCAGCCCCGCCCCCAGCCTAGTGAATGAGAAAAGCCTGCCCCTAGTGGAGCAGGACAGTCCCTACACAGTACAGTACACAAAATGATCTAACTCCTACTGGAATTATATCGTCCATCACTACTGCCCCCGGGTGTGAGGGGGTGTGGGACGTACTAGGGGAAGTGTGGGTGTTTGGGGAATTACTGCGTTCGCCCTGGAGGGTGAGAAGGACCAGTGTATAGCACCTAGGTTAGTAAATCCTAGGCCCCATCTGCTCCACTTGCTAAATCTCAATTCTAGTACCCCTGCACTACAGTCGGGGACCCAGCCGGACCCAGATCTGCTGGGCTCCCACTACCTGGTGACAGTCTACATTCACCCTCATCAAGTAGGGATAATCCACCCTTCTACACATAGATAGGAAAGCACTGGATCATTATGTATAAAGCACTCTAGTCCAGTCTGCAGCCCCCACCCCCAAGCCCCCGGGAGATTAGAGCCCCAAATCCTCTCATTGTTTTTGATATATCACACATGCTCAGAGAGAGGGGGAGAGAGGGGGGTGAGAGAGAGAGGGGGAGAGAGAGAGAGAGAGGCTCTGACATTATCCACACTGATTCAGCTGCTCTGGAACCCCAAGGCTCCTCCACTATATAACTCAGCACTATAGAAGTGTGTGTGTGTGTGTGTGTGTGTGTGTGTGTGTGTGTGTGTGTGTGTGTGTGTGTGTGTGTGTGTGTGTGTGTGTGTGTGTGTGTGTGTGTGTGTGCACGTATGAGGGGCACAAGAGACCAGTTAGTTAAAGGGGAATCCCACCCATTAAAAAAAGTTCACATAACTTATTCCCGTGCGTCAGTCAATATTTGTGAACCTATCAAAGCTCATTCGAGAACCATTCAATATGTGACGTCACCTGGATGTAAAATACACAGAAAATGAATGTGGTGGGGCGGTTAGGTGGCGTAGCGGAGATTGCGTTCGTCACCAACCCCGGAGCTGTCCAGCTCACAGCTCCGGGGTTGTCACCAGCTTGGCTGGCCGTTCACACTAATACAATTGGCTGTATTAGAGGGTGGGAGAAGCTGGCGGGGTGGGTCCGGGTCGTTGTAAACAGCGACTCCTACAGTTCGGTCGGGGCGCCTGCTAAGCGCGGATAGGACCTGAGTGGGATAGTGTGATCCTTCCACACGCTACGCCCTCTCAGGGAGGATCCGCGCTGCCAGGTGAAAAGAAGCGGTTGATTGGCTGGACGTGTGTCGGAGGAAGCACGTGATAGCCTCCACTCTCCCAGATTATCTGACTGTGGGGGGTAAGTGCGCAGCGACCAGGAAGGGGACTGGGAATTGGCATACGACTAACATTGGGATGGGAGAAAATCGGAGGAAAAAGATCAATAAATAAAAATAAAAAAAAATGAATGTGGTTCTGCCTTTGTGAGCCCATAACATGTTTGTGTGAGCTCTTGTTATGATCAACTGAGGTTCAAACACTGGTAACCTGTGAGCGATACTCAAATATAAACCTCACATGGCTGTGACAACTCAACTTGACATTTTACAGCAAGTTTTTATATTATTTAGCATTTCTACCTTTAGGAGAGCGATTTGTGAATATCGCAAACGTTAACTGAATTCCCTTGGAGTACAGGAGTAACATACATTCTTGATGTGGGTGGCATAGTATTTGTGTGTGGATAGTGAAATGTTTGGATTGTTTGCACATCATCATGGTATATGCATGTGGATTGTGTGAGTTAACATTAAAAAAAATTCCGATAAAAAAAACGTCCATAGTACTGGTGGCATTCCCCTTTAAGGCCCTGTGCGTGCGTGTGTGTGTGTGTCGGCTACAGTGTAGTATGAAGTACACAAGTCACGTCCAAGACAAATTAGGCTCACAAAAGCCAAGTCAAAGAGGGACAAATGGATGGTATCTTTTTGTTTTTTTCGTTTCAAAGGACAGACAGATGGCATAACTGAAACAGAGGCCCGCCGCCCACATAAATGTCTCGATAAACCATAACCTTCTTATTTGTGTCCCCTATACTATACAGTACACCACATACAGTGTAGCCACGCTTTTATACATTGTCTGCACCCCTATCTCCCACCTTGGACTGATTGCACCATTTCCCACAAATGTTTGCCTTGCTGAACTCATGATGTTTGACACGGCGCCAGAGCCGCTATGAATCATTTGTACGAGGGATAGCCTGCATGGCCTCCGTCTACAACACAGTTCAATTCACGGTTCAAACGGTCGTCCCACTCTCCGGTACAATGAGGCTGTCCGTACGGTTTTGGTCATACAATAGTCTTTCTCGTGAAGTGGAACCTTTGCCTGGGTGGAGCGTGGGGCTTTTTGTGTCGTCGGCAAGGCAACCCCTCAGCTAATCGCACGGCCGGAGCTGTTGTGTTTTGCGTATTGTCTTATTTGAGCCCTTTTGCGCACAGCTGCAGTTGTTCTTTTTTGGGGTCCAATTTTGTCAGATTGCATCGCTGAATGGGACAAGTGAGGAGACCTCTCAGTGGCCGAGACAAAGGCTGCATGATTGCACACTGCAAGCCTTAGTGCTCAATTCTCGTTTATTGTTCAGAGCGGATTTTTATTTTTTTTTTATTATTATTGCAAAACAAAATTATTAAAAGTCAGTACTCAACACACAATGCATAATGAAACTAACAATTAAGATGGCTAAAATGACATGCAAGCACAGAAACAGAAAGCAAAAAAAGTATATAATAATACTTTACAGTATACAGTGTATATCCAACGAAATTACCAATTATACCAATGTCTTATACAAGATATACCCCTAATACCTGTTATCTAAAACCCTACACACATATGCTCCAGCTCGAACCCCCCCCTCCCGGACCCCTCTTTGGATAGTACCTCCATTATCCCTCGCTCCTAACCAGACACTACCATTATAAGCTAGCTTTTATTCTCTCCACCACTTCTAACCACATTGACATTTTGGATTAATTGAGACCCAGAATTCTTGCTGTAGATATTTCTTGATAAATCACATCGAGATATGTAAGAAACCAAACTTTCCGGCATATTTTTTCCGGTTGAAACCAGCGTGATGCGATCAGCTTTTTAGCTACTGTGATACCCGATAAAACCAATCTCTTTAGCTGTGGATTTACTGCAAACTCAAAAACATCATTCAATAGTAATACAGAGGGGTGTACAGGTATATTCCAAGATACGAGTTTTGATAATTGTTGGGTCACATCTTTCCAAAATGCCTTAACTGGTGGGCAGTCCCAATACATGTGCATAAATGTCCCTTCGTCTCCATTTGTACATTGGGAGCATTTGGAGTCTTGTTTAAGACCCATTCTGTTCAGTCTTATAGGAGTCAAGTATGTCCTGTGAATATAGTTAAGATTGATTTGTTGATGGTCCGGGTTCCTTGATGTAAGTCGGACATTTGCCCATGCTCCTTGCCAATCAAAGTCACTTTCCAGGTCTGGTATATCCCTCCTCCAGACAGAGTCTAGTTGGAGGGTTTCATATGAGGACGTTAGTAATTGATGATAAAAACCTGAAACAAAACCTCTCGATGTCTCTCTTTCATAGAAGAATTTGTGGTATCTGTGGTGTTCAATTGGTATGTCTAATGGAACACTGTGAGACTTCAAACATAGCCGTAACTGTATGTAAAAAAGTCATGTGGACTTGGTGAGATTACATTTTGTGCATATTTCTCCATAACTATAAAAACCCTGGTTGTTAAAAACATCCCCTAATGAGTGTATGCCTTGCTCTTCCCATATAGGGAATCTTATAGGTCGTTTTTCAATTAAGAGTGCATTGTTATTGAATAAGGGAGTGTGATTGTGCCATTTTTGTGGGTTATGATATTTTTTTTGTGTTTCACGCCATATCCGGATCGCATGGGTAATTATGGGGCCAAATTTTCGTTCACAGTGCTTGATTGGTAGTTTAGTGTATGCTATGTCCTTCAGTCTATGTGGGGCTACTATGTTTTCTTCCAATTTTCTCCAGGATACTAATGCTTGGGGATCAAACCATGTTGTCAATGGTCTTAATGTGTACGCCTTAAAATAGTGGAAAAAATCTGGAAATGCCATGCCACCGTCTGCTTTATTTCTCTGTGCGGTGGATCTTTTTATACATGGTGGTTTGTTATTCCAAATAAATTTGTATGTGGAGGAGTGTAATCTTTTCCAGTAACCCTCTGGAGGGGGTAACAGTACAGTAGCATTGAACTGAAGAAGTTGATTCTAGGTAGTACATCCATCTTAACTATTGATATCCTTGCCTGTACTGAGTTTTTAAGTTTTGCCCACCTATCAAGGTCGTCTTTGATTTTGTTTTGTATTTTTGTGTAATTGTGCTTCACCGTTTGTCTTATGGTGGGGAATATTTCCACTCCCAAGCATCTAAAATGTTTTACCATAGGTATCTCACCTGGGAGGGTTATATCTTTTTTTGCAGGGGTGTTAAGTGGAAGGAAAGCCGACTTCGGCCAATTTATCTTAAATCCCGATAAATCACCAAAGTTCTCAATCAACTTGAGTAGATGAGGCAATGTGGTGTTGGGGCTTTGCATGAACAATATTACGTCGTCCGCATATAAACTAATTTTATGTTGTGTGCCCTTGATTACGATTGGTTCTATGGATTGGGATTGTCTTATATATTGTGCTAAAGGCTCTAATGATAGATCGAATAGTCCGGGACTAAGAGGGCAACCCTGTCTGGCTGAGCGTGATACCGGAAAGATTTTGGAGATGATTGTACCTGTTGTAATCATGGCCGATGGGTCTTTGTATAATACTTTAATCATATCAATGAATCCTTTTCCTAACCCCATCCTTTCTAATACTGCCCATAGATACGACCATTCCAGCCTGTCAAAGGCTTTCATAGCATCCAGGGACAGCATCGCCTTAGGTATGGTGTCATCCTTGTCTGCATCTAGTACGTGCAGTATTCGTCTTATGTTATCAGTGATCAGGCGACCTCTTATGAAGCCAGTTTGGTCCGGATGAACTAAAGACATCATATGCTTTTGTAATCTGATGGCTAATACCTTAGAGTACAGTTTGATATCGGTTCCAAGGAGGCTTAAGGGTCTGTAACTACCGCACTCGGTGGGGTCTTTGTCTTTTTTGAGAAGGACTGTTATGAGTGCAATATTGTAGTTTTTATGGAAGTTCCCCTCCTTGACTGAGTATAAGATCATATTTAGTAATAAGGGTCTAATTATGTCCCAACAAGAAAGGTACATTTCTGGTGGGATACCGTCTCTTCCAGGAGCCTTACCACTTTGCATTTCGGATATGGCCTTCTTGAGTTCCTCTAGTGTGATCGGTGTTTCTAACTGTTTAGCGTCATCCTCTGAAAGTTTAGGGAGAATAATTTGATTAAGATATGTGTCCATTTTGTTTTGATCAAAGGTCGTTTCTGATTTATATAAGTCGGAGTAGAATTCTTTGAATGTATCGTTTATTATTTCGGGGTCTGTTTCAAGTACTTGTTGTGCTCTAATGGTAGGTATATCTGCAAATTTTGCATTAATTCTTAATCGCATGGCTAATAGGTGACTAGGTTTAGAACCTTGGGAGTACTGCTGTTGTCTTGTGCTGCGTATTTGTATTTCCGATTGTTGTCTGTATATGGCATTGATCTCTATTTTTAGTACGTTAACTTGATTTTCTAGTCTAGTTGAGTTGTTGTATTTTAAAGAATTAAATAACGTTGAGTAAAGCGTTTCCAGTTCAGACAGTTTTGTGCATTGATTCTTGCGCATTTTGGAGGAAAAGCTATCAGTGAAATCCTTGATCATTCCCTTTACCGACATCCATATTATTCTGGGGTCTTGCACCGAGTTTGCATTCTCCCGTAGGAATACTATAAGAGCTTCTTTGAGTTGTGTAATGAATTCCTTGTTGTTAAGCAGCAACGAATTAAAACGCCATCTTGGGGCTCGGGAAGATAGTATACCAAATGTTCCTTTTAGGAGTAAATAACAGTGATCTGATAGTGCATTGGGTATCATTTCCACTTCATATTTATCAAATAGTCTCGGGGATGCAAAGACATAATCTATTCTGGATAATGTGTTATGTCTCGCCGAACGACAAGAGTACTTTCGGGTCGTGGGATTAAGTGAACGCCATAAGTCATTTACACCTGTAATCTTCGACCAATCCTTTAATGCTTTAGATGAATTCTTTTGTTCGCTGGAAAAGGCGAGGTAAGATTTGTCCATCCTTGAATTCCAAATGGCATTAAAATCTGCACCTACTATCAATGAGTAATCGGGAAGGTTTAACATTGCATTGGTTAATGTAGAGAAGAAACCCTCTTCGTACAAATTTGGGGCATATACCGCTGCCAACGCTATTTTCCTGTTATTGTGTACAATCCTAGCTATAGTTATACGCCCATCTGCATCCGACCATACTCCCTTTAATTCAATATTTAACTTACGTCTAACGACTATGGCTACACCTCGAGTTCTCGTACCAAAAGAAGAGTGACTAATATTATGATATGTGTTATCCGCTAACGTATCTATGTCTTCCATCTATCTATGAATCTAGAATCTATCTATTCTATCTATGTCATGGAGAAAATAGTCTACGAACAGGTCGAAAAGTACCTGGCGGAAAAAAATCTAATCTACGAATTCCAACATGGCTTCAGAACGTCCCACTCCACTGACACATGCCTCCTCTATTTGAACGACCACATCAAACAAGAGGTGGACGCGGGCAAATACTGTGGCATGGTCATGCTGGACCTACAAAAGGCCTTCGACACTGTCAATCACTCCATTCTAATGGACAAGCTAAAAGCAATTGGTTTTGATAGCTTATCAGTGAGCTGGATGCAATCCTACCTGGAGGGGAGAGAACAGATGGTAGAGGTAAACGGTACTCTATCTCTATCCCCCCCCCTCACAGTGAGCTGTGGTGTTCCACAAGGAAGCATACTAGGACCGCTACTCTTCCTAATTTATGCAAATGACATGTCGTCAGCCTGTGACTGCAACTTGTTCCTGTTTGCGGACGACTCAGCCCTGCTGGTCTCTGACAAGAACAAATTGCAGGTTGAAAAAACCCTCAGTACGGAACTAGGCAAAATCTGCATATGGCTCGCTGATAACAAACTATCATTACACATGGGCAAAACAGAGTCCATTCTCTTCGGTTTAAATAACAAACTCAGCAAGACCGACGGATTCTCAGTTACAGTGGGTGACAATATTGTCACAAGGAAAGACGAAATTACCTACCTGGGTTCCATCCTAGAGGCAAATCTTTCCTGTGACAAAATGGCATCCAATGTAATAAAAAAAGTCAACCAACGAACTAGATTCTTGTACCGGATCTCCTCTCTGGTAAACAAGAATACCCTGAAGACTCTGGCAGGAGCACTCATTCAAGGGTACTATGACTATGCGTGCACCTCATGGTACCAAAGCACCTCGAAGGCGCTTAAAACAAAATTACAAACATCACAAAACAAACTGGTCAGACTACTACTTGACCTGAACCCCAGAACCCACCTCACCCCTGCCCACTTTGCCAACCTAGGATGGCTTAGAGTAGACGACAGAGTACAGCAACTTGCAATGGGCCTGGTCTACAAGATACACTATACGACCGGGGTGCCCATGTACATGTCAAAATACTTCCCAAAGGTCAGTGAATACCACAACCACTACACCAGAGGAAGCTCAACAAATCATGTTAAACCCAGATTCGGCTCAAACAAGGGACTAAACACGTTTCGCAATTATGCCACAACAATGTGGAACGCCCTACCCAAAGCTGTAAAGGAATGTGAATCCCTGCCCACATTCAAAACCGCTCTTAAAGAGCACCTACGGGAGGCTGCAATTCGAAACTGGCCACCGTAAATGCCCAAAACCCCCACCATCTCCTAATAGACAGTCTCCTCCCCACCGCATGTATATATTCCCTCCCCGCCGTATGTATATTTCCCTCCCACCCACCCACCCCCTCCTAATGTACAGTCCCCTCCCCATCATATGTATATACTCTGTCAGGATCTAGGGGTAACAGTACTGTATATTTGAATACCGCTTATGTCACAAATGTATCAGTACTAAATACCTATATGTCCCTATGCCATAAATGTCATGTATGTTGTGTATGTCATAAATGTCTATATGAATTGAAAATGGGGGACCCTGATGGAAACAAGACAAACGTCTTTCTCAGGTCTGCATCCCCTTAACAATTATATGTATTGAGCCGTACTGTATTGTACCCATTCTGCAATCTGTTAAATAAAGTTTTCATTCATTCATTCATTCATTCATTCATTCATTCATTCATTCATTCATTCATTCATTCATTCCTCTAAAATGTGCGTTTCGCTTAGTAGAGCCACGTCCACATGTTCTTTTTTCATCAGTGTGAGCACGCTTTTGCGTTTGTGTTGTTTATTTATCCCACCAGTGTTCCATATCATTATATTCAAACTAGCCATAATCTATACATGTTTTTGTGTAGTTTTTGGTAATGCTTCTGGAGTGCGAAGCTACAATAGATGTACATCCAATTATTGAGGTCCCGTTGAGAGCCGAGCTTAAAAACATATATATATACAAATAAAAATCCCCTTTTTTCCCCTCTCCCAGAGAGTCGTACAGGCCTGTGTTCCATAAAAACATCCTCCGCGTATGACTCCCTCCCTTAGGCCACCGGATTGGCCAAACTGAGCTTTGTAATCCTAATCTTCCTATGCTAATTGCCATAGGATCTAACATTTTCATTCTAATTCAATAGAATGTCGCTTTTGGTCTTGCGCCTTCCCTTACTGTAGTGAAATATTATGAAAAATGAAAAAAAAGAATATACCTTCATTGATATATTCATTTGAACCTTCTACTAACTTATGTAGGAAACATCAGAAAAAGGAAAATATTGTAGAGAAACACTAACACCTTAATATGAAGAACAATGGGAAAGAACAATGTAATATAAAAAAGAAAAAAAGGAGTGAGAGCTCAAATAAAACTCAACATGGAGAAACCACTAGAACAGAATTGAATAAATAGATAAAAGAGAAAAACAGAGACTTTTAGAGCTACATTGTGCCAATCTCTACATCAGTGGAGTGATTATTTAAATTATTAGAATAACCTTGTTGTGCTCATACGTTTAGGTGTGGCTGATTTTTTTTAAAGCCTTATTAAGGCCTGATTAAACTTCAGTCAATTGATCATTGCTTATGCTTATACACACCGGATGTTAATGTTAGAGTTGCAGGCCTTCGTTGTAATGGTGCATTATATTCTAGAAGGTTGTAGAATACACTATTATATACTAACAGACTGCTGTTATGTTCCAGAATGATCTTCCTACCCAGGGTTCATGACTACTAGTATTTTCGGGATATTTCTTAGTGACCCAGAGCAGTCGAGCGATGAGCCCAGAATATTCCAGATTGTTCATAGTGTCAATGATATATTCTTGTCTCCACGGAGACCAGAAGTCTGTAAATATAATGCATTACGAACCATATTATACACATTGTGCCTTGGTGTTGCCGGCATGCATATCATCTGCTACTTTTGTTGAGCCCGGATAAAGTCATTCTAATACTGAGATACACAGAGAAAGAGAGAGATGAGTAGGCTTATCTGGTGCTAGACAGTGTTGCGTTCTGCCCTGGGGGATCTGCTCCATGTAGATTCAAGTATTCCTCGGCGTCTTTAGGCGTGCGTAATCCTTCCCTACGGCCGTCTCTACCCACGATCGATAATAGTGCCGGGTATATTAGCCTTGGTTTGAGGCCACACTTGAACAATTTCTGCATCACCTCCTTGTAGGGGAAACGCTGAGCGATGGCCTCTTTGCAAAGATCCTCGTAGATAAATATTGAATTTTCACCATGTTTCAGCTTTCCCCTTTGGTTGCGTGCAACTCTGATGATGTCATCTCTTATTGCCGTCTTGCGCAGAGTAACAATGATGACTCTTGGACCGTTGCCTCTTTGTTCCCGAGTACCGATTCTGTAACATTGGTCCACTATCAGCTCTGTGGTTAGAATGTTGTTACCCAAAATCTCTGATAACACTGTTGGAAACTTGTCGTCTGTGCAATTGACTGATTCATCAAGTCCTACAATGCGGATGTTATTTCGCCTGTAGTAACGTTGGGTTTCGAGTAGCCTCTCCATCGCTTCATCTTTAACTTCTTGTATTTTTATCCGACATGCCTCTTCCACCTTTTTTATCTCCTTCGTTACCTCTGTCAAACCATCGTTGACGATCTTCTCGTTCTCTTTGACTGCCTGTGTAATTTCTGTCACCGTATTCTCCACTGTCGTGATTCGCACGGACTGTACAGCGACCGCTTCCATAACTTCTTCGAATTTAGCATCGATGTGTGCGACGTGTACTTTGAAAGCTACCATCTGTTCCTTAATCAGATCGTTAATCAGGCTAGTCAGAGAGTTGAAGTCGGGTTGTGTAATTACACTGCCAGTGCCAGTTGATATTGTAGGTGCAGTGATGGGGCCGATGGATTTGTTGGCTATTATCTTCTCAATATCCTCTGCTTTGTCCTTCATGCTACTTTTTCCTGTCGTTCCCGTTATGTTGTCCTCTATTGTCTCCCTCTCGGAGCCAGTCGCCGATGGACCCGGTATATTCACCGTTATATTCCCATCGGGGGTTGTCAACAGCGGATCTGCCGTCGCGTCGCCTGTTGTTTTCTTGGATCGTGTATCAATCGTCGCCGTTGGATTTGCTGCTTCGTGTTTCTTTCTACCCTTTTTCTCATCCTTACCCCCCATGTTGAGTCTTTATGTCTTTTGATATAGTTAGTAGGAGTTCCTATCAATACATACGATGTGGTTTAATCTCATTGGTATTTGTTAAAATAATGTTTTTGAACGAAATTAACGGTGACGGGAGCGGAGCTGTTACCAAATGCGTGCGCTACATATTGTAGCTAAACCGGAACATTGTTTGGCTATTCACATTTCTTTTTTTCAGACCTGGTCACGCTCCTGAACTGACAAAATTCAAGATTCATGAAGATTTTTATTCGTCATATGCACAGAAAACAGACAGTTACACCGTACACATGTTACTTTACTAGTCCACCCTTCACACAGAATCACAAAAGACATAAACTAGAATTTAAAGTATTAAGTTTAATGCTAAAATAAAGAATCTTAAAAAAGATAAATAAAGTAGAAAAACAAGGCACTAGAAAAATAACGAAGATGAAAGTAAACACGGAGGACACTGAAGTCACAGTTTATGATTTAATTTATAAATAGATGTGCAGTGGTGTGGAGGCCAATTAATTTGTAAGCAGAGAACGGGGACAAGGAGGAGAGACATTTCTTCTTTCAATATGCTTTGCAAACACAGACCGGTTATGATACGTCCCCTCATGTTTTGCTTGTACAGAAGTGTCACCCTAAATACTTATAAGGTAAACCCCATGTGTCCCTCCACCGACAGCTGTCTTCATGTCTATTCAACCAGCGCAGACGTGTGATGAATGTCAATCTAGACTGACGTAAAAGTAGCATGAATTCTCATGACTGTTCAGACTGAGGTCGCTTTGCAAAAAAATCAGACCTGTATCTGATTTAGGACCACATATGAAAGTGGCCCAATTCAGAATTTAAAAGATCACATTCGATGTGATTTGTGCTGTTCACACTGACATGAGTCAGTCACACTGAGTCACAAAAATCTGATTCGGGCCACTTTTGTCTGCAATCTGAACGTAGCCAAGATTTTTACAGATTCAACTCAAAGTTTTCATCATGAACATATTGTAAACGGGTAAAGTGTCTAACTCTAACAGGTCAAATGTTCAAACCCAACCTTAGTTACCTACACTAAATGTAGGATTAAGTGGACGCATTGGTCTTAAAGGGGCACTTCGCCAAGAAACAATGCTGATTTATTTTGTACAGTAATCTCACACACATCCCAAAAAACCTGTTTTGTACACATACATTTAGTTTGACAGTTATTGAGAGTAAATGAGTTTGAATACAGCCACCGGTGATGTCATTTTGTTGTGTTAATTACAGCTCTATGAAATGATGTAGATGAACAAATATCAATACCCTGTCTTATAGGGACCACTACCATATAATTTCATTGAGCTGTAATTAAACACAACACACGGATTCAATGTCCCCAATGACCGGTGGCCATATTCAAACTAATTTACTGAACTGATTCGTGGTACTCACGTTGAGATTTATTCCAGCGACGGAAATTGGCCTCGATTGGGGACTCCACAATCCACACATAAAAATTAGATACTGCTATAGCATCCTACCATTTGATTTATTCACAGCGTGACATGGTTGGATTCCATGACTCTGGCTTCACTATATCATGGCAGTAAAAGCAGTGTTTGACAGAGGGGTAATAAGAACCGTATCTGAGCCTGTCAGAGGGCATGTTTAAGAGGCTCAAATGATCATATTTACAATTCAAATTTACAATGTTGACTTAATGTTCTTGGGATGATGGGGCGACAGTGGGTCGTCTGGTAATCTGAAGGTTCCTTGTTTGATTCCGGCTCCTCCCAGCAGCGTGTCGAAGTGTCCTTGAGCAAGACACTGAACCCCCTAACTGCTCCCGATGAGCAGGTTGGCACCTTGCTGCCTCCACGCCCAGCAGTCTATCCAAAGACAAGTAGCCTACTTTAATCCATTTTGGAGGTTTAATCACTTAATTGGGTCTTAAATCAAAATGGGCTTTGGCTTTGTGAGTTTGCATGCTATTTCAAGGATGGAGTAAAGTGGACTATGTTGTTAAATATAAATATAAATATAATCTTATTTTAGACAGCTGTATTCTGTTTGCTCTCAGCAGGAGGGTAAATTATGTGTAATAAGGGTTTTCGGTTGAGGAGTGTAATGTATTACTCTATGGACGGGCAAAGACATTACAGTAAACCATAGATGGGGACAGGATATGAACTAACAAGGTTACATAGATATAGATACCACTTTTAGAAAGCTGGTAACATGAGAAGGTCAGGTACAACATCTTTCTATGTGGCAGTTTAAGCTGCTGACCCTAGTCAAAAAGTCCTATGTGATTCTAATAAAATAAACAGCATTAGATAATCCTATAAGATTTCAAAACTTATCCCAATATGATTTTAGCTAATACGATACAAATCCTATAGGACAATAGAGTCCAATTACACTTGTTCCAAAATCCAATAGGATTTCTTTTTTTATCCTATCCATTAGGATTTTATCCGGTTTCTATTGGACTAAATCGAATTGAGTCCAATAAAAGCGGCCTGTCCGGGAGCCCTACCCATGTAGCCACGCTGCCAGCCTGTTATTTTAGTTTGATTACCTGCTGCTCCTGGACTGTGTTTATTGCTTCCTCTCCCTGAACGTCAGCAAAACAAAAGAGATGATTGTGGACTTCAGGAGGTCGGGGGTCAAGGACTACTATACAGCCCCCTCAGCATCGACGGGGCACCGGTTGAGAGAGTGAACAGTTTCAAGTACCTCGGAGCCCACATATCCGAGGACTTGACATGGACCACACACATTGACAGTGTTGTGAAGAAGGCACGACAACGCCTTTACTTCCTCAGGCGCCTAAGGAAGTTCCAAGTCAGTCAGAAGATCCTTAGGAACTTCTACTCATGTACAATAGAGAGCATCCTGACTGGCAACATCACCTCCTGGTTTGGGAATAGCACTGCACAAGACCATAGCAGACTACAAAGAGTGACACGTTCAGCCGAACGCACAATTGGAGGGGGGCTTCCCACCCTCCAGAACATTTACAACAAGCGGTGCAGGGGGAAGGCGAAGAGAATCATCAAGGACTCCAGCCACCCGAACAACTGCCTCTTTGAACTGCTGCGGTCAGGCAAGCGATACCGGAGTCTTAAGGCAAGCACAGAAAGACTCAGAAGAAGCTTCTATCCCCAGGCCATCAGGCTGCTCAACGAACAATAAACACTATGCAACAACCATCAATTGCACATAGCACACACACCCACACGCACACACTCACTTAAACAAACAACACACTGCAGCACCCACTCTCCACACTTTAGATCACACAAACACACTTTATATTTATTGATAAAGGATTTGCACTACAACTCGTACACCTACTGTAAATTGTACCTAAATTGTACCTCATCCCATTTCTGCTTTGCACTATATAGTATTGTATATTAGTACACTGCATAGTATATTGTTATATGGTAACTCAGTTACGTCTATTATGCATCGAACATTGTACATATGTCTATACTGAACACTGTGACCTAATTTTTTACTTCTAATTTACATGCTATACTATGTTATTTTATTTCATACTTATCTTGTCTTGCACAGTCTCTGGAGCGTAACAGTAAGAAGCATTTTGTATAAAAGTATTCTGTACTTCTGTATGACAACTATTAAAGAAACTTGAACTTGAAACTTGAACTTTTACGGGCAGCCCTTTTTATTAGCAGCCTCTTAGTACACTACGGTACCATGTACACTACGGCGGCACGGTGGTGTAGTGGTTAACACTGTCGCCTCACAGCAAGAAGGTCCAGGGTTCGATTCCCGCTTGAGGACCAGGTTGCGTGAATACTTTCCCTAAGTGGGTTGTACTTCCGTGTTCGGTTTGCGCGATCAGATTGGCCACTGACGTTTCTGGTCATGTGACATGTGCGCCAATCGTGTGACGCCTAGTTCTGCCACCGGTTAAGCTTAGGCACTCTTTCGAAGGTTAAGGTTAGAGTTTGTCTTAGAGCAGGGCGATAGAACACCAGCCCTGATTAACTAGGCGTTAAGTAGTTTGCAGGCTGTTAGACCCGGAAATAGGCGCAGAACCAGGCGTCACACGATTGGTGCACATGTCACATGACCAGAAACGTCAGTGGCCAATCAGATCGCGCAAACCGA
Organism: Notolepis coatsorum; assembly: GCF_963971535.1. Taxonomy (NCBI): domain Eukaryota; kingdom Metazoa; phylum Chordata; class Actinopteri; order Aulopiformes; family Paralepididae; genus Notolepis; species Notolepis coatsorum. The sequence continues at coordinate 28,989,708 of NC_140177.1, read as the reverse complement.
ACACGGAAGTACAACCCGCTTAGGGGAAGTATTCACGCGACCAGGTTTCCATGATGCCAGTTACCCAGGTGGGGTATCTCCCGGGCCTTTATGTGTGGAGTTTGCACGTTCTCCCCGTGCTCGCAAGGCACGGGTCTAAGGAGCTGTCCGGTGGGAACAGATGGACAACTGCTCCGGGGTGCTGTGTGTGTCAGGGCTGGGTGAATTATTCAGTGGCTGAGTTCCTCTCCTGGCTCGCAGGCCGGAGAAGTAAAAGCCAGCATCATCCTCTCCCCTCTGCTGACCTGTTTTGTGCCATCAGCATCTCCCAGCATGCAGCTGGGCCCACATTTATTATTCATCTGTAGGACATCTTTAACTCCCACCAGATCCCTCTCTCTTCCTCGTCCGTCCCCCCCTCTCTCTCTTCATAAACACTTTCCTTTAATGGCAAATTTCTGAATATCTTATCTTATCACATAAACACATAAAGTTCACCAATAAAAGACTACGTTTAGAAGTGAAAGGACTTGTGGGTAATTGTGACATTGTCATTGGTCCACAAGTTAAGTGGTGGTGACACACGGAAACTGAGTGTGTAATATATTAGTAGCCAGACGTCTCTGCCTACATTTTTCATCTCAGAGAGAGAGAGAGAGAGAGAGAGAGAGAATATTAACCTAAAATAACATTCAAGAAACTGACTGTAGATTTAGAATACAGCTGTTGACCAATTGTATTTATATTGTATTTAGGATTTTTTTTTTTAATAAAGGGCAACATGGCGTCAGTAGGTTATCTGCCTATAGACCGTATCCACGGCAACAAACAGGATAACATGAACAAGGTAGCACATGTATGACCGTGACGCAAGAGGATTTGACTTCTGAACATTCGCTGCATCCCTGTCCCCTCTGACCCACCTAATCCTGTAGGCTCCACTGTAATCCACACACACACACACACACACACACACACACACACACACACACACATGCACACACACACACACAATATGAGAACACCTAGATTTATTTTGGGCTCCTATCCAAACTATATAATGGCAAGATTAATGCAATACACATATTACTGTTTGTGCTGTGAGGGGACAGCGGAATTGGCAGCACTTTAAAGCTGCACTATGTAAGATTGGCACTCTGTGGGTGTGAGAGGTCACTGCAGTATTTTACAAACATGGAGGATAAGAGGAAACAACAAAAACAATGTTTAGATACTATATCGATCGTACGTACTGTGACAAGCCTTGTGGTGTTCAGGCTCGACACGGACCAAAACAAACAATTCCAATGTCCACACAAGCACAATTTCAACGAACAAGAATATTTATTGATCAACAGTACAGGTCCGAAGGGCAAGAGAGTAGTCAAATTACAGTCCAGGGTCAAAACACGTTCCAGGCTCTCGTACACAAAGGGAATGTTCAATACTCAGGGTTTGTCGTCCGGTCCAGGGTCAGTTTCACAAGGGGGTATCTCAGCCAGTCCAGGGTCCAGTAACACGAACATCTTCTCGCTCTAACCTCTCCTTCAAACTACCTCTCACCTCACAAACTCAGTATCTTACACTCTCTCCACGAACTCTGCTCCTTCCTCACCTCCACTCAACTCTTCTCTGTCTCTCCTAGGGCTTTATGCTATGTGTGTCTTGTGTGTGTGTGTGTGTGTGGGATGTGGGTGATCACGTGGTGCACAGGTGTATTCCATCAGTCCTAATCAACTCCTCAATTAACCCTCCTCTGCCTGTGACAGTAGTATCTCCCTTCCTCCACGTAACCAAGTGACAAGGGATGATATCTGCCACAGTATCTATATCTGTACATATCCCTTACCTAGTCTTACTAGTTATGCTGCTGGCCAGTATGACTACTACCATCGTGTCTTTATACCTGTACCACTGTACATATAAATACTACAACTGTACAAACAATTGATTAGCACTATTACTCTGTAGTAGTACTAATTTATATATTTTATACCCAGTTTAATCACCTGTACATTGTATATTACTGTTGCATTTGCACTCTGGATGGATGCCAAACTTCTTTTCGTTGTACTGTACTTTGCTGTATAATGATAATACATTTGAATCTAATCTAATCTTATGCTTTAGAAATGAGACTATAGATTTTTACGTAGTTCTAATATATAACCTGCTTATATACTGTTTGCATAAACATTCCTTGCTCCACTGGTCGTGGCTGAGCAGAAGGCCTCGTACAGGCAGCTCCACTGGGTTTCATGCGTCGATGATGGGATGTTTCTCTCTTGCTCAGCCCAATTGTGTCATTCAGATTTGCTTAAAAAACTCTTAACATGCAACGGCCCACATGTGGGCCCTCTTGAGGACGATTTGCCCACCGGCACTTTAGCGACCTCTAGCGGCTCGGGTGTGCATATTTATTGATACAATATTAAAGCCCTATTTGTTGCCTGTCGATAGCCGTTCCAGGTGACAAAATCCGTTCAGCGGTTCTCGAGTTAAATGCCGATATGTGAGGCGTGCGCCGAAGTACACGGCAGACTTTTAATTTTTTAAAATAACACTCCCGACTCTCGAGCCTCTACCTCCGTCAATCATTTGGCGATCTCGAGAATTATTGGACAGGGTTGTAACCAATGAGTAGGGCTTTCCACTGGTACCCCACGTGGGAATGAGCGAATCAGGGATCTAGGTGAAGAGGCATGAGCCAAAACAGGAAGAGAATTCTCCGTCGAATGCATTGAAGTCTATGAGAAAATCGTTTTCTGAACGCTCTCACCTTTTACCAAACCTGCTTCTAATCACTCATTTCCTAACGGACTTTTATGAAATTTGGACATGTACTACAAAAGACTTCAGGCTATGGACCCAGCGTGTCTTTTCAGCCATACCAATGTTTTTGGAAATACTACTTCTGGACTACTAACTACTACAGAAAAACGTGAGTAACAAGTTTTTCTACAATTCAAGTTCAGACGTATGTTACTATTTCATTAGCACTAAAAGTTCTCAGGCTCATGCATGTGCTATAAGTATAACGTATAGTATTTTGGTTTGCAAAAAAAGTATGCAGTCCTCAAAAACGAAAAATAATGGCCAATTTTGGGGGCGCCTGTGAAGCAATATTTCTTTCATGAAACGGTTTCCTAGTGCAGGTTCTGATCTAGTCAGCAGATACCTTTTTGCTTTCTAAAGATACTGGATGGACAGTAGCCTATTGATAGCAAAATAACTCATTAGTTATCAACAGTAACTTGATCGATTGACAGATCGTCATGTGATTTTGTTTGCAGATGATTTTGTTGGAAGACAATTGAACACACACTACGACCTCTGCCAGTGGGTCTTGGACCTCCTGACAGGAAGACCCCAAGTGGTGAGAGCAGGTAACTGTTCTGTTTCACATCGACGGTTAGCTCAACTCGTTCGCCGCCTTGCTGTGGAGCCTGCGGTGCGTTGGTGACAAGTTCGAATCACTTAATTTTTTTTTTTTTTATGTTTAATTCATTTATCGCCTCTCTATATAAACGTGCATTCTTTCGCTGGTTAAGTTTAGGCATTCTTTCTGAGTTGGTTAAGGTTAGGGTTAAGTTTAGGCATTCTTTCGGAGTTGGTTAAGGTTAGGGTTAAGTTTAGGCATTCTTTCGGAGTTGGTTAAGGTTAGAGTTTGTCTTAGAGCATGGCAATATTTCTTTTGCCGGTTAAGTTTAGGCATTCTTTCGGAGTTGGTTAAGGTTAGGGTTAAGTTTAGGCATTCTTTCGGAGTTGGTTAAGGTTAGGGTTAAGTTTAGGCATTCTTTCGGAGTTGGTTAAGGTTAGAGTTTGTGGCAGAGCATGGCAATAGAATGCAGCCTATTTCCGCACTGCCGCGGTCACATGGGCGTCGTGGCCAATCAGAGAAACACTGAACGCAAGTTGGTTGCCTAAAGTGTTGACGCCCCCAGGCGTCAGAACTCCTCTACTGAGCCAAGGCAGAAACTAAAATATATATATATTTTTTTTTAATAAAATACAGAAACAGGAGCAGGTCTTGTAAATACACATTCATGTTTATTACCAATTAAACAGAGACTATAGATTTTGTTAGACTTTTGACATAGAATTTTCATTTAAAACATTCATATTCTTCCCCCACAATCCCCTTTTCTTCTCAAAAGAAAAGGTAATTTATATTCCATGGTAACAACTGTACAAAGACAGCCTGATATACAATAATTTACTTAGAAATATTTTTCTTCTTGTTTACTTGCAAATCATGTGACAACAAAACAACAGCTGTAGAGTTCCCTCACAATGGTTTCCTCCTCTTCTTACATCAGAGTTGAGTGATCCACAAATACTATAGCTTGTATGTACATGCACTAAAGTGCTAGTGTTCAAAAGGCATGCAAATATTTGACCGATATTTGTACGATATGCCTTCCAAATATGCATAAGGTTATTCAGTTGTTGGTCAACCCCCCCCCCCCCCCCCCGCCCGTCTAGGTGTTTTACGGAGTCAAAACATTCATTGGAACGTAAAAATAAATAAATACATTAGCGTCGTATAGTTTGACATCATATCTCCCTGCTTCTGCCAACTTGAAGCAGGTTTGTTTCTCCTTCCGTCCCCTTGAAAATACAAGTATAGTCTGGTTTCAAGCCCTCGAAGGCTTGGAACAGAAATTAGGATAAGCTCTCTTGCTCAACATAAGAAAATAGTTTGAACAATGAATTTACACAGGACATAATTTAGCAAACAATATGCTCATGTAAAAAATAAAAACAAAAAAACATTAAAAACGGACAGAAACTGTGTAAACTTCATGTTTGGACAAAATACAACAGCTGATCAACAGTTTTCCCTTGACACCTGAAAAATTAAGTTAAAAGTTGTGATTAAAATATATATGTATTGCATACATATATACACACGCACGCACGCACACCCACGCACGCACGCACACACACACGCACACAGACACACGGGGGCATGGAGAACTCAAGTGTGTACAGGCACCTCTTATGGAAATGTTTTTGTTGTTGTTACAGTACATTCCAGGTTCTTCTCTGAGAAAGTTCCGGTTCCCTTCTCTGGTTCCGTTTCCTCATTGGTCGGCTGGTGCTACTGGGTGGGTATCTCAACCCCCACCCCCTCCTCTGGCTCCTCCCCTTCTGGAGTCATTAGAGTGTGTGTGAGAGAGAGAGAGAGAGAGAGAGAGAGAGAGAGAGAGGGGGGGGGGGGGGTTGTTGAGGTACTGGGTCTGTTTAGGCTCTGACGGGAGAGGCATGTCGAGGTGGAGGAGGAAGAGGAGGGGGAGGAGATGGAGGAAGAGGAAGAGGAAGAGGAGGCTTCACACGGGAGGCTGCTCCTGTCCGGGCTCCTCGGACTCCAGTATAGTCTTACTGCTTCCGGGCTGGAAGGTGAACCTCCGCTTGGAGTCCTCGCTCCAGTTGGGGGAGGAGGAAGGGGAGTGGGCGGCCCAACGCGACGGGGGGCGACGGTTGGCGGGACGCGCCGGTCGCAGGAAGCAGGAGTCCAGGGGCGGGGCCACCGGGGAGCGCGGCAGGTCCTGAGGGTGTCGAGAGGGAAAGGAAGCAAAGGAACATCGTTATGTTCGTCGACACTCGACCACAAAAGGGCTTGTCCTCCGCTAAAGAAATTCAGTCGACGAATAGTCATAGGATTTTGTCAACGGTTATTGACCTTCTGCCGATAAATGCAAGGACCATGCAATGGACCTCTTCAAATTTAGTGCTAAATCATACTTTCTTGTTGTTCTTTTGAAGCCAAAAATAACGAATGACTAATTTACAAAATAAACGGTTTTTGTTCGAATTTTGCTTCAAAACATATCATAACATGGACACACTGACTCACCTGTCTGTTTACTCTACATGGCCCTCATGGCTAGACTGTGTCGAATGAGGACCGCGTAGATTTAACCACTAAACGTTTTTTTATTTTTTTTTACGGAATTCTCTTTGAGCATCTCTGATTGGTTAGAAGGGGGAGCCTCACTGTGAAACTTAATGTGTAATATAATATTTTATAATTTGGAATGAGGACCATGTACATTCAACCACATACAAATAATGTGGAATAAACTAAACAAAACAGAAGATTAGAAATGCCATTTAGACTCATAAACTCAATACATTTAAAAAACTTTATTTTTAGTGTAATTTCATCCTTTTGATGATAACCTAGCATAAAATGGCTCGTACCAATCTAAATCCTCATAGTGTCTTCTTTCCAGTGATACGTCTATCTGCATTCTAGCTGTAAAACTTTGCCTGCTATGAACTCCAAAACATACCATAGCTAGCTAGCAAGCGCTGCTGCTACACTGGTAAATTAAACTTGCTCAGTGGACTGTCAGTCAATGTGTCAACGTGAAGATATGTTTTTGAGCAAAATTCAAACAAAATAAATATGTGATTGATTTTACACATACCGTAGTAGCTTTAATAATCGCTGCCCCATTAATGATGTCACTCAGTCCTCCTAATCTACCCCACATTCCAAAGTATTAATACGGTAGGCCTACATCCTCTTTTGGTGTTAGCTGCCGTTAGCGGTGACATTAGTTAACAAAATTAGAGCTAATGCCTGCTACCAAATGCTACAGCTAACACTAGCTAATCAAAGACCATCTTTGATGAACACTAACTAGTGTTAGCTGTAGCATTTGGTAGATGACATAGCAGCTCTAATGTTCTAATGCTCTAAAATGTTAGAGCTAATGCTTGCTAACAGCCAAAGAGGACACTGCTTTACATTGTGGGACAGATGGATCATTTTTGATGGCTTCCACCCCTCTTTGCTTCCAACATGGGGGCAGCCACACTTCATACAGTCCCCCATTGACTAGACCCTGAAGACAGATTAGTCGACTAATTGGCGAAGAGGGGGCAGCCCCAAATAGCATGACATGACTTCAAAATATTCCAAAACATAATTGTAAGAGTGAAAGATCAAGCATGAAACGCAAGATGATGAGAAAAAACGAGAGTGTGATGACAAAAGAAAAATAAAGATGGTGTGCCTTCAAATGGGGTGGTGTTTACGAGTGGTGACACGTTGTTTACGTTTAAAAAAGAAATGGCGGAGCCCGTGGAAGTTTGTTTTGCCGTGGACTTATTGTAAATGTTGTCTTTTTTGATTAATTAGTAATATATCTGAGAAAAAGTTTGATATTCCCAATGATCAAATTCTTTTCATTATGCCTTTGCATTTAGTTCGCTAAATCATTAACCTCGGTGGCTTCAGGACACATTGCCAAGCTACCTAGCAACGGTGTCCTCGCGACTTTAACCACTTTGACGCAGATCATACCTCGTACTTGACTTCTCATGTCGAGACCACAAACTCACAAGTTCCATTTGAAGGCAGCAAGAGACACAGGCCTGCATAAGTCCCCGCCAGTGTAGGTCACCCCCCCCCCCCCCCCAGAATGATGTCAGAGACGCCATCACACCACTGGCCCGGTTTATAATTAGTCCATCTCCTCCCGGTGCTGGTTTTGGGTTCTGAAGGATGGAGGAAATCAAACGCACCCAAATGCAACAATCTAGTTCTGCTAAAAATACACACGGCAGTCAGGACAGCGGTGGTGCGACAGGATGAGCTGATGGAAAAGAAACTGAGAAAGATGGAGAGCGTACAGACAAGAGAAGATGGATTCACACACGATTGACGATGACTCAAATCGACCCAATCCATTATGCAATGTCATGATCCTCGACATCATGGCAAAATGAGAGCAATGATATCTCGAGATGAAATAAAGATAGAATTGAAATGATGGGTGGGCCTCTGTGGCAACGGATGACTCTCATGTGACGTCAACACATAGAATAACAGAACTGATCATGCGCTGTTGATAACAGGACATCGAGACCCAGGGGTGGCCACCGAGCAATGTGACAAAACAGTGGTTGGTTTCATCACATTCGCCCTGGCGTCACCGGTCTCTTACTGTAGGCTAACAGCATGCACCATGATAACCACCATGACATCCAATTAATTCCAACCAGAAGCAAGACGTCAAACACAAGCGCCACGAGAAGTGAGCGCACAGGTTAATGGCAAGTGTTAAGGGTTGTTCTTTGTCAATGAGTCAATTGGAGCCATGTTAGTGACAGAGGGATGCTGAGGGAGGGGAGGGGAGGGGGGGAACTGTAAAAAGAGAGAGAAAGCACTCGTAGCAACATATATATATATAAAAAAATAAAATAAACATCACAGTCCGTTAGGGCTTAACCCGAACGCTTCGAAGCTTCAATCGCTGCCATGGTTATCGACGGCAAAATCAAGATTTTAATGCTTTGTGTCTTTTTTTGTTCATTTCTTTTTTTTACCATTCTAGGATAACCTACAGGACAGGAGACGGACGGACGAGGCAGAGCAACATAAGCCACGTCACCAGATTACGGCTTATTATTAGGTTAGATATTACATTAATCGTATTTGTGATGTACTCTTTTTGTGCTATCGAGTCGGGTCTCCCGGCGCTATGTCCGTGTCTAGCCCGCCCCCCCACCACTGCACCCACCCTCCCCACACCGGGGAATCGATTATTCACTGACAATCACTACTGAAGCTTCGAAGCCCAACATAATTGTAATGGGGACAGCCCTGGAGTCAGTCCAGGGGCAAACATGGCGACAAAGACAGAGAGCAGCCAGTGGTACCTAGTAGAAACACAATGGAGGTCATGTTAGAAAGATTCTACGCCTGGCCAGGCACACCGCTCCAAAAGGACGACAAACGGCCTTTGTGGAGAAGTGTGCGGCTCCCAAAGTGAGATCTTGTCCAAAAGAGTCATCCTTCTTTGTGTCGTGTTGTTTACACATCGAGTGGTGGGGTGGGGGCGGGTTGTGTTCTAATCTATGTTTTGAACTGAGGGCATTGTATACAATGCGAGACAACACGAGATATTGCATTTATGATTTAAATGATCTGATCCATATGAAGGACAACAAGCACACAATCAGGTGACTCTTTGGGTCACTTGAGTTGAGTTTTGTGATTCTTGAAAAAATAAAAACATGATCAATACAGAGGAGCTTGGAGCATGCGAACATTGACACGAAACAGATGCATGGCTGTTGTTGAAACCATTTTGGTTTTACACTCCGATGGCTTGGCACACTTGTCTGTCTGTTGGTTGGTCCTGTGCTGTGAGGCATGCATGGATGGGAGGTGAGGTGGGGGGGGGGGGGTTTGGGGGGTTTCCGTGTGGCCTGTGAACCCGCCATGTTGTTGAGGGGGAGGGGAGGGGGGTCACAGAGGGAAGAGGAGTAGGAGGAAGAAGAGGAACTTACATCACCGAGACAAGCAGAGTTAGAGTCCCCAAGGAGTGGTTAGTATGACAGTGTGGTTCTAGGTAAGAACATATAGGAGGGAGGGAAGGAGCCCGGAGGAGGAGAGGAGGAGAAGAGAGGAGAAACGGAGAGAGTGTGAGATGTTAATCAGTGAAAGAGAGAGGAGAGAGAGAGAGAGAGAGAGAGAGAGAGAGAGAGAGAGAGAGAGAGAGAGAGAGAGAGAGAGAGAGAGAGAGAGAGAGAGAGAGAAGGACACAGGATAAGGCTGGCATGTCAAAGGCAAGAAAGGCTGACTGATTTCAACCGCAAAGTAAAGTGTAACACCCATTCACCGTGGGACCTGGAAGAAACAGTGTACTTTAAGAGGGGGCGGTGACCTCTGACCCCGCCACACATTCAGAAGGACGTAGAGCGGCCACGTCTATGATGCAGAGTTCTGTATCGTCGCGTTGCACGCTTGGGTCAAATTAGGATCCGTTAAGACGGAGCTGTGAACGTGGTCCCGTAGGACGTCACAGCGCCAACAGCCACCAAATGGCTGCACCAAAGTGTAGACTAGTGAACCATCCGTACGGTCAAAGATCAGACTAATCCTATACTGTCTGGTCCAGAGATCAGCGGGGCAGTGACCTTCATCATGGTACACATGTGGGATTATGGCGCTTTACTTCACATGTTCTGGCGTCCAATACATGTCTGCTGTGTGTTTTAACGCACAGCTTTAATGCAACGTGGCCTACTTTCAAGACTTCCCCCAATCCATCGAATCAGTTTGAATGGGCAAAAGATTATCCATAAGCGGCATCGCTCTGGTGTGCTAATAACACCAAACATGTTTACTTGATATTTGCGCATACGAGTGGCTGTTTTTCCCTCTGCTTCGTTACCCCGGGAACAGAATTACCCCCCCCCCCCCCCTGGTTTTCCATCATCTATCATACATTTCTCCCTCAGGTCAGCTGAATGGGTGATGACAAGAGTGGTGGTTAAAATAAACAAGAAAGCCTCTATCGTGAAGAGGATGGCAGAGTGTTAAGAAACCTCTACTTTGTGGCTATGGTGAAGCAAAGGTATTAAGTATAAAGTATATTACTGCAAGTAGAAACATTGTGAAATATTTTAACTTTACCCTTGTATCAGTCAGGGCTTTCGATCTGGGAAAAAAAAACATTGTACATTATAGTTATCGTGCATATAGCTGATTCTTTTTCTCTTTTTTTTTACCTTGCGCATGCTTAGGGAAATACAAATGTTTAATATTTTTTTTAACCTATTCCAGTCAAAAGATCACCGCAGATCAAGCGATTGATGAAATAATGAGTCATTATGGTTCATATTTACCTCCATGGGTCCCGGCTGTCCTCGGTCTGTCTCGGCCTGCCTGCTGCCTCCAGGCTGCAGCCTCTTGTCCTCTCGGAAGCTCTGCTCCAGCAGCTTCTTGGTGAGGATCCGAGCCGCGTTCTCCGCCAGCGTGTAGCCGGGCGGGGCCGACAGGTCCTGCCGTATGCTCACCACCTCTGGGGGGTTGTCCCCGCCCTGCATCTCCACGATCAGCTGCACGGGGCTGGGCGAGCGCCCGCGGGCGGTCCTCAGGAACTCCTGCACGGTGCCCTGCACGGCCTTAGGGTCCGCAGCGGACGGCCCGTGGGCGGGGCTAGGCTCGCCGGTGGGCGGCGGGGTGCCTCGGGAGCGGCTGGGGGACTTGGTGAACTGCATGGGGTCGTGGCCTCCGACGGGGGTGTGGTCGATGATGTTGAAGAGGCTGGAGAGGCCGTCGTTAATGGTGGAGTGCACGGGACTGTCCCGCGTGGTCGTGGAGCGCGCCCAGGCCGACTCGCTGTTACCCTTCTGCGGGGTAGTGGGGGTGGGCGGCCGGGGGGCGGCGGGCAGGTCGGCCTTGCTGGAGGTGGACAGCTTGCGCTGGAGCTTGGGAGAGCCGTACTTGGGCGAGCAACATGGCCGCTCGAACTTGCTCTGGACCACGGGGGAGTACTGCACCTTCCTCACGCTGCGCGACGGCGAGGAGATGGGCGTGGAGCCGCCGCCCTTGGGCGTGAGGCAGCGGTGGGGGCTGCTGGTGAGGTTCCTCAGCGCTTCCGTCTGCAGACCCACGCTGATGGTCTGCGTGGTCTGCGTGCCCCGCGTGGTGAAGCCGTTGGTCTGGCAGGCCGTGTCCCGCACCGCGGGGGGCGAGCGGATGGCGTTCCTCACTGAGAAGGCCACCTCCTTCATGTCGTCGCTCATGTTCCGTGACAGCTGCAGCTCCAGGGAGGAGGCGTAGCCCACCGTGGGGCAGAGAGGCGATTGGTTGGGAGAAGGCCGCAGCCCGCCCCCCTCCAGCAACCCGCACGGCCACCTCCCGCCCGCGAACACCTCGTCCGTCCCGGCGGCCCCCACCCCCACCGCCTCCCCCCCACCTCTGGTTTTGGTCCCTTTGGCGTACAGGAAGTCCGGGTCTGAGGCAGGGGGGGGGTGCTCGGCTCCCCCGAGTCGGGTGGGACTGTGGAGGAGGTGGACCCCTGCCCCCCCGGCGCCGTTGCCCCTCAGGGGAGACCTGAGGCAGTGCTCTGGACTGCTCAGGGTGCTGGTGGTCAGGGTGGCGCTGGTGGTGAGGAACCAGGAGGCTGGCTGGAATGGATCAGAAATGGCCTCTCCTCCCTTGGCCTCTGGGGGTCTCTCAGGCCATACCTCCAGGGCAGGACCAGGACCAGGACCAGGACCTGGACTCTGGGCGGGGGAAGGGAAGTCCCAGCCCTTATTGTTGAACTCCTCGATGTACTTGAGGTCGTCCGGGGACAGGGGTGGGGTGACGTCGTCCCTGTCTGGGTCGTCATGGCGACTCTTGTCAGGGAGGAACGGGGAGCTGTCCATCAAGCGCTGGAAGTCACTCATGGAGCAGACCGACTTTGCTCTGGGGACGGCATGTGTACAGACACAGACATAGAGACAGACACAGACATTAACATCCATATCAAGAGGTCTAGAGGTGTTTGTGACAAGTCTCTTCCTGCAGAAAGCTAAACCACAACAAACAGGTGTGATTCATTCACAAACATTGGAGAGAGTTGGACAATGTTCCATTTGCCTTCCACTGTCAAACATCTCTGCCCAAAGAGGAAGTAAACTAACCTATACTTGTATAATTTTCCCATAAAGGAACACGTCAACATTATGGAAAATGCACTTGCCGTCTTCTCCAGAGTCAGTCAAATCAAATCAAATCAAATCAAATTTATTTATAAGGCCCGACAACACACGTTAATGTCCCCATGGGCCGTACATGTCTTCTTTAAACAAGTCAAGAAGAAAACATAACAATAAGTCAAGAACAGAACAAGAACACCATAAGGTCCAAACATTTTTAGATTAATGCAAAAAAATTTAATTAAAAATTAAAGAATGCAAGCACTCCCAGACATACCCCACGCGAAGGTAAGGAAAAACTCACTAAAACCTAACAATAGGGAAAAAAGCTCCACAGGCAGTGTGAAGGAGAGAAACCTTAGAAGGGCCATTCAAGGGGGGATCTCCCTTCTTAGATGTTGGTGATAGTAGTGTTGCAGACGGACAGTTGGTAAGCATGCACTCATGTGTGTAGTGAAACACAGATGAGTGCATGCAATAGCAACTGAACATTTTGAAAGATAAAGCAAATAGCGATAGCAACTGAACATTTTGAAAGATAGAGCTGATAGCGGATCTATTTGAGGCACAGGGGCGGCGCAAAGAGGGTTAAGAAGTCAAGAAGATAGATACCACTTTCCGGACTGTGCGTTCAGTAGAAAGCTATCTGGCTGCAAGCTAGCCTAGCTTAGCACAAATGAATGGAAGTGGATACAAATCAGCTAGCCTAGCTGTTGGCCAAAAACACCTCTCCCAGGTTCTTAAGCTAAGGCTAGCTGATCTGTATCCGCTTCCATTAATTTGTGCTAAGATAGGCTACAGTAGCTTGCAGCCAGATAGCTTTCTATTGAACGCACAGAGAGGAAATTGTTATCTATCTTCTTGTCTGAGTCTGGAGAAGATGCTAAGCGCATTTCTCATAATGTTGGCGTGTTCCTTATTATTACATATTGAATAAATAATATTATTGTTCCCCCCTATTTTTTTTTCTATTTTATGAACAAGAACCTAAAATCAGTTGAAAAAAGTTAATCACTATGTCCATGAAAACGATGACGAATGTAGCCATAAAGGTATGGTTTCCTAAAAGTCTGTTCACATTTCTGCATCACTGCATAAGTCATAAATGTTCAGACAAGCTTAATCTTTGTTATTTGCAATACTCTGTATACACCCAATTCAAAGTTATTGTCACATTTTCTTTTAAACTAATTTGTAAGGCTGTGACATACAGGAGCAGAGACAGCTCTGCGTAGGAGTCTATCTGAAAAAGAATCATGGAACCGTCTTCCGGTCTGACTTCCTGTGCTAACGTTCTAATCTACACTGCTGCCACCTATCGTCATGGAGGGGAATTGCAGCCATTTTGTATAAATAAAAAAAAAACTGGAAAAATACGGGAAAATATTTTAACAGGAGGACGGCGGCAGAGAAGGTTGAAATACGGGAGAATCCCGGGAAAAACGGGAGGGTTGACAGGTATGCAATAATATAGTATAAAGTAGGGTATTATTTGGACTAGAAGAATGGTGTTGTCTCACCCTACTCGCATGTTGAGGGAGAGCACCATACATTATACACTGAGAAACCACGGCCGAGAGTGAGCTCTCCGGGAACAACCCCACTTTGCCGGTATCGCTTATCTGCGATTAGAACTGAGGAGCCCAGTAATACACCATGTTGCGTTTACACTGCCGGAAAAAATAAAGAAGAAGAAGAAGAAGCTTCTCTGCCTTTTGTAGTAGGTTGATGGAGGATATGTCTGAGGAGGAGAGGGGGAGGAGAGGTGACGGAGAGGAGGAGAGCAAGCTAGATCTGGCTGAACTGGAAGAGAGTCTGGGCAACATCCTCATGACCCCAGACGGTAATCTACCAATCTGGAACAAGGAAGTGGACCTGTCTCAATGTCCCGCCTCCTACAAGGAGAACTCCCCCGAGGAGAGGAGGCTATTGGCTGTCGCCAACCGCTTTCACCGGCAGTACCTGCACATCTACCCTGCCCGGAATCCCCTGCTGCTCTGCCCACTGAACGAGTGTGGCGTTGAGAAGTTTGTGTCCACCACCTTACAGAGCAATCTGATAAACTACTCTGAGCTGTACAGATGGGATGGCCTGGCCTCCTTCGTAGCCGACTGCCTTTCCCTGGAACCACTGGAGCCTTCCATCCATCTACCCAGGTACCTGTTGTCACCCACCCTGACTCTGCAAAGGCAGAGGGGGACCTGCTTCGACTTCTCCACCCTGCTGTGCAGTCTGCTGCTGGGGGCAGGCTTCAACGCCTACTGTGTCAGCGGCTACGCTGTCAAGGAGATGTGTCTGCTCAACCAGAGCCTGCAGGACTGCCCCCTGCTGGTGGCTGATGTCAAGGAACAGGCACCAGAGCAGAAACAGCCAGTGAAGAAGTACACCATTAAGCCTCCCATGGTCATGGAGAGCGCCTTTAAGAAGAGACAGGAGGAGAGGAGAAAGGAGGAGGCGCAGGCTGCACTGCTGGAGAAACAACAGGAGGCACAACGGCTGCAGGAGGAGCACGAGCGGCTTCCTCCAGACCCGCTGCTGGGTGAGAGGGTCCACAGCTGGGTGCTGGTGCTGGCCGGGAGCAGGGAAGTCCCAGAGAACTTTTTCATCGACCCACTGAGTGGGATGAGCTATTCCACCTCCGACGGCAACTTTCTGGCCATCGAGAGCATCTGGAACCAGGACAACCTCTGGGTCAACATGCAGGACTGTCGATATGGAATCAGCGATATGGCGTATGACCTTGGGAATACATCGAGGTGGGAGTCCCTGCTAGAAATGGTAGATGACAACGAAAAGGAGCCAAAGGTGGTGTTTTATATGCCCCGATCGTGGGTCAACAAGATCACCATCTCCAAGCAAGACGTAGAGAGACGCTACCCAGGAGGAAGGAAGGTGACTCAGTACCGCAAAGCCAAGCTGGAGAGATTCGCTCCCTACCTGCTTCCAGAGGGCCTGGTCACACGCCTCACCACCTACACAGACCTGGACTGCACCCAGGCCAGTGTGGTGAAGGAGTGGTACCAGAACAGACTGGACCACCTGGAGGAGCGAGAGGCGAGGCAGGACAACAACGTCACCACAGACAGCTTCACACCTGGACGAAGCCTCAAATCCCACAGATATGTAACCGCGACCCCGGAAACGGAGCGAGAGATGCAGTTCTACAGCGGCTCGCGTGCCGACGGGTTGGTCCGCAGGGTGGAGCTCCCGGGGGAGATGACGGAGACCTTCCAGGACAGAGACGACTTCCTGCATTGGCAACACGTTGTCTACGCTCAACGCCCCAAAGTGCTGGGACCGGGGAGAGAGAGCCCTGAGCCAGGCCACCAACCACTACAGCTTGTGCACCAGCGTTTCCACAGGGACAGGTCCAAGCCAGCCAGCGAGGATGTGGCGGAGCAAGCGTTCATGTTGTCCCACGAGCTCATCGAGGTGATCTACCACTTGGAGGACGACCGCATCATCCCTGCGTCGAGGCGCTTCAGGAAGCTGCGCGAGTTGCAGACCTTCACGCGCGGCATGGTCCGCGGCTACCAGGTGGACCCGACTGAAAGTCCTCCTACGAACTTGTTTCTGTATCAGATGTTAGTGGCTCTGATGAAAGAAGAAGAGGAGGAGGTAGCCTTCAGGATCAAATACTCTGAGAAAGAGGTGAGAGCCATCCTAGCCACCAGAGAGCAAGAGGAGAGCCATATTGAACTATACATCTCTATCTATGACACGGCCCGCAACGATAAGCCCCGCCTCCACCGAGAGAACCTGGAGCGCTTGGCTGCAGAGGAGCGGCAGCGCCAGGAGAAGGGGCTGGACGTCCTGGTCCCCCGCCTGGCCCTGCTGGGCGACCTGGAGACCCTGAGCCAGCAGGCCGCCCAGCAGCTCCGGCTCGACTGTCTGGCCGACTTCAAACAGAGCCTGAAGAACAAGGCCAGGATCATGAAGGAACGCTTCAAAAAGGAGAGCCTGGAGTTGCAGCAGAAGCAGCAGTGGTACCAGCAGCACCAGGACATGTCCAGAGAGGAGAAGGAGGAGTACCAGGCCCACTGCTCGCAGGCCATATTCAGGATAGACATCGTTAAGAAATGCCTCAGCCGGCACAAGGACACTGCTCATCAGAAGTACCTGGCTCTTGATGAGAAGCTGAAACGAGACCCCCGATTGGCCCCCCATCTATCCTCTTGAACCAATCAGAGCTTCTCCTCTTAATGTCATCAGCTGTCTCTCTATCCACCAAGCGTTTCTTCATGTGTTCCGTTTTGACATTTTAAAACCAACTCAAATTGCTGCTTCGTTTACTTTGCTTCTTTTTAGCCCGGTCGCGATAATCTTTAAGCTGCCTTTTACTTAGCGTCGTCAGATGAATTGTTTACCATTGAACGATAGCTTCAAGACATGTGCAATGAATGCCTTTTTTGCCTGTTTATTGTTTATTGTTTAAACTGTACTTTAGAGGATATCTGTCAATGTTTCACCATATTGTCTTTGGTATCATTTTAAAGGGGACTATGTCATCTTTCATTCAAGCTAAGATGTGAATATTTCTGACCAATAAGGATTCAGGAAATGTATAATATGCCTATACTATTTCTTGTCAGGGGTGATTGTGAGCCTTAAAGTGGAAATGAAGCAGTGCGATAAATACATATTCATAGCATCACATTAGTATTTAGATAAGCCACAGAAGAAATCACGTTATAAAAATAAGCAGTTTCTAAGAGAAAACGATTTGTTGTGTGCATTTCTGAAGCATTTATCATTATGGGCGCGGCCATTTTGTTGCTGACGTCATGGGGGTTGTTTGGTGTACACTGCTGGTTAGCTGCCTATAGTGAATGGGTCAGTAAGTAAATAAAATGTTGCCTACAAAACGGGACCGCGGTGGTTCTGTTTGTATTGCTCCTGGCTGTTCAAACTAATTTTACCATGTGAGAGAGAGGAAAGTTGGTTAATTTCCACAAACTACCAGTGAAAAAAACAGTGTTGTTGGCATGTTGGCTCAGGCTGGCTGCACTCAGGCGGCGTGATCAGCCTGTTGGACAGGGAATGAAGATCCCCAGAGAACACTTCATTGCCTCGGATTATGTTGTTGGGGGTGGAAGGTTTGTCCAGAAGACCACTAATCAGCTGAAGCCTGATGCGGTTCCCTCGGTCTTCAACAGACAGACCGGCGTTAGCTCTCGGGAGCGATGGCTAGCTAGTTGGCACCAGCCGGGGACCGGCGTTAGCTCTCGGGAGCGATCGCTAGCTAGTTGGCACCAGCCGGGGACCGGCGTTAGCTCTCGGGAACGATGGCTAGCTAGTTGGCACCAGCCGGGGACCGGCGTTAGCTCTCGGGAGCGATCGCTAGCTAGTTGGCACCAGCCGGGGACCGGCGTTAGCTCTCGGGAACGATGGCTAGCTAGTTGGCACCAGCCGGGGACCGGCGTTAGCAACCGGGAGCGATCGCTAGCTAGTTGGCACCAGCCGGGGACCGGCGTTAGCTCTCGGGAACGATGGCTAGCTAGTTGGCACCAGCCGGGGACCGGCGTTAGCAACCGGGAGCGTCGCGGAGCATTCAGCCTGCTGGCTACCTAGATCCACTTCAACCAGCCGAGCGTCGGGAGCTCCAGCAGCTTGTCGATGTGCTAATAGCCTGGAGCCAGCTACCGTTAGCTTGCCGAGGCTCCAGCACACCGACAAGCTGTGTAGCCAGCTACCGTTGGCTTGCCGAGGCTCCAGCACACCGACAAGCTGTGTAGCCAGCTACCGTTAGCTTGCAGAGGCTATTAGCACACCGACAAGCTGTGTAGCCAGCAGGCTGAATGCTCCGCGACGCTGGTTGAAGTGGATCTAGGTAGCCAGCAGGCTGAATGCTCCGCGACGCTCCCGGTTGCTAACGCCGGTCCCCGGCTGGTGCCAACTAGCTAGCCATCGCTCCCGAGAGCTAACGCCGGTCCCCGGCTGGTGCCAACTAGCTAGCCATCGCTCCCGAGAGCTAACGCCGGCCCCCGGCTGGTGCCAACTAGCTAGCGATCGCTCCCGAGAGCTAACGCCGGTCCCCGGCTGGTGCCAACTAGCTAGCGATCGCTCCCGAGAGCTAACGCCGGTCCCCGGCTGGTGCCAACTAGCTAGCCATCGCTCCCGAGAGCTAACGCCGGTCTGTCTGTCGAAGACCGAGGGAACCGCATCAGGCTTCAGCTGATTAGTGGTCTTCTGGACAAACCTTCCACCCCCAACAACATAATCCGAGGCAATGAAGTGTTCTCTGGGGATCTTCATTCCCTGTCCAACAGGCTGATCACGCCGCCTGAGTGCAGCCAGCCTGAGCCAACATGCCAACAACACTGTTTTTTTCACTGGTAGTTTGTGGAAATTAACCAACTTTCCTCTCTCTCACATGGTAAAATTTGTTTGAACAGCCAGGAGCAATACAAACAGAACCACCGCGGTCCCGTTGTTTTGTAGGCAACATTTTATTTACTTACTGACCCATTCACTATAGGCAGCTAACCAGCAGTGTACACAAAACAACCCCCATGACGTCAGCCATGACGTCAGCAACAAAATGGCGGCGCCCATGTTGAAAACAGGGATATTATATTATATTTTTCAGACAAATAAGATAGATTTCACATTTGATTATAGAACCCTGTCTTACACAAGGTACACAACAAACAAACTAGGATCACATTGCTCACTGCTTCATTTCCACTTTAAGAAGAGCCGTACTAGACTCATATTAAACTATATACAGCCACTAGGATAATGTCAAAAAAAATTAAAAATCATGTATATTTCCTCAAAAAACAAGTTAAGCCTTTCATCAAATTAAAGCTGACTGAATTATTCAACAGCTTGCCGGACGGGATCACACCGTCGCCAAAAGGCAGCTTTCACAGAAAACACCTGGGAAAACCACTTCAAGCAACAGTAAACAGAAGCAACAGCCCTTCTCCCAGATGATTAGTACAGTATGTATGAGCCACAAAAGCACAGCAGAGGCTGGATATTCTGTAGCCAAAAGTCAAAGTAAGTCCCAACAGTGTTTGATGTTGGTGACGTGGGGAGTGCAGCAGCTCGTGCCAAGAAAGTAGTGTTTTTGTACTCTTTGAACTCTGTTTGACCTATAGAGCTTTTCTATTTGACTTAGAGCTTTGAACTGTATTTGACTCATAGCTTTGAACTCTATTTGACTTAGAGCTTTGAACTCTATTTGACTTGGAGCTTTGAACTCTATTTGACCTAGACTCCTAGAGCTTTTAACTCTATTTGACTTAGAGCTTTGAACTCTATTCAACCTAGAGCTCTGAACTATATTTGACTTGGAGCTTTGAACTATTTGATCTAGTGCTTTGAACTCTATTTGACTTAGAGCTTTGAACTCTATTTGACTATACCTTTGAACTCTATTTGACCTAGAGCATTGAACTCTATTTGACTTAGAGCTTTGAACTCTATTTACTATACCTTTGAACTCTATTTGACCTAGAGCATTGAACTCTATTTGACTTAGGGATTTGAACTCTATTTGATCTAGTGCTTTGAACTATTTGACTTAGAGCTTTGAACTCTATTTGACTATACCTTTGAACTCTTTGACCTAGAGCATTGAACTCTATTTGACTTAGCGCTTTTAACTCTATTTGACTTAGAGCTTTGAACTCTTTGATTTAGAGTGTTGAACTCTACTTGACTTGGAGCTTTGAACTCTATTTGACCTAGAGCTTTGAACTCTATTTGACTTAGAGCTTTGAACTCTATTCAACCTAGATATTTGAACTCTATTTGATTTAGAGTGTTGAACTCTACTTGACTTGGAGCTTTGAACTCTATTTGACCTAGAGCTTTGAACTCTATTTGACTTAGAGCTTTGAACTCTATTCAACCTAGAGCTTTGAACTATATTTGACTTGGAGCTTTGAACTCTTTATTTTTTTAGTTATCTTTTCCCCCCTTCTTTTTCCGTTTTTCTCCCCTCCCAATGTTAGTCGTTATGCCAATTCCCAATCCCCTTCCTGGTCGTTGCGCACTCTACCCCCTACCGTCGGTCCGGGAGGGCGGAGACTATCACATGCTTCCTCCGACACATGTGTACCCAGCCCACCGCTTCCTGGCAGCGTGGACTCTCACTGGGAGAGTGTAATGTGTGGAAGGTCCTTCCCTTGCTGTGCAGGCGCCCCGACCAAACTGTAGGAGTCGCTGGTTACAATGACCAGGACCCACCCTCGCCGGGTTTTCCCACCCTCTAACACTGTGTTAGTATGGAAGCACCACAGCTGGATTCGATCCCACTGTCTGTGGTGGTAGATAGACGCTTAGTCCGCTGCGCTACCCGGCCGCGGAGCTTTGAACTCTATTTGACTTAGAGCTTTGAACTCTATTAGACTTTGAGCTTTTTAACGTGTTTACCTGAGCAGGCTCCCACCGCCCATCTCGTCCTCTGGGTAGGCAGGATGGTCTTCTCTCTCCGATATCTCATTCAGGGCCTGGAGCAGGATCATACAGAGCACACAACCACCTGTTAGGACAACCTGCTCAGCTACAATCTATATAAACTGGTCAGTTCATTCCGAAGTGGGTCTTCAGGATGAACACTGAAGAGGTTTGAGCTGTGTATATTGCGCACTATACCTCCAAAATGACAAAAGTAGAGCGCCTAGCATTCACTAACCATGTGCAACGAGGGCAGAGCGGATGCAGATAGCCCTGGCGGGTAGATACAGCTACATTGTGCCACTGGCGGTAGTGCACATGTAAAGCTAGAATTGTTGCACACACAATGATGATTTGTAAGCACAGGCATACATCAATACATATATCAACCCTGTAGCGCAAATGTAATGCAAATAAGATCTCCGGAAAGGATGACTGCTGCCATTCCGAAATAGCCAAACCGATCAAACAAAGACAAAGACACAGATCAGTTTGACTGTTACGGACGGCAGGTGCAGGCATCGTCATGTAAGGCGGGTAAGGGAGAGGATATTCCATCCCAGAATATCTTTTAGAAGAGAGTATTGTAAGGTGGGTAAGGGAGAGGGTATTCCATCCCAGAATATCTTTTAGAAGAGAGTATTGTACGGTGGGTAAGGGAGAGGGTATTCCATCCCAGAATATCTTTTAGAAGAGAGTATTGTACGGTGGGTAAGGGAGAGGGTATTCCATCCCAGAATATCTCTTAGAAGAGTATTGTAACGGGGCATGTGTTGTCAATATAGTCTTCTATCACATGGATGTTAGGGTTGGTTTGCTGTATTAGTATTGTAGACAATTCCTGATTGTGTGTCTGGCGATGAAACCTACATTTTTGGGGCGTGTACACTGGACTTCCAAGATTCCTGCCAGTATTTAAGGGGAGCTGTGTCATAACATGATTTACATACATTTCTAAGTGAATAAGGTGTGAACCAGGGCTGGGAGGTGTACCGAATATGAAGGTATACCGTCATGGATCTGTGTAAAGGTGTGGATTTTTACTATAGCATCGTCAACGATATATTCAAAAAATATATACATATATATATAAATGTTTCCTTGCAGCAGTATTAAAAAAGAAAAAGAACATACGATTATTTTAAATGAAATGGCACCATGACAACTGAATTACAAGATAAAGGTATCACATTGGAAATACTGGAAAACCAAATACAGTCAACACAAAAGATAATGTGACGTGATATTTTGGCCCTAGTGTGAACTTTGCCCATGCAACGCAATCTTAGTGAACCAGGGCCTGAGCCACTGTATGTCATTACCTCCTTCATGCAGGGGAACCTCTTCTCGCTCTCCAGTCGACACGGGGGAGGGACCTCCAGGCCACACAGGGGGTCCAGGGACAGAGCGTCCAGGAACAGGCTCTCCGCGGGGCCCTTCAGCCTCCCCACGGCCCCCTGGTCCTCCAGCTGGGCCTCGGAGTCCGAGTGGGAGCGCACGGGGGGCGGCGGGGAGCGCAGGGAGCGAGGGGAGCGGGGTGAGCGAGGGGCGGCACAGGGGCTGTCCTGGGGCGAGAACACCCCCCTGTGGCCCGTCCCGTCCTTCACGTCGCTGCCCTCGCCTCGCCGGACACTCAGCTCCCTCTGCATCTGTGGGGGAGAGAACGAGGTAGACAATAAATAACGTTGTGTTTATGGTTTATGCTGCAACTTCCCTGAATAATGCATCCCTGCCTCTTCCTCCATGGTTATGGTTCCATCCAACTCAGCAGTTTCCATCCTGGTTAATGTCTACCGTATTCACAGAGAGAATTATTCCCATCCTGCCTTAATGTATTAAAATTCTCAGACTCATCGTATATATATCAAGTAATCCATGCTGCCCAATGCGAGCGTCACACACACACACACACACACGCACACGCGCACACACACCAGTAAGGTAAGATATCAGAGTCCAGCTAATTAAAACCCATATAGGACATTCATTATTCATTCATCCTTAATATTCATTCTATGAAACCAGTGAACTTCTAAACCACCAACCGTCTATATATATATATATTTATTTATTACAGTATATATATATATATTATATATATATATATCCATCTGTCTGAATATACCTGCATATAGTCCTTTTTTTTTTATCCACTTTTTCTCCCATTTTCTATATTTTCTCCCATCCCAATTTCGTATCATCCAATTCAACCCTCCCCTGTCACGAACGCTGTTTCTTGCCTCCCACAAGCCGGCTGCAATGTGGACTAAGTCATACATAGCACAAGTCCAAGTTCAAGTTCAAGTTCTTTAATAGTTGTCATACAGAAGTACAGAATACTTTCATACAAAATGCTTCTTACTGTTACGCTCCAGAGACTGTGCTAGACAAGATAGTATCAAATAACATAATAACATAATATAGCATGAATTTAGAAGAAGAAAATTAGGTCACAGTGTTCGGTATAGACATATGTACAATGTTCTGAGTTACCATATAATATACAATACACAATACTATGCAGTGTACTAATGTACAGTACTATCTAGTGCAAAGCAGAAATGGGATGAGGTACAATTTTAGGTACAATTTACAGTAAGGTGTACGAGTTGTAGTGCAATCCTTCATCCATAAATATAAAGTGTGGGGAGTGGGTGCTACAGTGTGTTTGTTTAAGTGGGTGTGTGCTATAAAGTGTGTGGAGTGGGTGCTACAGTGTGTTTGTTTAAAGTGGGTGTGTGCGTGTGGATGTGTGTGCTATGTGCGTTTGGTGGTTGTTGTTGTGTAGTGTTCATTCATTGTTCGTTTAGCAGCCTGATGGCCTGGGGATAGAAGCTACTTCTGAGTCTTTCTGTGCTCGCCTTGAGACTCCTGTATCGCTTGCCTGACCGCAGCAGTTCGAAGAGGCAGTTGTTCGGGTGACTGGAGTCTTTAATGATTCTCTTAGCCTTGCCCTTGCAACGCTTGTAGTAAATGTTCTGGAGGGTGGGGAGCCCCCCTCCAATTGTGCGTTCGGCTGAACGTGTCACTCTTTGTAGTCTGCTTTGGTCTTTTGCAGTGCTATTCCCAAACCAGGAGGTGATGTTGCCGGTCAAGATGCTCTCTATTGTACATGAGTAGAAGTTCTTAAGGATCTTCTGGCTGACTTGGAACTTCCTTAGGCGCCTGAGGAAGTAGAGGCGTTGTCGTGCCTTCTTCACCACACTGTTAATGTGTGTGGTCCATGTCAAGTCCTCGGATATGTAGGCTCCGAGGTACTTGAAGCTGTTGACTCTCTCAACCGGTGCCCCGTCGATGCTGAGGGGGCTGTAGTCCTTGACCCCCGACCTCCTGAAGTCCACAATCATCTCGTTTGTTTTGCTGACGTTCAGGGAGAGGCTGTTTTCCTGGCACCATCCCGCCAGGACCTTGACCTCTTCCAGGTAGGCCCTCTCGTCGTTGGCAGAGATCAGGCCCACCACCACTGTGTCGTCAGCAAATTTGACGATTGTATTGCTACTCCGCTGAGCCACACAGTCGTGTGTGTACAGGGAGTAGAGGAGGGGACTCAGAACACAGCCCTGGGGGGCCCCTATGTTGAGGGTGATGGATGAGGAGGTGCAGTTGCCTGCTCTCACCACCTGGGGTCTGCCAGTCAGGAAGTCCAAGACCCACTGGCAGAGGTCATAGCCCAAGCCCAGGTCCCTGAGCTTGGCTATGAGTATGGAGGGGACTATGGTATTGAATGCCGAGCTGTAGTCGATGAATAGCATTCTCACATAGTTCCCCTGCCTCTTGTCCAGGTGTGATGCTGCTGTGTGCAGCACATGGGATATGGCGTCCTCCGTGGACCTGTTGGGGCGGTATGCAAATTGCAGGGGGTCCATGTTGATGGGGAGGGAGGAGCAGATGTAGCCCTTTACTAGCTTCTCAAAGCACTTCATGGCTATGGAGGTGAGAGCTACAGGGCGGTAGTCGTTGAGGCAAGCAGGCTTGGATTTTTTGGGTACAGGGATAATAGTGGACTTCTTCAGGCAGGTGGGGATGACAGCCTGTTCTAAGGACAGGTTAAATATGTCAGTGAATACTGGGGCCAGTTGGTCGGCACAGACTTTTAGGACGCGGCCGGGGATGCCGTCCGGACCTGCTGCCTTCCTGATATTCACTTTTTTAAAGGTCCGCCTCACCTCATGCTCTGTTACCCTGAACACTGCGCCTCCATCAGCAGCCGACCCCCCCCCCCCCCATTGCCGAGGCTTGTGAGCTGGTGTTGTTATTACCAGCATCAAACCTCGCATAGAAGGTATTGAGGTCGTTTGCTAATGAGATGTCACTGTTCAGTTTGAGGGAGGCGCCTTTGTAGTCTGTCATCGTTTTGAGCCCCTGCCACATAGCTCTAGAGTCAGCTTGTTCAAACTGGAGTTCAATTTTATCCCTGTAGCGCCGTTTGGCCTCTGACACTGTCCTCCTTACGTTGTGTCGCGCCACCTTGTGGTCATTCATGTTGCCTGCCACTAGGCCGTCATTGTATGCTTTGGTGCGCTCTCTCAGAGCTTCACGGACGGATTTGTCTACCCAGGGTTTTTGATTTGGGTAAACTTTCATTTTGGTAGTGGGGATTGTTTCTTTCACCCTAGTACAGACATAGTCCAGCACTGTCTCCGTGTAGGCATTAATGTTATCTGTGTCGCGGAACACAATCCAGTCTGTGTGGTGAAACACTGACCGGATCGTCTCTTCTGACGTCAGATCCCATTTCTGCACCTCTCGCGAGACTACGGGAGTACTTTTAATTCTCTGTCTATACTTTGGTGAAAGGAAAATGGATGCGTGATCTGACTTGCCAAAGCCACTATCAGAATGAGCCTTGTAGCCACCTTTAAATTGCGTGTAACAGTGATCTAGGATGTTACCGCCTCTGGTGTTGCAAGTCACATGCTGATAGAAGTCGGGCAATACCTTTCTCAGATTGGCGCTATTGAAATCTCCCAGTACTAAAATGGCGGCGTTAACGTTAGCCACTTGTATTCTATTTACCTCGTCGTGTAGTCTGGAGAGCGCAACCTTGTTGCTGGCTTGCGGTGGAATATACACTCCGACCAGGACGATCGCCGTTAACTCCCTCGGGAGGAAGAAAGGACGACACTTGATGGTTATATATTCCAGTTCTGGGGAGCAGTGGTTGGATAATTCCTTCACGTTCGTTGGATCACTCCAATTTTTGTTAAACATGAAGGCAATACCTCCTCCACGTTGTTTACCGGACTCTGATGATGTCCTATCCTTTCTATGGATAAAGAAGTGATCCGCTGGTTGAATCGCGTGATCTGGAACCTCCGGTGTGAGCCATGTTTCGGTGAAGCAAAGGATATTGCAGTCCCTAACGTCTCTTTGATATTGAATCCTTGCTCGGATGTCATCCAGTTTATTGTCTATTGATTGTACATTGGCTAGCAATATACTGGGAAGTGGTGTACGGTGGCGTCTGGATCTCAGCCTGTTTTGGATCCCAGCCCTCTTTCCTCGTCGTCTTTTCCTGGGCTCTGGGAACAAAGGGTCTGGTCCTAGTCTCCGGAGAATTTCTTCAGGCCATTGGTGTGGTTCGGAAAGCTGATCCAGCGAGTAATCCAGTTGGTAAGTTTCCCGTAATCCAATGTCTATGAGTGACTGACGGTCATATACATTAAATGCACCAACAGTTGGTACGCACAAAACTCTAAAAACTATAAATATTAACAAAAGTAAACACAGTCTCGACGGAGCGAACAGAGAGGCAGCCGATCGGGGCGGCGCCATCATCATCATTTGAGCCTCTGGTACTTGAGGTAACAGCAGTCGCATCTTTTCACCTGCGCAGCTCGATCTCTCAGTGGCGAGGAGTAACGCGTGGGAGGCTCACGCTGCCCCCGACACTTCCTGATTCTACTGCGCAGGCGCACCAACCGACCTGTAGGAGTCGCTGTCCACAACACCCGAACCCCACCCATCAGTTTCCCACCCCCTAATACGGCCAATGTGTATTAGTATGACCGACCAGCTAAACTGAAAGCAATGTGGAGCGCTGGGCTCGAACAGGCAAGCCCAGCGTCTCCGTCATTCGTGGCGAGCGCCTTGCCCACTACGCCACGTAGCCGCCTACATACCTACTAGTACTTATACACCTGAATATAACCCATATAACTCTGTATGATAGCATGTACAATAATGTCATATATACCGTAGTATATATATATATATATATTCATTCTTACCGTATATATATATCCACATATGTCTATACATATCTGTAGATTCTATATCTATTACTGTACCTACTCTTATTAGTTACGCTGCTGGCCAGTATGACTACCACCACAGTGTCTTTATACCTGTATCACTGTACATATTAATACTATAACTCTGTACATATATCTGATTAGCACTACACTCAGTAGTACTCATTTATATATTTTATACCCAATTTAATCACCTGTACATTGTATATTCGTATTTCACTTTACTGTTACATTTGCACTCTGGTTGGATGCCAAACTTATTTTCATTGTACTGTACTTGTGCTATATAATGACAATACATTTTAATCTAATCTAAATAGCAGGGAGGATAATTGCCTCAGTGTGTCTCTCTCTCTCTCTCTCTCTCTCTGCCCCTTCCCATCTTTTCTCTCTCTCTCTCTCTCTCTCTCTCTCTCTCTCTCTCTCTCTCTCTCTCTCTCTCTCTCTCTCTCTCTCTCTCTCTCTCTCTCTCTCTCTCTCTCTCTCTCTCTCTCTCTCTCTCTCTCTCTCTCTCTCTCTCTCTCTCTCTCTCTCTCTCTCTCTCTCTCTCAGAGAGGTAATAAAGGTAATAAAAAAAGTCACCCAACGAACTAGATTCTTGTACCGGATCTCCTCTCTGGTAAACAAGAATACCCTGAAGACTCTGGCAGGAGCACTCATTCAAGGGTACTACGCCTATGCTTGCACCTCATGGTACCAAAGTACCTCAAAGGCACTAAAAACAAGATTACAAACATCACAAAACAAACTGGTCAGACTTCTACTTGACCTTACCCCTAGAACCCACCTCACCCCTGCCCACTTTGACAACCTAGGATGGCTTAGAGTAGATGACCGAGTACAGCAACTTGCAATGGGCCTGGTCTACAAGATACACTACACCACTCAGGTCAGGTACCCATGTACATGTCAAAATACTTCCCAAAGGTCAGTGAATACCACAACCACAACACCAGAGGAAGCTCAACAAATCATGTTAAACCCAGATTCGGCTCAAACAAGGGACTAAACACGTTTAACAATTATGCCACATCAATGTGGAACGCCCTACCCAAAGCTGTAAAGTGTAAAGGAATGTGAATCCCTACCCACATTCTTAAAGAGCACCTACGGGAGGCTGCAATTCGAAACTGGCCACCGTAAATGTCCAAACCCCCCCACCCCCACCCCCTCCTAATAGACAGTCTCCTCCCCACCGCATGTATATATTCTCTCCCCGCCGTATGTATATTTCTCTATCACCCACCCACCCCCTCCAAATGTACAGTCTCCTCCCCACCGTATGTATATATTCTCTCCCCACCGTATGTATATTTCTCTCCCACCCACCCCCTCCTAATGTACAGTCCCCTCCCCATCATATGTATATACTCTGTCAGGATCTATGGGTAACAGTACTAGTATATTTAAATATCGTATATATGTCACAAATGTAACAGTACTAAATACCTGTATGTCATGTATGTCCCTATGCCATAAATGTCATGTATGTTGTGTATGTCATAAATGTCACTATGAATTGAAAATGGGGGACCCTGATGTAAACAAGACAAAAGTCTTTCTCAGGTCTGCATCCCCTTAACAATTGTGTGTATTGAGCCGTACTGTATTGTACCCATTCTGCAATCTGTTAAATAAAGTTTTCATTCATTCATTCATTTCATTCATTCATTCATTCACACTCTCTCTCTCTCTCTCTCTCTCTCTCTCTCTCTCTCTCTCTCTCTCTCTCTCTCTCTCTCTCTCTCTCTCTCTCTCTCTCTCTCTCTCTCTCTCTCTCTCTCTCTCTCACCCTCTCCATCTTGCGGTGCAGCTCTCTCATGCTGCTGTCCCAGTCCTCTCTCTCTCTGTCATGGTGGTCGAGCAGCTCTGTCCGCTCCCGGCTCCACCTCTTCTCCCCGTGCTGCAGCTTCCAGCTCAGGTCCAGGGAGGTGCTGTGGCTCTCGGCCAGGAGGCGGCGGTGCTCCTCGCGCTCCTGCGTGAAGGGCCACTCCGGCTCTTGCCCCGCCTCGGCCCCTCCTTCCCCCTGCGCCTCCCCTCGCGCCTCCTCCAACTGGTCAAACAGAGAGCAAAGTGGGTAAAAGTTAGGTTAGTACCTCAAATCCTTTACTTATTTAAGGCAGATAGAAAGTGTACTCCATTCAACATTCTACTCAAGTCAAGGTTTAGCTGCTGTTGTTTGGAGAACTTTGTTGGAAGCCCTCCCTCCATTCTTCCCTCCTCCCTCGTCCTCCCTCCCTCCTCCCTCGTCCCTCCCCTGGTTCCCTCAGACTCCATCTCCCTCCCACTGGGGTGCACAGTAAGTCCGCCCTCCCGGAGAGGTTCCCTGACTGGATGGGCCTCTTAAACTCCATCATAAGGCAGAGCAGTAGAACACTCTCTGGTTCTGAACGCCTGTCAAAATGACTGTCCTGTTTTTCTTTTTTCCTCCTTTTTCCTCCGTTTTTCTCCCATCCCAATGTTAGTCGTTATGCCAATTCCCAATCCCCTTCCTGGTCGCTGCGCACCTACCCCCTACGGTCGGTCTGGGAGAGTGGAGGCTATCACATGCTTCCTCCGACACATGTGTAGCCAATCAACCGCTTCTTTTCACCTGGCAGCGCGGACTCTCACTGAGAGGGTGTAACGTGTGGAAGGATCACACTACCCCCCTTAGATCCTTTCCTCACTGAGCAGGCGCCCCGACCGAACTGTAGGAGTCGCTGTTTACAACGACCAGGACCCACCCACCAGCTTTCCCACCCCTAATACTGCCAATTGTGTTAGTATGAACGACCAGCCAAGCTGGTAGCAATGCCGAGAGCTGGGCTCGAACCCAGCATCTCCTGCACTAGTGGCGAGCGCCTTGCCCACTGCGCCACTTAGCCGCCCATGACTGTCCTGTTTTGAAGAACTACGCAAAATACCAATAAAATATAGATTTTTGGATAGCAGCTTTAAGTACGGTACTTTAGTAAAATAAATACTTTGGTACTTTCCACCCCTATTATGAGCAGCATGAGGTGGAGAAAAGACTAGAGTGCAGTAAACTACCGTAGTTATTATATATAGTCTGTGTCAAACAGATAATTCAGATCCTAAATTTATGCAATAGACCTATCTCAAACCCTGCCCTCTTTTCTTGATCCTCCAATCACAACTGTCGCTTACCTCGGACAAACTCGACAGTTGTGATTGGAGGATCAAGAAAAGAGGGCAGGGTTTGAGATAGGTCTATTTAATCAGTGGAGATTTCCTTCTCAAATTTGTATTTCAAACCACACGCTCATGGAGGGGTTTGAGGTGAACTGCAGAGTTTAGATGTACTGCACTTTAGGGGTTCTCCACGTTTTTCTAAGCCCACCTATCTTAAAGGGGTTCTCCATGTTGTTCTAAGCTCCTCCACATTTATGAGAAAAATATCTAATTTGTCTGAAGCATATTTGATGAGTGGAGGACCTTATATATACCTTTACATTTATTTTTTACAATTTGAATATCTTTGGCTTTAGTATTTTCTATTGAAAATATAAAAAAAGAGAAAATAAATCAAACGGCTCAGAACAATAATATTCAAACGTCCTCTGTTCAGCTTCTAGCGGCTCCTAAATCCCAGTCTCTTGAAGGTGGGCGCTGTGTCTCCATCTGTACCTGGGCGACCTGGCACTGCATCTCTGCCCACTTCACCTCCCAGCCGGCCTTGTCGTCGGCGTAGGCCCGGTGCAGGTGGCTCCTCCGCGCCTCCTCCTCTCTCAGCTCCCCGCGGAGCTCCTCCAGCAGCGAGCGCAGGGCCTGCAGCATCCGACGGTTCTCCCCCACCTGCACACGGGATTCAGACACAAGTCTAGTGATCGATTCCATTAACCCTTTCACTACCACACTACAAATGGTTAACCCGTTCACTACCACGCGGCAAAAGGTTAATCCTTTCACTACCACGTGGCAAAGGGTTAACCCTTTCACTAACACGCGGCAAAGGGTTAACACTTTCACTACCACACTGCTAAGGGTTAACCCTTTCACTACCACGCGGCAAAGGGTTAATCCTTTCACTACCACACTACAAAGTGTTAACCCTTTCACTACCGCGCGGCAAAGGGTTAATCCTTTCACTACCACACTACAAAGGGTTAACCCTTTCACTACCACACTACAAATGGTTAACCCTTTCACTACCACACTACAAAGGGTTAATCCTTTCACTACCACACTACAAAGGGTTAACCCTTTCACTACCACACTACAAATAGTTAACCCTTTCACTACCACACTACAAAGGGTTAATCATTTCACTACCACACTACAAAGGGTTAGTCCTTTCACTACCACACTACAAAGGGTTAATCCTTTCACTACCACACTACAAAGGGTTAACCCTTTCACTACCACACTACAAAGGGTTAACCCTTTCACTACCACACTACAAAGGGTTAACCCTTTCACTACCACACGGCAAAGGGTTAATCCTTTCACTACCACACTACAAATGGTTAACCCTTTCACTACCACGCGGCAAAGGGTTAATCCTTTCACTACCACACTACAAAGGGTTAACCCTTTCACTACCACACTACAAAGGGTTAACCCTTTCACTACCATGCAGCAAAGGGTTAACCCTTTCACTAACACGCGGCAAAGGGTTAACACTTTCACTACCACACTGCTAAGGGTTAACCCTTTCACTACCAGACGGCAAAGGGTTAACCCTTTCACTACCACACTACAGACGGTTAACCCTTTCACTGCCACACTACATAATGTTAACCCTTTCACTACCACACTACAGGATGTTAACCCTTTCACTACCACACTACAGACGGTTAACCGGTGTGGTGGTAGTGAAACGTTAACCTTCTGTAGTGTGGTAGTGAAAGGGTTAAAGTTAATATGTGTACAATCTTCTAAGTCAATAGATCATCATCAAATAGATTTTGCGTCTTGGCAGCGGTAGTGTTTCTGAAATTTGAGACGATTGCTTCCTGTCGCAAAGAGGATGTTGCCATAGTTACTCTACTTGCAGATTTGTTTAAATGCCAGCTAAGTGAAGAAGCAAGACGGCAATGAAGACAGATATAACCACATTTGTTTATCGATGAGCAGTGTTGGAAGAAGTACACAGATAGAATAGCACTTTGGTAAAAGTAAGAGTCCTCCATTCAAATGTCCTCTCAAGTACAGTAAAAGTATTTGATATTGGATTTACTTGAGTATCAAAAGTTAAAGCACACATTCTACGTGATGTTTGTGTATTCCAGTGCTTGGAAGCATTCAAGCCTCGAACCATTAACCTCTAAAGGTTGTGTTAAAGTGTGTGGTCTAATTATGCTGTTCTGATTAAAGGTAATGTTAAAGTGGTGTGTGGGCTAGTTATGCTGTTCTGATTAAAGGTTATGATAAAGTGGTGTGTGGTCTAATTATGCTGTTCTGATTAAAGGTAATGTTAAAGTGGTGTGTGGGCTAGTTATGTTGCTCTGATTAAAGGTCATGTTAAAGTGGTGTGTGGTCTAGTTATGCTGCTCTGTTTAAAGGTTCTGTTAAAGTGGTGTGTGGTCTAGTTATGCTGCTCTGTTTAAAGGTCATGTTAAAGTGGTGTGTGGTATAGTTATGCTGCTCTGTTTAAAGGTTCTGTTAAAGTGGTGTGTGGTCTAGTTATGCTGCTCTGTTTAAAGGTCATGTTAAAGTGGTGTGTGGTATAGTTATGCTGCTCTGTTTAAAGGTTCTGTTAAAGTGGTGTGTGGTCTAGTTATGCTGCTCTGTTTAAAGGTTCTGTTAAAGTGGTGTGTGGTCCAGTTATGCTGCTCTGATTAAAGGTTCTGTTAAAGTGGTGTGTGGTCCAGTTATGCTGCTCTGATTACATTGTACAGTTGACAGGCTTCAAATCTGAAAGTACATAATCTTCATCAAAGTTTGCCATGTTTTCTATGCAAAATCTTTCTCTTCAAAGTAACTAGTAACTGATGGGTTCAGATAAATGTAGTGGAGTAAAAAGTACAATATTTAATTTGAAATGTAGCGGAGTAAAAGTATAATGTTCCCTAAAATTGAAATACCTAAAAGTAAAGTACCTCAAAATTGTACTAGAGTACAGTACTTGAGTAAAACACACTTAGTTACTTTCCACCACTGCCGATGAGTTATGCTTCAACATGAAAGGAGAATCCGATTTCCCACCAAATCGTACCCCGGAGACGTATGATTATATCAATAATTCTCTTTATACCATGCTGGGGAAAGTTTTCCTTGCATTTTCACGATGCCTCCTCAACAAGCCCCCTCTGTTCTCTGTTCCCCCCGTGAAACTCCCGCAGGCTGCGTGAGGCTCTGCCTAAGTGAGGTTTTGTCCGCCCCGGTCACCGAACACTCCCACAGTTTACTCAGCGTTCAGTTCAGATGCACCACCTTGTAATTATGGGAGCTCCCAGGCTGGGATTGTGATGGTTTTCCTCTGTGTAGTTTGGATGTTAGTTGAACTGCTTTTTCAAAGTGGTTTTCGTTTTGGTTTGGATTTGGTTTGGTTTGGCTTCTTTCCGCCGTGGAGTGGCTCACGGTTTGGTGAACTCCATTTTTTCCCCAGAACTTTGTATGAATATATATAAATGCATGTGAGACACAGGCATGTACAGGGGAAAGGCCTATTTTTTGTGTTTCATTTATTTTATTCTATTATTATTTTCTTTTTAATCATGCTTAATTGTTGTTTCGTATGTCTATGTCTAGTCCATCATTCTTCATTTGAAAATTATAAATAAAAAAATTAACTTATGTTGCCTATATTTATTGTAACATATAATATAACCAATAGGGCATCCAGACCCTGATATATGATATGATATCAGAACTAATTGTATTGCCTATACTTATGTCTTTATACTATCACCCGGCCCATACCTATACCTCCCCTCCCCCATGCTGCCATGACGCCCGAATTTCCCTAAGGGGATCGATAAAGGAGTATCTCATCTCATCTTATCTTATACGAACGAGACTCTGACATCGCGGAGACGTGGCAGAGAATAATGTGCTGTTTCTGGGACGGTTGGCTGAAGTCCCGTAGTGTGCAGAGCTCTTAGCCTCGAGGGCCCCGTGGAGAGGCTCTTCTGGCCCCTGGCAGGAGGGCGTGAAACACAAAGCTTTTGTATGTGTGTGTGTGTGTGTGTGTGTGCACTTCATATCACCTAGTCCTGTCATTAGCACACTGTTAGTTCCGCAGCGATGCTAATCCGTAAACCGAGACTTATGTGAGACCTCAAGGTGTAGTGTTCGTGGGAAAAGAGACGACTGGCCGGTCCAATAGAAACCTACAGTATTTTTACGTTTATCACGGAATATCAACGGGATCTGGTGATGGTGCTTCCTTCACACCACGATATAACAGGATGTACTTAGCAAACGGACCGCATTTATACAAAGCGCTTCACAAGTTATGCCTCACATGCACTCACACACCGACGGAGGAGGCGCCCGTGCAAGGTGCCATCCTGCATCGGGAGCAGTTAGGGGGTTAAGTGTCTTGCTCAAGGACACTTCGACACACTGCCGGGAGGAGCTGGAATCGAACCGGGAACCTTCCGATTACCAGACGACCGCTCTACCTCCTGAGCCACTGTCGCCCCCCCTTACTTAGTCTGGCTGCACAGGGATCTCTGCCAGCCGTAGTGTGCTGCAGTAGGCTACAAAACGCTTGCTAAGTCAA
Source organism: Notolepis coatsorum (assembly GCF_963971535.1). Taxonomy (NCBI): domain Eukaryota; kingdom Metazoa; phylum Chordata; class Actinopteri; order Aulopiformes; family Paralepididae; genus Notolepis; species Notolepis coatsorum. The sequence continues at coordinate 28,954,941 of NC_140177.1, read as the reverse complement.
ATCTGTGCATTTGCCAAGCGTAAAGCTTGATATAGCCTGCATGAAAAACTTGACATGACATTTTTCTTTGGGAGCAATAGAAAAATGTCGGATCACCATGCAAACCGTTTTCAGGAGGTCGAGGAGAAATCAAAACACAAGACACAGCAGAGCACTTAGTGCTGTTTAATAATGCATTTAACCCAGATTACTTACACACGCTTTCTTTCAGGAAGGCAAGGTAGCCCCCACGCTACACTATATGGTTTTATTGTTCTGCCTAAACAACCCTGTCAGTATAATCTTTTGAAAACATTTTGCTCCTTTTGTCCCCAGTTACATTACAGCACAAGGGCGCCGATGCCTTTGTGTGAAGAGCGAGCAGCACGTTGGGAACATTGATAATAACCACAGCCTCTATCTAGTTATCTAGGTCGTCATTCTCATTTGAATACTGTGCCAAACAGCGGTAATGAATGGCCACAGAAATTAGTTTGTTCTCAATTAGGAGGGAAAAAAACATCTGAAAAACTGCTTTAATTGAATGATGGACATGAGGTTATAAATGGTATCATATCTAGATGGGCTGTAATTATGACACTTGGGAATTAGGACCATGTCAACTTTCAAGTCAGATAAAAAATTGTATAAACCAAAAACAAGAAAAACCCTACAATTGGAGTTACGAGGTTTTGATCAGACAGACAACAGTGCTATTCTACACAGTGAACCTATTCTACACGTTCAAATGACTGGCTGGTTCATAGGGATCCTCCAGTTTGCTCTGAACTAGGAAAAACTGCTTTTTCCTTTGATGCTTCCAACACCTGGAATGCCCTCCGACTGACTCTGAAGCTGAAGGTTCTTCCTTCTTTTGCTGCATTTAAAAGTATGATCTCCGACCACTGTGCATGTCGACTCAGATTTTCTATTGTTTATTCTTATTTATTGTGCCTATATGTATGAAATTGCTGATAAACTGTGTCTTGTTTTGTAAGATCGTTGTTGCTGTAAATGAGGGTAACCTCATGTGTATACAGCATTATTGTACATGCTAGCATACAGAGCTATATGGGTTACATGCAGGTGTATAAGTAGGTATATAGGAGGATTATATGCAGGTATATTCAGACATATGGATATATATGTATATATGGGTTGATTCCTAATGGAGGGTTCAGGGTAGGACAGGTAAAGGCACCTGTCTTTGATGCTGCAGCCGTTCAGGGGACGTCAGGGAGACTAGGGGGACGGGGTCCAGCAGGTCTCCTGGGGTCTGCGGGGGACCCAGCCTGTCCTCCCTCTCCGCCTGCTCCAGTATCACCGCGAGCTCTGGGATGCCCTCCAACGTCTCATACTGGAACACAAACAAGACAAATCAAATCAAATGTATTTGTAAAGCCCGAAATCACAAATCTTTAATCTTTAAACAAGTCAAGAAGAAACATCACAATAAATCAAGAACAAAAAATAAAACCATACAATATGCGACACTCCCAGACATTCCCCAATGAAGATAAGGGAAAACTCACAAAAAACCTAGCAATAGGAAAAAACCACCACAGGCGATGTGGAGGAGAGAAACCTTAGATTGGGCCGTTCAAAGGGGGATCCCCCAACTTGATGTCGGTGATAATATAGTGTTGCTATGGATGATCGATGGGTGGAGAATAAAACAGGCGAATAGTTGGTATGTATGTAGGCTACAGACAAGGAGCGGCGTGTCGGCGCATCTTCCAAAGGGAGGTTCTCTGAGGAGAACCGTGTGCTCCAGCGGTACTCTTTAATGTGCTTTAATGAGATTTTATAAAGCAGTCTCAAGGCCATAGATGAGTAATGGTGAAAATACATCAAGTGATTACATTCTGATGCTTTATCAATCAAGGAAAAGAAAGAAAGGAAAATGTTATTGATTTGAAACGGAATAACAATATATCAGAGCATGAAAACGGCCCAGGAAGATTCATCAACCATCAGTCCGATAGCATAACAACGAGGGGGGGGGGGGGGGGCGTGTATCGATGAATCAACCAACCGAATAAGAAACAAGTCACTCAATCACCCAGGCAACCAATTAACCAGCCCATCAATCACTTGTGCAACGCTCCATTTTTCTTCATGGGCTGGTGTGTGTGGAGCCTCTACACTAAAGGGGGATTTCACTCTGGGGTTCTCTTGTATTTGTGGGGTACAGGCAGGGTAATAGTCTGGGTTTCTCTTGTATTTGTGGGGTACAGGCAGGGTAACTCTCATGGTTAACGGTAGAGAATAGGCTGGTTTTCAACACAGTTAAATTTTTCAGGAACACTGTCTTTTCGTCTCAACCTGTTTTCTTATACAAACAAATTGTCAGATGCAGTCAGGTTCATTCTTATTTTACTAGGTCAGCTGATGATGGACAGATTATGTTACCACGTCCAAAATCAAATGCTTTAAAGAGGACTGTTGTTTATCGTGCCATCAATCATTGGAATAACTGCCCACTGAACATAAGTAAATTGAATAGTAAAGTGTCTTTCAAATACCACCTGAGAATGCACTACTTAAATATGTGAGCAAAATATTCTGATGTTGATAATGATGTCTACAATGTTTTACTGTTTTTAGACAATGTTACAATGTTTTTAGATAATGATGTCTACAATGTTTTACTGTTTTTAGATTATCATTGTTAATTGTGATTGTCATATGTATCTTATGTTGTTATGTTTTGTGTTTTGTGTTGTCTTTCTATGTGGACCCCAGGAAGACTAGCTCGCCACTTAGGTGACAGCTAATGGGGATCCTTTTTAAACAATAAACAATAAACAATAAACAATAGTCTGGGTTTCTCTTGTATTTGTGGGGTACAGGCAGGGTAATAGTCTGGGTTTCTCTTGTATTTGTGGGGTACAGGCAGGGTAATAGTCTGGGTTTCTCTTGTATTTGTGGGGTACAGGCAGGGTAATAGTCTGGGTTTCTCTTGTATTTGTGGGGTACAGGCAGGGTAATAGTAGAAAGACATAAATATAGGCAATAGAATTAGAACTGAATATAAAAATATGAGAAAAAGGTGCAGATGAGGGTCTGTATGCCGGTTATGTTACAATAAATATAGGCAATAAAAAAGAGAATACAAAATCAGGGGAGAGGCTGAGCCTTGTTTGCTTCTGGTTACTCTGGTTACACGGAGAGAGGGAGGGAGGGAGAGAGAGAGAGAGAGAGAGAGAGAGAGAGAGAGAGACGACTGAGGTATCAGGAGGTTTCAAATTACCTGCCCATTGTAGTTCTTCAAAACTGAGAGTAGAGCTGTGCATCATTAGCACCTTCCTGTGCCGACGTTTCTGATCAGAGATCACTTTGATCAGAGATCACGTTAAGCCTCAATCTAAATGAGTGGAATTTCCCTTTAAGAGTTTTCTCTACTTGCCCGGTTGGGACAGTAGACCAGATTTTGATTTGCCCCTGGTATATTTATACTAATATATTTATACTAGTATATTTATACTGGTATATTTATACTGGCCCAGCAGCCAGAAATGCACACTTTTTCATATATTTGTATTCAATTTTAATTAATTACCATAAAACATCGGCAGTTAATAACACACATTAGCAAAAATGACTGTAAGACACTGTAAAATGAACATGAATAATCGATGGGTGAGTTTGAAATGGTAGATACCATAGATAGATTAACTGGAGAATTCCATAGTATACAGTCACCCTGGTTTCACCAGCTGCATTCATTGTAAGACTTTCAGTTAATGCTAACAGCAGTAACATGAGGAATAACTAAACGATCAGAATGGGAGGAGACTGTGATGCTGCACCTGCGTTACAAGCACTACACCCTCCTTTTCTGGCACCCTGCCCCAGCTCTGATTGGTCAGCTCTAGGCGGCGTCCATTCTGATTGGTCAGAATAAGCACAGCCGAGTGAGGGCCAGTGACAGAGAGAAGAGAGGCAAACACCACTGGGTGAAAAATAGCAGGACTAGACTAGATTGGGGCCAATGAGCGCTCAAGGGACTGGCCCAGGTCGACCTCCGCACCATCACGCGGTCCTTTAACGCTGAACCCTGCAGGACCAGGCCGACCTCCCGGTGGCCCCCGGACCCATCAGGCAGCCCTCGTCGCTGAGCCCTTATGGGATCAGCTGGCTTCTCCTTCCCCTCGAATCAGTGAGGGATTAGAGGGGCGGCAATCTGACTCCTGATCTGGTGCCAGTAAGTGGCGTCTCGCATCTAAAGATAGACTCCGGTCTCGACCGCTCACCTCTGGGTGCGCCGGCTCCTCGTCGGCCTCCTCGTCCACCTCCTCGTCCCCGCGGCCCAGTCGCCAGTGCAGCAGCATCCACCTCAGCTTCATGTAGCAGAGCAGCGTGTTGTGCCTGAAGAGACGCACCTCCTGCTGCAGCACGGCCTGCTCCTGCACCCACGGAGCCTCTGGCCCCTGCAGGCCCTGCAGCTCCAAGGCCCCGCGCCGCGCCTCCTGCCGAGAGCACTCCTCCTCCTGACGGGGAGGGGGGGGGGGGGAGGGAGAGGGAGAAGGACATGATGAAAAGATGAAAATATATGTGAATATAAGGACACAGTGAATATGAAAAGATAATTGAATATAAGTTCATAATGAATATGAAGATATGTGAATATGAGGACAGTGAATATGAAAAGATATGTGAATATAAGAACACAGTGAATATGAAGATACGTGAATATAAGTTCATAATGAATATGAAGATATGTTAATATAAGTTCATAATGAATATGAAGATATGTGAATATAAGTTCATAGTGAATATGAAAATATATGTGAATATAAGGACACAGTGAATATGAAAAGATACGTGAATATAAGTTCATAATGAATATGAAGATATGTTCATATAAGTTCATAGTTAATATGAAAAGATATGTGAATATAAGTTCATAATGAATATGAAGATATGTGAATATAAGTTCATAATGAATATGAAGATATGTGAATATAAGTTCATAATGAATATGAAGATATGTGAATATAAGTTCATAATGAATATGAAGATATGTGAATATGAGGACATAGTGAATATGAAAAGATATGTGAATATAAGTTCATAATGAATATGAAGATATGTGAATATGAGGACATAGTGAATATGAAAAGATATGTGAATATAAGTTCATAATGAATATGAAGATATGTTAATATGAGGACATAGTGAATATGAAAAGATATGTGAATATAAGGACACAGTGAATATGAAGATACGTGAATATAAGTTCATAATGAATATGAAGATATGTTCATATAAGTTCATAGTTAATATGAAAAGATATGTGAATATAAGTTCATAATTAATATGAAAAGATATGTGGATATAAGTTCATAGTGAATATGAAAATATATGTGAATATAAGGACACAGTGAATATGAAAAGATACGTGAATATAAGTTCATAATGAATATGAAGATATGTTCATATAAGTTCATAGTTAATATGAAAAGATATGTTAATATGAGGACATAGTGAATATGAAAAGATAGTTTATATGAGGACATAGTGAATATGAAAAGATCCGTGAATATAAGTTCATAATGAATATGAAAAGATATGTTAATATAAGTTCATAGTGAATATGAAAAGATATGTGAATATAAGTTCATAGTGAATATGAAAAGATATGTGAATATAAGTTCATAATGAATATGAAAAGATATGTGAATATAAGTTCATAATGAATATGAAAAGATATGTGAATATAAGTTCATAGTGAATATGAAAAGATATGTGAATATAAGTTCATAGTGAATATGAAAAGATATGTGAATATAAGTCCATAGTTAATATGAAAAGATATGTGAATATAAGTTCATAATGAATATGAAAAGATATGTGAATATAAGTTCATAGTGAATATGAAAAGATACGTGAATATAAGTTCATAATGAATATGAAAAGATATGTGAATATAAGTTCATAATGAATATGAAAAGATATGTGAATATAAGTCCATAGTTAATATGAAAAGATATGTGAATATAAGTTCATAGTGAATATGAAAAGATATGTGAATATAAGTCCATAGGTAATATGAAAAGATATGTGAATATAAGGACACAGTGAACATGAAAACACAAGTGGCAACATGGACCGTAGTGTCTGACGGACAGTATACTGTACCTGGGGTAAAGAACCAATGGCCTCCCGGTCCTCTGGAGCCACTCGCAGCCTGCGCTCCTGATCCAGACGGAAGTGGATCTCAGAACCAGCTGTGTCACGCAGCTGAGTCCACAACAAGCCCAGGACCACAAGCACACAGTCACTCTCACAGCATAACACCACTACATACTGATAGATGTCATTATGTTGAGAGAAACATCACCACTCTCTTCAGATTACACACCAAAACAATGTTTGCAGAGCGAGAATAGACCCCCAGATCTGACCTCACAAGGAAACCCATTAGAACTTCGCCTACAAACAGACTCGAAGGCTGATTATGATTTAATAACACACATTTTCCGCCAGACAAATGATTTCTACATTCAGTAGCAACATCAAAGCTTTATTTCTGGCCTAAAGACACACACGCGCATGCACACACACACACACACACACACACACACACACACACACACACACACACACACACACACACACACACACACACACACACACACACACTCCATAATCCATGCTTCACTGCAAACCATCTCTGAATTCCCTTACAAAAAGCATCACGATAGTTCAACGCTAATTTCCGTTTTCCCACGGTAACGTCCATTGTGTAAATAATTCACCACGCTACTGCCATGTTAAATGTCCTGTATCGCCATGGTAACACATCTCTGCTTAAATAACACCATGGTATATAATCCAATTTAAACCAAGATACAGATACTGTGTCATAGTGACAAAGAAGTAATGGAAATTATACTTTCCCCCAGTAGTTGGTATCAAGGTTTGGTTTCAACCCCACAGCATGTTAAGCTGTGGTATCCATGGTGGTCCTCTCCCGGGACATTTTGGAGCGTCAAACACTTAATTCCCTGCATTCTGGTGGACTTTTATTCACCAATTTGTGCCTTTTCTGCATCAATTAATGGCGGAAATACCTATATTTATGTAAAGGATAAGACAACATTCAGGTACCCGCTGACACAAACATAATGGATTATAATGCAGTCAGGCTCTGAAATGGTTGGTTAATATATAGTTACAGATAAGAAGGACATATAGATGTTTTGACCCCCTTATTTTTTTTACCTCTTTTGAGGAGAGGGTTGTCTTTCATATTAGCTATATTTTTTTGAGGGGGACAATATTGAGGGGGACATGTCCCCTGCAGCCCCCCCTAAAACTACGCCTATGGTTGGTACCTTTATCCACACTGGTTATTTCTACCTTCCAGCTGAGGAGATCAGACGTCTGGCCTCATGCTGTGGTGGTGAGGAGTGCATCTACGGTGCGTCCCTACAGTAAGAGGAGCCGGGCCCAGGATCACCTCCCTCTCTCAGCTCCCTCTCTCAGCCTCAATGTCAAATGCAAATCGCACCGGCTGATGCTAGATCACACGTTGGCATCGCTGCTTTCATTGGGGTCGTTGTTTTTTTTTTGCCCTGAGCTGCAAAGCCGCATGTTGTCATAATTTTTTACCTCAGAAGTTGCTTAGAAAACCTAACCCTGACCACTCCCACTACCTAAAGGATTTCAATTAATAAACACTTTCTTCCGGGCCGTGGGCAAGCAAGCTATAAAAGAAGGAAGGGTCATCACGTCAGAATACCAGCGTTCTATGCTCTGCTTGGGGCCAGACTTTGGTGCCAGTTCTATTGAAGCCTGTAAAATTAAAATTCTAAATATACCAGCTATCTAAGGAAATATACATCAATCAATATATCAAAAGTTAGCTAGCTAACAATGTAACAAATTGCAGGTGATTCTGACATTTAAAAGACGGGTCATAAACGAGGAGATGGCTGATCCCATTCAACTCAATGTCGGCTGAACTGAAAGTTTCCACACTAGGCACCAACGTGCTACACGATGACGTGATGACCCGTCCTTCTTTTATAGTTTCCTTGGCCACGGGATCTAGCATCTAACCAATCACACAGGCCTAAACAGTGCAGCGCTAATCCCGTCATATCCAAGATGCTCTCTCACTCATTTTACCTCACAGATTACATTGTGGCAGAAAGAGAGGGGGAAAAAATCCACTCCAATGTGCCAACTGTCAGCCTCCCCATCTATTATATAACACCGCGCAATTACTCTATGAAAACGGGTGGGAGCCGGTGACCGCGGCCATGCCGGTGTACGCCGCGGCTGAGCCAGGTTATTATAAAACAGCAGAGCCACCGACGGGTGCGACAGAGATGCAATCTGGTGCCGCTGAGTCGACGTCATGGTAACGGTGAAGGTCTGTGGTGCCAGACGACATGGCTGTACAGTACAATGCGCTCCGTGCCAGAGGACTCGCACTCATAAGCAGAACTCATAAGCAGAACGACACGACACGTGGATATAGATGTACGGCTGGCCTGCTGTCTCGTTTTAGAGGGCGATTCCCTGTGCGTCCGACAACGCGGTCTGTTTGTTTTGTTTTGTGTTGTAGTACTCGAGTCCTGGACTGATTTTCAGGACTCGTGACTCGACTTGGACTTGAGCACTGATGACTCGGACTTGGACTTGGACTCGAGCATTGACTGCATTCGGACTTGGAAGGTGCAGGCGAGGACTCGGACTTGTTAATTTCTTTTAGTTTTTTTTTGTAATAGGCCCTAATCATTTGGCATAAGATATGTATGGCTAGTGCATTTGTTTGCCTATTGTGTCACAAAGTAAATAAACTCCCTTTGAAACTGTGACCGCTGTGTCATTTATGTTTAATGTAGACTTTTCTTTATTTGTATGTCAGCTCTTTGACTGCCAGAGCGGAGTGGATTCAACCTTGATGACTTGGACTCGGGCTCGGACTAGGGTAATGGGGACTCGACTCTGGCTCTTCTTTGGTGACTTGGACTTGGACTCGAACACTGGGGACTCAAACACTGGGGACTCAAGACTCAAGATTTAGTGACTCGACTACATAAGCATAAGCAGAACGACACGTCATGTCAATATAGATGCGTGGCTGCTGTCTCGTGCCATTTTAGAGGGCGATCCCCCGTGCGTCCGACCCGTTTGTTTTGGACCTGCGGGCTAAGTTAGCCCCTAGGCGCTAGCATCACATCCCCAGATTAATCTCACAGCTCCAGCGACGTCTCTGGGCCTTGGCCTTGAACATTATTCTTTCCCAGAACGAGGTTAGAGAGACAACAAGCTAAGCACAAAATACTGAAATACCTGAACGCAGCCCTACTTTCTAAGCTTCTCTTTCACCAAAGGAGCACGGAATATCACAAAATGTCTAGCGGGAAATGGCACGGATAGAAATAAAACAACAAACAGAAAACAAGCTAAATCAAAGGACTTGAAAATAAACACTGGTGGCTGTGGGGAGTGAAGAATTAGTGAATCAAAACAAATACGTAGAGAGAGAGAGAGAAAGAGAGAGATAGAGAGAGAGAGAGAGAGAGAGAGAGAGAGAGAGTGAATGAAATGAGATCTCCTTCTCTTTGTGTCACCAGACAATGCTGGACTGAGTGGCCTTTACAGTACATTATCACAGTAAAACAAGTGGTCTTTGATAGAAAAAAAGGAGCTGGTCTCTCCCCCCCCATCTCCAAACAGACCACGTCTACAATGCAGTACAGTGGAAAGGGCCCAGCATGGCCAGGGTTCAGCTCCTACCAGGTGAGCAGGGAGATGCAGGGAGGAGAGGGGAGGCACTGACCTCTGCTCTTAAAGCCAGGGGCCTGTGGTATCTACTGAGTCCCGGGGCTCCCCTGCTCTGCGCCGGGCCCCCGCCCTGGCCCTGGCCCTGGCCCTGGGGCTCTGGCGCGCCTCCTCCTCCTCGCTCCTCCTGTCCTAGACGCCAATCCAGCTCATCCCTCTGACCGGACTGTGAGTGACGGGGGGAGGGGGAGGGGGAGGGGGGGTGACGAGGGAGGGTGGAGGGTCAGAAGGGTGGGGGGTGGGGGGTGTAGGTGGTACGAGAGGGGTGTGATGGTTTTGGTAGTGGAAAGGGGTGGAGTAGGTGGAGGGAGAGATGCATGAAGCGGATTATGGATGAATAGACGACGAACAGGGAGGGAGGGGGGTGGGTTGGGTGGGAGTGGGGTGGGTGGGCGGGAGTGAGGGAGGGGACGAGTAAAGAAAGCGGAAACAAAAAGAAAAAAGAAAAAACACGAAAAAATGGGTAAAGAACATAAGTAAAGAGGAAAGGGGGGGGTCGGGAGGGGGGGGGGGTGGGAGAGGGGGGGGGAATGTGTGGAGAGGAACAGACCGACTAGAGTACGAAGAAAAGCGCGAAGAGAAAAACCAACTTAAAGACGACGGCGTATGAGAGAGATGAGAAGAGAACTAGTATGAGGAGGAACAGAACGATGGGCTGAAACATCTGGAGGGAGGAACACAAAGAGGATAAAGGAGAGGGGGGGCCGGGGGGGAAAAGAATGCAAAAACACTGGTTATGAAGCGCATGCAATGAGGGATACATGAATCCAAACCAACAGCTGATTGATAGATAGATAGATAAATAGATAGATAGATAGATAGATAGATAGATAGATAGATAGATAGATAGATAGATAGATAGATAGATAGATAGATAGATAGATAGATAGATAGATAGATAGATAGATAGATAGATAGATAGATAGATAGATAGATAGATAGATAGAACGGCATTGCAGAGCGGTAGCTAGCTAGCATACTACAAGTTATTTTTTAATAACATGATGCGCGTGCACAGCCGTGAAGCAGAAGCAGTAAGCTCAGTAAAGCGTGGATCTTAATTTAATATATATGTATTATGCATTACATTACAATACTTAAAGTACACTTTAGGGATAATAGGCTCTACTCTACAACAATGCTACATATTTTTTCATTATTTTCTTTATATATATACGTATATATATATATTAGGGATGCTCGATATTGGCTTTTTTACCGATACCGATATACCGATATTGTCCAACTCTTAATTTCCGATACCGATATCAACCGATATCACATTTTAATGCCGATAACGGCCGATAATATCGGACATCCCTAATATATATATATATATATTTATTCATCTGAATCCATTTTGGACAGACCCAAGGCCTTCGTGCTGGAGAGTGTAAAGCTGGTAACTAAACCTATAGACTTGAGTTTGCCCCCATCCACCTAGCTCCACCCAGCTCTAACCAGCTCCACCCAGCTCTAACCAGCTCCACCCAGCTCCACCCAGCTCTAACCAGCTCCACCTAGCTCCACCTAGCTCCACCCAGCTCTAACCAGCTCTAACCAGCTCCACCTAGCTCCACCCAGCTCTAACCAGCTCTAACCAGCTCCACCTAGTTCCACCCAGCTCTAACCAGCTCTAACCAGCTCCACCCAGCTCTAACCAGCTCTAACCAGCTCCACCCAGCTCCACCCAGCTCTAACCAGCTCCACCTAGCTCCACCTAGCTCCACCCAGCTCTAACCAGCTCTAACCAGCTCCACCCAGCTCCACCCAGCTCTAACCAGCTCCACCTAGCTCCACCTAGCTCCACCCAGCTCTAACCAGCTCTAACCAGCTCCACCTAGCTCTAACCAGCTCTAACCAGCTCCACCTAGCTCCACCTAGCTCCACCCAGCTCTAACCAGCTCTAACCAGCTCCACCTAGCTCCACCCAGCTCTAACCAGCTCCACCCAGCTCTAACCAGCTCCACCCAGCTCTAACCAGCTCCACCCAGCTCTAACCAGCTCTAACCAGCTCCACCCAGCTCTAACCAGCTCTAACCAGCTCCACCCAGCTCTAACCAGCTCCACCCAGCTCTAACCAGCTCTAACCAGCTCCACCCAGCTCTAACCAGCTCCACCCAGCTCCACCCAGCTCTAACCAGCTCTAACCAGCTCCACCCAGCTCTAACCAGCTCCACCCAGCTCTAACCAGCTCCACCCAGCTCCACCCAGCTCTAACCAGCTCTAACCAGCTCTACCCAGCTCTAACCAGCTCTAACCAGCTCTAACCAGCTCTAACCAGCTCCACCCAGCTCCACCCAGCTCCACCCAGCCTAACCAGGGTCTCATATGGACTGAGGGTTAAAGCACAAACAAGACAAGCTATTGGATATCATGAATATGAAGGCAGCTTCGATCCACTATCTACGACTATCTGCAAAGCAGAGATGGTTGGGGAAAAAAATAGCTGTTTCCTCGTTCAATAAAAGTGAAATAATAAGTTGTTTCGCCCCATCATGCAGCAAGGAGATAATGAACTTGTAGCACGAGAGCACACAGAGTTCTGACAGGTTAACTGGTACGAAGCAGTAAGTTCCGCTCCTAGCGGAGACAGAATGCAGGATGTCAGCCAAGCTGGGTTCTTCCACAGGCAACTCAGAGCGTTTTATAACTCCGATTCAGGCTCTTCCTCTATCGAACAAAGGGTTATTTTAGACAGAACCAGACATTTCCAAGGCTCGTCTCCTTGGCAACACCATGGAGTAACGTGTATGTATCGTGTATCTTACGTGTGCGCGCGCGTGTGGAGTGATATTTTGGGCAAACATAACAGCTACAGCGTTAATGAGTCATACGGATGATAGTGTGGTGCAGCAGGAACAGATTCAGGCTAACGCACTGTGCTGCTATCAGCTAACGCACTGTGCCGCTATCAGCTAACGCACCAGCTAACTCACTGTGCTGCTATCAGCTAACTCACTGTGCTGCTATCAGCTAACTCACTGTGCTGCTATCAGCTAACTCACTGTGCCGCTATCAGCTAACTCACTGCTATCAGCTAACTCAATGTGCCGCTATCAGCTAACTCACTGTGCCGCTATCAGCTAACTCACTGTGCCGCTATCAGCTAACTCACTGTGCTGCTATCAGCTAACTCACTGTGCCGCTATCAGCTAACTCACTGTGCTGCTATCAGCTAACTCACTGTGCTGCTATCAGCTAACTCACTGTGCCGCTATCAGCTAACTCACTGTGCTGCTATCAGCTAACTCACTGCTATCAGCTAAATCACTGTGCCGCTATCAGCTAACTCACTGTGCTGCTATCAGCTAACTCACTGTGCTGCTATCAGCTAACTCACTGCTATCAGCTAACTCACTGTGCTGCTATCAGCTAACTCACTGTGCTGCTATCAGCTAACTCACTGCTATCAGCTAACTCACTGTGCTGCTATCAGCTAACTCACTGTGCTGCTATCAGCTAACTCACTGTGCCGCTATTAGCTAACTCACTGTGCTGCTATCAGCTAACTCACTGTGCCGCTATCAGCTAACTCACTGTGCTGCTATCAGCTAATTCACTGTGCTGATATCAGCTAACTCACTGTGCTGAGCACTAACTCACTGTGCCGCTATCAGCTAACTCACCGTGCTGCTATCAGCTAACTCACTGTGCCGCTATCAGCTAACTCACTGCTATCAGCTAACTCACTGTGCTGCTATCAGCTAACTCACTGTGCCGCTATTAGCTAACTCACTGTGCTGCTATCAGCTAACTCACTGTGCCGCTATCAGTTAACTCACTGCTATCAGCTAACTCACTGTGCTGCTATCAGCTAACTCACTGTGCCGCTATCAGCTAACTCACTGTGCCGCTATCAGCTAACTCACTGTGCCGCTATCAGCTAACTCACTGTGCCGCTATCAGCTAACTCACTGTGCCGCTATCAGCTAACTCACCGTGCCGTTATCAGCTAACTCACTGCTATCAGCTAACTCACTGTGCTGCTATCAGCTAACTCACTGTGCCGCTATCAGCTAACTCACTGTGCCGCTATCAGCTAACTCACTGTGCCGCTATCAGCTAACTCACTGTGCCGCTATCAGCTAACTCACTGTGCCGCTATCAGCTAACTCACTGTGCCGCTATCAGCTAACTCACTGTGCTGCTATCAGCGAACTCACTGTGCCACTATCAGCTAACTCACTGTGCCGCTATCAGCTAACTCACTGTGCCGCTATCAGCTAACTCACTGTGCCGCTATCAGCTAACTCACTGTGCCGCTATCAGCTAACTCACTGTGCCGCTATCAGCTAACTCACTGTGCCGCTATCAGCTAACTCACTGTGCCGCTATCAGCTAACTCACTGTGCCGCTATCAGCTAACTCACTGCTATCAGCTAACTCACTGTGCCGCTATCAGCTAACTCACTGTGCCGCTATCAGCTAACTCACTGTGCCGCTATCAGCTAACTCACTGTGCCGCTATCAGCTAACTCACTGTGCCGCTATCAGCTAACTCACTGTGCCGCTATCAGCTAACTCACTGCTATCAGCTAACTCACTGTGCCGCTATCAGCTAACTCACTGTGCCGCTATCAGCTAACTCACTGTGCCGCTATCAGCTAACGCACTGTGCTGCTATCAGCTAACTCACTGTGCCGCTATCAGCTAACGCACTGTGCTGCTATCAGCTAACTCACTGTGCCGCTATCAGCTAACTCACTGCTATCAGCTAACTCACTGTGCTGCTATCAGCTAACTCACTGTGCTGCTATCAGCTAACTCACTGTGCCGCTATCAGCTAACTCACTGTGTCGCTATCAGCTAACTCACTGTGCCGCCATCAGCTAACTCACTGTGCTGCTATCAGCTAACTCACTGTGCCGCTATCAGCTAACTCACTGTGCCGCTATCAGCTAACTCACTGTGCCGCCATCAGCTAACTCACTGTGCTGCTATCAGCTAACTCACTGTGCTGCTATCAGCTAACTCACTGTGCTGCTATCAGCTAACTCACTGTGCCGCTATCAGCTAACTCACTGTGCCGCTATCAGCTAACTCACTGTGCCGCTATCAGCTAACTCACTGCTATCAGCTAACTCACTGTGCCGCTATCAGCTAACTCACTGTGCTGCTATCAGCTAACTCACTGTGCCGCTATCAGCTAACTCACTGTGCCGCTATCAGCTAACTCACTGTGCCGCTATCAGCTAACTCACTGTGCCGCTATCAGCTAACTCACTGTGCCGCTATCAGCTAACTCACTGTGCCGCTATCAGCTAACTCACTGTGCCGCTATCAGCTAACTCACTGCTATCAGCTAACTCACTGTGCCGCTATCAGCTAACTCACTGTGCTGCTATCAGCTAACTCACTGTGCCGCTATCAGCTAACTCACTGTGCCGCTATCAGCTAACTCACTGTGCCGCTATCAGCTAACTCACTGTGCCGCTATCAGCTAACTCACTGTGCTGCTATCAGCTAACTCACTGTGCTGCTATCAGCTAACTCACTGTGCCGCTATCAGCTAACTCACTGCTATCAGCTAACTCACTGTGCCGCTATCAGCTAACTCACTGTGCCGCTATCAGCTAACTCACTGTGCCGCTATCAGCTAACGCACTGTGCTGCTATCAGCTAACTCACTGTGCCGCTATCAGCTAACTCACTGCTATCAGCTAACTCACTGTGCTGCTATCAGCTAACTCACTGTGCTGCTATCAGCTAACTCACTGTGCCGCTATCAGCTAACTCACTGTGTCGCTATCAGCTAACTCACTGTGCCGCTATCAGCTAACTCACTGTGCCGCTATCAGCTAACTCACTGTGCCGCTATCAGCTAACTCACTGTGCCGCCATCAGCTAACTCACTGTGCCGCTATCAGCTAACTGGTATCAGCTAACATGAAGAAAGAAAACCAAGCCACGGTGTGTTAAATCAAGCCGAATGGAAGAAGCTGCCTTAACCCCTACGTGTACTCACTCCATCCCTTCCAAGCACCCTTCCAAGCACCCTCCCATCCACCCTACCTGGGCCCTGGCTGGACTGGAAGCAGGGCAGCTGCAGACAGTGAGTGCAGGGTGATGGAGGCAGACGAGGGGTTACCGGCTGCAGAGGGTGGTGGTGGTGCATGGGCCATGGGGATGCAGATGTGGATGCGGCAGCTGCAAGCGATGGTGGTGGTGGCAGTGGTGGTGGGTCAGGGCAGGGGGTGGGGGTGGGGGTGTTATGGCGCCAGTGTGGCTGAGCTGGGTGGCTCACGGTGGGGCAGCCTTCTGTGGCACCCTGGCCTGGCACTGGAGGTCTGGAGAGTCTCTAGTCTCCTCTGTTGGAGACATACAGCACTACCACAGCCTTTAGCTGTGGCTCCTTAGTTGCGCGCTTCGAATATTGCAACATTTAGAAGGACGTCCTCAGGGACGTGGCCTCTCCTTCCCCCCATGGCTCAGCATGACTTTGCGGATGTAACTATTTCATCCTGCTGCTGTTTTAGCCATGAAGCGGCCTGGCGAGATGTGCTCCCGTGACTCTAGATTTTCTAACGCCCTTTTCTATCTGGGCCACGGTATCGCCTGGGGAGAGAACCAGGTGGCTTTCAAAGGTGAATGCTAATCGATACCACAACGCATGCTTTTAAAAGGACTCCTTTCTGCTCCCCTCATGAGAAAAGCCTGAGTATTGACTTTTTATCTCAATCATGGCGAACTGCCATATTGGGTGGCAGACCTTCTCCATTATTGACTGTTTTTTTTTTTTTTTTGCAAAAGAAAGAAGCAGCCAGAGAGAAGTACATGTCCAGATGTAGCAGGTGGTGACAGCATTCATTCATTCAAACAAACAATACAATACAATACAATACAAACAATACAATACAATACAATACAATACAATACAATACAATACAATACAATACAATACAATACAAACAATACAATACAATATGGGCCCTGGACAACAAGGTCTTAAGGAGGTGTTTCTGTGTGGGGCTCACCTGGAAGTCCGTCACCAGGTCCCTCCCCAGGGTGCCGATGGGAGAGTCGCGCGACATGGTGGTGACCGTGGAGAGGAAGCTGCTGGACTCTGTGAGGTTGGGCATGGGCGAGAGGTCGTCCACCCGGTCCCTCATCCCCTCCCCCAGGTGATCCACCTTCTCCATGAAGATGTGCAGCTCGGTGCGGAACGCCTTCATCCGCATGTTGATGGTGTCCAGAACCTGGCCGTCCGGTTTGGAGCCGGACACCGCCACCCCCCCTCCACCCTCCGGCGGGTCCGTCGTCACCAGCAGCCTCCCCTCGAAGATCAGACTGTCGGTGTCGGTGATCAGACGCTCCACCGTCTTCCCCAGCCGCTCCGCCTCGCGCTTCACGTTACTGAAGGACTCACGCTCCTCCCTCCTCCGGTTGGCTAACTCCATGGCGCCGAGTTCGCTGCCTTCCGACGGCTTGATGCTCCCGAACCCAGAGGTGTTTGCCGTTTTCTCAAAAAGGTCCTCCGAGTCGCTCTCGCCCCCGACAGGCCCCTCCCTCTTGGGGTGGAGGAGGAGGAGCTGCCCTGCCTCCTCTTCCTCGGTGGCCTCCCGGCGGCCCGTGTCGCTCTCGGCGTCGCTGTCCCGGGGGCTGCTGGTGCGTAGGCCCAGGTGGGCGGCCAGGTCGCAGCGCTGCACGTTGGACATGAGGACCCGGTTCTCGTACTGTAACTTCATCACCTTGCCGCTCAGCTCGTTGATCTGCATCCTGGCTGCCTTCAGCTCCTCCGTCGTCACGTTCCCGTTCCCCCCTGCGCCGCCGCCCGGCTTAAACGCTCCTCCGCCCTCCTCTCCGGAGCCGCCGCAGGGGCCGAACTTGAAGCGGTTGAGCTCGGACGTCAGCTGCTTGTTGTGGTCCTCGATCTCCGAGATGGAGCGCCGCAGGAGCTCCGCCTCCTCCTCCACGAACTGGAGGTGCCGCCGCATCTCGCCGGCCGACTCCAGCGCGTCGCCGCCGTACGGCGAGGAGGGCATGCTGGAGAAGGGCTCGCGGCCGAAGCAGTCCCTCTCGTACTGGCAGCGGATGTCCTCGTTCTCCGCCCGCAGGCTGCGGTTCTCCACCTCCAGCTCCACGATCTTCCGGCCCAGGATGTTGGCCTCCTCCTCCACCAGTTTGAGGCGGAGCCGCAGTTCGGCCTCCCGCGTGCTGTGGGGCCCCCCGCCGGGACACTCGGCCAGGGACAGGGGGCTGTCCACGTCCCCGTAGACCGACTTGTACTTCTGGAGTTCCTGCTCCAGCTCGTCCTTCTCCCGGCCCAACTTGGCCATCTTCTTCCTCATCAGCGTGGACTCCTCCTTGGCAAACTGGAGCTGACACCTGAGGTCCGCACTGTCCTCCTGCTTGAAAGGAGAAGAGGAGAGGAGGAGGAAAGGGCAAGGGCAGAGGAGATGGAGAAGAAGAGCGAGGAGGGATGTAATTACAAACCCTTAGCGAGCGGATTGATTTACCTATACAGCATCCGAACGGAGACTAGAGGACTTTGGTAGAAATGTCTCACCTGATTCGTGGACTTCTTGTCCTTGAATGTCTCCCTGCTTCCTCTCCTCCTCGACGCGGTCTGTGGAAGAACATAAAAGAGAATGAAGAACGGACGCAAAGACACAACGACAAGCGGGTCAATCTCCAAGCAATCAACGGACATTCAATGGCAGCGCCGGTCGCGTGGAACACAGGCAATCACAGAGAGGCACATTACTGCACACTGATGGGCACAATAAAGACGGCCCTGTGGATTCAATATTGAAGATCTATGCAGCTTTAAGATGCCGTATTGATGTCCCTGCCGTACACCATGTATCACAACGCCGGTGCTGACGCAGCCGATATGCGATGACAGATGATGCCAGAAGGGCAGTAATCTATGTGCAAGTGTTACGTAACCTCCCTATCATCAGGTCAAATCTCCATCTAATAAGGAAGCATCTACTCTAATGCAGATGGCAGAGCCCATGATATAATCACTATCTGAGTCATGATGCCGTGGTAATAATAGCCCATATCACCGGTTCAATAAGAGGACATCTGCTTTGGGATGCAAATTTTTCCGCAGAGAGAGAGAGAGAGAAAGAGAGGAGAAGAAAAAAGAGAGAGAGAGGGAAGAGTCCATGGGACTAAAGTTGGATACTAATTCCACTAAATGCCGTGTGAGATCGTCAACTCTGACGATCACGCTTCAACGTTTCAATTTGGGCCCGCTGAATGGGAACGTGTGGCGCGGTCACTGCGGCATTGTGCGCCGCTAGATCCCATTCGGAGCTCAGTGTGACAGACGTCTTATCCCGGCTCATGTTCAGAGGCACATGGCATTTCCACAATACCCCGGGAAGCATCTGCCCACCCGGCTGTGGGGAGGGGGGGTTCTGTCCTCCAGCCAATGCCGGGCACTGCGCACGCAAAGCCTTCTGCACGCTATCTTAGGGTCTTACTGACTAATAAAATCATCCATTTTCAGAAAAGCCGTCCGCTTTCTTAAGGCGGGGGCGCCCTTTCACAAGACACAGGCAAGATGGGGACACTTGAGCACTTGAGAGAGAGAGACAGAAAGAGAGAGAGAAAGAGAGAGTGAGCGATTCCATTCTATTAATGCAGAGTGCATACTAGCTTTCAAGTGTGAACCTTTATTCCAGGAACAGATTGCTGGCCTGCAGGGGTTATTTAAAGGTTCACTGCCTGCCCAGGTCTTTTCTAGGAAACGCAACCTGCTGATATCTCCAATCCCATCTCACACGATCAGGATTCCATGTACTCATAGTTTATGGTCATGAAAACACAACAGCCACAGATTGCTTGTGATTTCTTAGGCTTCGACCACGTTCGGGGGGCAAATTAACTCCGAACACGCGGCGGTTCAGTGAAAACACTCTATTTATCGTAATGTGCTGAACTGCTGCTGTTTAATGTAAGTGGCCTTGCTGATTCTGTTTAAAAAGAAATAAAGCACGAATAAAAGAGAGCTCTTCACATCAGAGGCTCTGGCGCCAACCTAAATGGACCGGTGGGCCAGTTTGAATCATTCATGGGCCAGACAGATGGAAAGTGTGAGAGTGAACCCGCTTCTCCCGAGGCGGGAAAGGACCGTGACTCACTCCCTGGCTCTGGGACAAAGGGAGGGAAAACACCACGTAGAAACATAGAAACTGTGCCCCGGCCGGTCTGTATCACACATTTTGGTCATGTCCTAGCCTAGCAGATTTCTGGTCCTCCATATTGAGCTCTACTCAGACCTTGCAGGTCGGGTACTTGAACCATGTCATTTCCTGGGTCTTTTTGGTGTTCTTTCCGAGGATTTATATCTACCAAAAGCACAACTGAACTGTATTGCTTATTCCTCCCTTCTAGGAAGGCATCTCATTCTTCTAAACTGGAAAAACGACCACCCTCCCTCATTTGGCAGGTGGATTTGTGATGTTATGTATCATTTAAAAGTTGAAAAGATAAAATATACATTGCAGGGATCAAGTGGAAAGTTTGATGTGGTGTGGCAAACTTTTTTTCTTATATGGAATGGTTGACTATATGTCTCTCACCTCCTGAAACAATGACACTGTATAGTAACGATTCTGTAATATGAAGTGCTCTGTGAACTTTTAATTTTATTCTTATTATATATAAGAACAAAAACACTGACAAAAAAAAAAAAAACATAGAAACTGCACCATAACATGACTGTAAACAGAGCAGAGACAGGGGCCGCTGTGTGAGAAGCCTGTCTCTATTTCTGTCCATGTTTTGTCTTGTCTGTAACTTCTTACACAGCTGTCTTGGCCCCGTCTGCCCTCGGGGGGGGAGGCAGACAGGGTACATATATTAATATATTCTAGTTAGTTCAGCAGCACTTGTTTCACTACCTGAAATAAATTTACGTCATGACATTGAGTTCACCCCCGAGCCGTGAGCCTGAGGGGAGCTTTTTGACCGCGTGGTAATAAATGGTAAATGGTGCATTTATATAGCAGCTTTTATCCAAAGCGCTTTACAATTTTCTGTTCCTCACATTCACTCATTCACTCATACTTTCACACCGACAGTGGAGGCGACCATGCGCAAGGTGCCAGTCTGCTCATCGGGAGCAGTTAGGGGTTAAGTGGGGCCTCCTCTGCCACTGTCGCCCCCATACTTTGTAATACTTCATACACGCGGTAAAACTGATAATCCATCGTCCGCCGCCATCCTTTGAAGAGCGCGTTGAGTCTCTGTCTTACTGTCTGACACACAGAGGAGCTTTACAGAGCGTCTATCTGTCTGCACTCCCGCGTGTCTTCACCGCCTCGTTCAAAGCTACTGTGTAATACAGTCAAACTCAAACCCCGCAGTGAGTGCGTTCAGAGCGAGTAGTCCCGGGGTGAAGGCGGATAATAATGCTAACGGTAAACAGAGAGCGGGGGACGTGCATTGGATGACAAAGCAGGAAGCGTCTTTGAGATCAGAGGAAAAGTAAGACAGACACCTGAGTGATGCTCTCTCTGTGTGTGTGTGTGTGTGTGTGTGTGTGTGTGTGTGTGTGTGTGTGTGTGTGTGTGTGTGTGTGTGTGTGTGTGTGTGTGTGTGTGTGTGTGTGTGATCGTGTGTGTGTGTGTGTGAGTGTGAGTGTGAGTGTGAGTGTGAGTGTGAGTGTGAGTGTGTGTGTGTGTGTGTGTGTGTGTGTGTGTGTGTGTGTGTGTGTGTGTGTGGGGAATTACAAAGTCTTAAAAAGTATTAAATTCATAATTCGCAATTGAAGGCCCCTTTCACTGCCACACGACAGCCGGTTAACTTTCACTGTGACAATACAGAAGGTTAGCCCTTTACTATCACACAACCGACGGCGATGCTCCATCATTAGCATCATTAGCTCCGCAAATGCGTGAGGCCATGAGGCCAGGTGACTCCGAACTTCACAGGCCTCCTTGCTGTGCTAATATATTTATCGAGTTTGGTGGAAATTGGATCCGGAGATACACTCATTTCAGTATTGAACATTTGGCCTGATGGTGGTAGTAGAGGAAAGGTCATGGGGTCACCAAACTCGATAGGCTTCTTCCTCTTGGGGTCATGAATGTGCACCGCAAATGAGAAAATATTTGAATGAAAGCTGTTCAAGATACACTAATTCAAAGATTTTAAGTTTGGACTGATGGTGGTGCTAGATGACAGGTGATGGGATCACCAAAATCAATCAATCAGTAGGGTTCATCCCCTAGGGGTCATACATGTGCACCACAAATTTAGAAACATCATAATGAAAGTTATCAAACAAATACAAAAATGAACATGGTCAGAAGCATGATGTGTCCAAGTCTGGTGTGGCATTATCAGGAGTGGAAAAGTAACAAAGTAATTATATTCTAGTACTGTACTCACATACTTTTACTAAAATATATCGTCCTAGTTACTAGTTACTTTGAAAAAAAAAGAATTTAGCTACAAAACACTTGAAGGTCAGTGCATCAATGATCGATCCATCCCAGGCGACATAATATGAGAAACAATATATAGAATGTGTACTTTTACTTCCGATATCAAATACCATACATTTTTGTTAAGTAGTCTTGTGAACGGAGGACTTTTACTTTTCACCAGATAACTATTCTATATCTTTTACTTTGAAGTAAAGCACACTTTTACTTTGAAGTAAAGCGCATTTTTACTTTGAAATAAAGCACTTTTACTTTGAAGTAAATTACTTTTACTTCTTCTACGACTGGGCATCGTCACTGGAGTCAGATCCAGCACAGTGGGAGCAGCATCATCTCCCCAGCTGGGCTACTAACCACACTGTTTAAGTCCAACGCAGCCCCCCTTTCCCCCGCCCCCCTCCGATCCGCGCTCCTCTCTCCACCAGACTAGCCAGCCAGTCTGGTCTGAGCCCGGAGCAGGTGTTGGGATCCTTGACACCAGTATAATTCCAGCCTCTGGTGACACAGCTAATCTCTCCAGAGAGACGGGGGACTAGAGCATCTTGCACAAAGCGCCTCAGAACCCCCGGACTATCATTATACCACAGAGGGAATCTATTGGGAAATATAAAGGCACTACGGCGCCGTCACAGTGTTAGAAAAAGTGCTGTTCGTGTTCTGAGTGAGATTGTAGTTCAGTGTGGATTCAAGTGAGAGAGAGAGAGAGAGAGAGAGAGAGAGAGAGAGAGAGAGAGAGAGAGAGAGAGAGAGAGAGAGAGAGAGAGAGAGAGAGAGAGAGAGGGGTGTCCCACATCACACTCGCTGCCCTCCATTTCAAAAAGCATTTGTTTGTTTACGTTGAGGTTCACCTGCACTAACTAGAGAGAGAGAGAGAGAGAGAGAATGAATGAATGAACGAATGAATGAATGAATGAATGAATGAACGAATGAATGAATGAATGAATGAATGAATGAATGAATGAATGAATGAATGAATGAATGAATGAATGAATGAATGAATGAATGAATGAATGAAAACTTTATTTAACAGATTGCAGAATGGGTACAATACAGTACGGCTCAATACACACAATTGTTAAGGGGATGCAGACCAGAGAAAGACGTTTGTCCTGTTTACATCAGGGTCCCCCATTTTCAATTCATATTGAAGAGAGGACACACTGACACTATTTATGATTTAACAGGAAACCCTCGTACTTGCAATTTAGACCTAAAAACTGGGTTGGTACAATTCTATTTATAAAAATGTTTAGACACATGTGGATTAGGAGGACAGAATCAAAGCTGCCTACCCAAGCTTGAACATAACTAAATCAAATACATTTGATGAGTTGATTTGACCCATCTCAACTTGAATAAAACAACACCAGAATACGGGACGATCGGCCATGTGGGTTCTAAAACTGTGACAGATTAGTTAGTTTGGTTACGGGTTCTGAGCTCATGAACGGAATGTCCAGTACAGTATGTACATGTAGAGTAATCTGTCTGCTACCGGTAGCTCCCAGTACACCTACAGTACACACACCATTATCAGCCCCCGGACATCTGAGATGTCCTTCAAACGATGACATGTGCGAGGTCTGTACAAGAAAAGGGAGAGGTGGACCAGAGCTGAGGAGAGGAGGGAGAGGAGAGGAGGAGAGGAGAAAATAAGAGAAGAGAAGAGAAGAGAAGAGAAGAGAAGAGAAAAGAGAAGAGAAGAGAAGAGAAGAGAAGAGAAGAGAGAGAGAGAGGAGAGGAGAGGAGAGAAGAGAGGAAGAGAGGAGAGGAGAGGAGAGAAGAGAGGAAGAGAGGAGAGGAGGAGGAGAGAAGAGAAGAGAAGAGAAGAGAAGAGAAGAGAAGAGAGAAGAGAAGAGAAGAGAAGAGAAGAGAAGAGAAGAGAAGAGAAGAGAAGAGAAGAGAAGAGAAGAGAAGAGAAGAGAAGATGAGAGGAGAGGAGAGGAGAGGAGAGGGAGAGGAGAGGAGAGGAGAGGAGAGGAGAGGAGAGGAGAGGAGAGGAGAGGAGAGGAGAGAAGAGAAGAGAAGAGAAGAGAAGAGAAGAGAAGAGAAGAGAAGAGAAGAGAAGAGAAGAGAAGAGAAGAGAGGAGAGGAGAAGAGAGGAGAGGAGAGGAGAGGAGAAGAGAGAAGAAGAGAGGAGAGAAGAGAGGAGAGGAGAGGAGAAGAGAGGAGAGGGCAAGAGAGGAGAGGAGAATAGAGGAGATGAGAAGATAGGAGAGAGGAGAGAAGAGAAGAGAAGATAAGATAGGAGAAGAGAAGAGAAGAGAAGAGAAGAGAAGAGAAGAGAAGAGAAGAGAAGAGAAGAGAAGAGAAGAGAAGAGAAGAGAAGAGAAGAGAGGAGAGGAGAAGAGAGAAGAGAGGAGAGGAGAGGAGAGAAGAGAGGAGAGGAGAGGAGAAGAGAGGAGAGGGCAAGAGAGGAGGGGAGAAGAGAGGAGAAGAGAGGAGAAGGGAGGAGAGGAGAAGAGAAGAGAGGAGAAGAGAGGAGAAGAGAGAAGAGAAGAGAGGAGAGGAGAATAGAGGAGATGAGAAGATAGGAGAGAGGAGAGAAGAGAAGAGAAGAGAAGATAAGATAGGAGAAGAGAGGAGATGAGAAGAGAGGAGAGGAGAGAAGAGAGGAGAGGAGAGGAGAAGAGAGGAGAGGGCAAGAGAGGAGGGGAGAAGAGAGGAGAAGAGAGGAGAAGAGTGGAGAAGGGAGGAGAGGAGAAGAGAAGAGAGGAGAAGAGAGGAGAAGAGAGAAGAGAAGAGAGGAGAGGAGATAGAGGAGATGAGAAGATAGGAGAGAGGAGAGAAGAGAAGAGAAGAGAAGATAGGAGAAGAGAGGAGATGAGAAGAGAGGAGAGCAGAAGAGAGGAGAGGAGAGGAGATGGGAGGAGAAGAGAGGAGAGGGAGGAGAGAAGAAGAGAGGAGAGGGGAGGGGAAGGGAGGAGAGAGGAGAAGAAAGGAAAGGAGAGGAGAATAGAGGATTGGAGAGAAGAGGAGAGGAAAATGGAGGGAGAGCCAGACAGATAGACAAACAAACCGACAGACGGACAGATAGAGGAGAAGAGAAGAGAAGAGAAGAGAGGAGAGGAGAGGAGAAGGGAGGAGAGGGAATAGAGGATTGGAGAGAAGAGGAGAGGAAAAGGGAGGGAGACAGACAAACAAACAAACAAACAGACAGACAGACAGACAGACAGACAGACAGACAGACAGACAGACAGACAGACAGACAGACAGACAGACAGACAGACAGACAGACAGACAGACAGACAGACAGACAGACAGTGCCTGCTGCAGTGCCTGTTTTCATTCAGCCCCAGTGGGGTAATGGCTATATAACTACAATCTGCAAATCCCACAGGCTGGCAGGTGCCCAGGGGAGTGCAGCCACCCTCACCAGCTCCCGCACCAGCTGGTCCTGCCGCCAGCAGCCGGCCTGATTGACTGCAGCTAACGTGCTCACAGACCGGGGAAAGCGATGCATTGGGACGATGAAGATGGCATTGTGCATGCCTGGGTGAGCGGGGGGTGGGTGTGTTGGGTTGAGTGCTGATGCGTGTGTGTGAGCAGGGGGGTGGGTGTGTTGGGTTGAGTGCTGATGCGTGTGTGTGAGCAGGGGGGTGGGTGTGTTGGGTTGAGTGCTGATGCGTGTGTGTGAGCAGGGGGGTGGGTGTGTTGGGTTGAGTGCTGATGCGTGTGTGAGCAGGGGGGTGGGTGTGTTGGGTTGAGTGCTGATGCGTGTGTGAGCAGGGGGGTGGGTGTGTTGGGTTGAGTGCTGATGCGTGTGTCTGTCCATCGGTGTGTGTGTGTGTGTGTGTGTGTGTGTGTCCTCCAGGTGATTCTTCAGAATAAGTACACGTGTCACTCAGCAGGTACCTTGTGCTTCATGCACTCGTGCCTCTGAGTATAAACACACCATTACAATATCTTATTACGGGAGAGTTCTCTCTTCAGTGGGAAACAGAGGATCCTTTATCCACAGTCACTAAGGCACTGAGGCGTTGTGTTTGTTATTTTTTGGAACATATTGCCGGTGACATCATAGAGTTACATCACCAGAAATCTGTGAAAAACATCTTTTTTGGAAGGGGGGGGGGGGGGGGTGGTGGAGGCGGAGAGGAGAGGAGGGTAAGAGAAGAGGAGGAACAAAGTGTGTTTGGAGCAGCATCTGTACACGACAGCTTGGCCTGTTTATGATTT